>NC_090731.1:89677102-89749602 GCF_036898095.1 Palaemon carinicauda
TCTTCAAGTGGTACTATCAATGACGCATCGTATGTCAGGCAGTTGAGGCTACTTCGGCAGATGACAGCATAAACTTTTGGGATTTTGGGGAGGCCTACAATATTTATATTCTGCAGTATCAAATACCCATGCTTCTTGGACTGAAGTGACTCAAACAGCAATAAATGGTTTATGGAAGAAACTGCCCTCAATTTATTCATAATTTAAAAGTTTTTGATGAGCCAATAATGGAGGTATCAAAGAATTTGGTATCTCTTAGTAAGGAATTTGAGATGGGGTTGGAAGATTGTGAACAGTTGATGAAGCCCCACAAGCAGTGACTGAATAATGAAGAACTGTTGGAGTTACAAGAATAACAGAAAATGGAAGTTTCCCTGATCCAGAACCAATGAACTGAGCTTAAAAAAAAATTCAGCATACTTTGTAACATTTAGCAAAGCGTTTGTCAATCTTTGAGTTCCAAGATCCTATGGCAGGGCAGTTTGCAAAAGTATCTAATGATGTTAAAGATTTGTCCAAACCTTTTAAGAAAATTAGTTATGACAAAAGGAGGACCACTATCCAACAAAATATTAATCAGTGCCTTGCAAGACAAAAAAATTAATGGCTACCAAGTCATCACCTGATCTTGACGCGAAGAACCACTGCCAGCAATATCAGGTTTAACAGCAAAGAAACCTTATATAACAGCTACATCATCCCCAACAACCAAATCGTTATCATATTCCTCCAACAACTACAGTAGTTTATCACATCCAATTATACTTTCGTTTGTGTCCAGTAAGCAAAAGAGATGCCACGTTTCAGGTAAAGTGACCATTGTTAATGTGTTAATATTACTGTAAGTAGATATCTTAATATTTTGTTCAATTTTTACAAATAAATACAGCAGGTTGTAAGTATTCTGTCATCTCTTGTATCATTATATTGGATCTACATCACTCTCTAGGGTGGAATTCTGCCCTATGTCAAAACTTGAGTTCTATCGTGTCTCCTGGGTCCAATTAATGTTGTAGGGCTGGGTAAATAATTTTATGATAAGTGAATGTCAAATCAGCTTATAAGCAATGTTTATGCTTATAACCCTAGTCTAAATAATCTAGAATACTCTTTGGAAATATTTGTCGCTATTCAGATGATAAAATTTAATATACCTGGTCACTGAATTCCTGCTATTGTCACAAAATGACTTCTCCTACACACCTAACTCACAGTAGGTAAGATATTTCTTGCATAACATATAACCCTATATATCCCAAGCAACATATTTTTTATCACCTTTCCATTGTTTAGATGAATTCTTTGGCAAGACTTAAATACTTTCTTTCCCAACAATCTTCTCGTATTCCTTTGTCTTAAAATATATTAGGGTATAATCATAATACCTTCACAGAAAATGTAGAGGTCTACATTGAGGCTCATCTAAATTCAAAGATACTGTAATTACACAGATTAATACTTTCTGAAAACCTAAATGTCCTTCTTAATAAACTAACTTCAAGTAAAGAAGCAAGTTGGATGTTTAAGCCCTACACGTAACCCCCTCAAGTCAATCACATTAGATACAGGTACAGGTACAGTATGTTGTGTTCTGCTAATAGAAATTTTCAAAACAGAAAGAATAAAACCAGTTGTAGGCTGTAAAAAAAAAATAGGAAGAGCAATCTAGAAACCCTCTGAATTTTCCAAATAATTTCAGCCTTAATGTTTCAGAGGATGAATGAAAAAAAAATACTGGATATCAAGCTATCATGTTTTCCTTTAATGTTATATACAACTTTATATTCCAAGGATATATTACAGTACCCTAAATAGAAAATATGACTGTTATAATTGTTAATAAGTAGTAATTTTTTCACTGCTACCACAGCATGGCATACTACAATTATGAGCTTGCCCTTGTTAGATACTTAAATACCATTTGTCACCAGATTAAGCACAGACAAACTAGAAACAATTTATTCACACTTACTAATCAATTATCATTAGAAAGGATCTTACTATAACTTCATAAGGCACTTATAAGTCATTCAATACCTCTGAAAGATCTCTGAAGTCACAAAAGTAGTTTTGGTTTCTATGAAATAATATTCCAGTAATGATTTTGGAAAATTTCCATAAATCAAATCAAATCTCTATCAGGGATATCTGACTGGACATACAAGTCAGACAACATAAAAGCTGAAGGAAATTTTGATATACTGTACTGAACAAACTCCTTGACTTTCACGAAAAGGTGTATCTGTGAATGGGCGTATCAACAGTGTATGAAGTTATACGTCCCCATGCACATTTAAAATTATAATCATGAATCCAGTTATAAAGCTAAGCATGCAACATACCGCTTTCTGACTTTTAAGAATGACTCCACATAAGTTTTATGAATTGTACTTACACGATTCTATATTCACTCCTTTTGTTCATGGGCAAGCATGAAAAACAATCATGGAAAATCATTTTCCTACACCCTGGGAATTTTTAGATCAGTAAATGGTAAAACAGCAAAACATAAAAATTAAATTTAACAGTCACTCAGCAAAACTAGTTTAACAACATAAACAAACCTTCCACCACTAGATAAAAAAAAAAGAAAAAAAAATTATTCGTCAACTAATAAACTTAATACAAGAGTTACTATTTTAAACTGTACAGTAAATGTATATCCTACTGCCATATATCAATTTCTTATATTTACTAAAGGTAATTAACTACTTCTTTTTTGAGCATGTTAATATGTCCAATACAAAAATACAAAACATGCATTATAGCGTTGTATGAGCTACTTCACAAATACGATAAACTTTGATCAAAATGATAAAAACCAATTTTAAGCAACTAACGCAAGGACAGAACACAATCTAATAAATTTTTCTTGTTTATTTTTTCTTCCCCATATTCCAGGTATCCACAATTATTCAACTCTTGGACTACGGTACACAAAAGCCTCAATTGAATAATTCATTTAGTAACCATTTCTCAAACTTCTTATTTTGAATCATTGACTCCAAGTAATACAAAACTTTTCAAAGACAAGTGTTTGAGTGTTTTCTTGCAACATAAAAATGCCAAAATCAATTACTGTTCTAGCACATGTTGCCATCTGCATTACTAGATTCTAAATTAATATTGTATGTATTATAAAGAGACTCATAATAACAACACTAAATTTTTAAAGGAATTAGTACAGTATTATACAAACCTAAGTCCTTTAATAGAAGTATGCTTTCAGCAAAGATGGAAATGGCTGTAAAAACTTTACGAGGTGGTGGTAGTTAGTTGGAGGCAACAGGTAAGCCCAGCCCACTCAACAATCAACTGAGCTCCCACTTTAACCTTAAACCTAGGACTTGGGGCTGGGAATGTAACGAAGGACAAAAGTTTGTATAGTTAGGAAAAGTACAAATGGCTTAAAAAACCTGTGATTTGTTCCTTTGAAAAATGAAACCTTTATCCTTTAATAGATCTGTCCTTTGGAGGGAGGAAATCTCTGTCACCAAACCAGTTGGTTTACTTTCTCAAGAAATGTCACAGCACTTCGGTCCCATAAAGGAATGAAAGTGAGGACTCCAGTCAACCTCTTAACGACCGCCAGTATGGAGATGAGGCAAATGTTAGCTAGGAACTGGTAGATAATCATGGAAGAACCTACATGAATGATTGGTCATATATGAGAAATGGGTTAGCATATATTTGCCCATCCTCCTCATCATCTAGGAGGAAGGGGGAATTTCTCCTAAATAAAACATATTTGTTAAGGAAAGTTGCTTGTTCGTACAGCTTACATGCATCTAGCCTCTGGTCTGGCAAATAACAGTGACTACTGCACCCCACGGGATGGGTACAAAGAAAACGTAGAAGGGCCAGTCAATCTTACTTCTTCATTCTAGATTTAAATCATGACTGCTATCTTAGATGAGATGTTTCTTGTCCTGTGAATGAGTTAGGTTTGCTACATGATCTGTAAGCAACTACCACTCAGTCAAGGATGTAAGTATAAAGGGACCTGTGAGTATATTGTACTCATGTTGGAAATGGGAAAAGAAAGTTGTGTATGTAAGTCATTATCAGACTCTTATCTTCAAGAACTGCACTTCTAACAGGTTCTTCCTGCAAGCTGGAATAGATCAGATGTCCGACTTTGTGCACTCAAATCCAGGATGGTTCTTTCGTCTGCTCGCCTGATTGTACCACGAAGCCAAAATGAAAGTGTTCTAGAATCTTTTCTTCTTATTACTTCTGTTGCTGTAGGAATAGACAAAGTGTCCTCCAAAGACCAGAAGGCAAGTCATCCTGGTCCCTGCTATATGCTTCTTGTAGGTAAGAGATGAAAAAGGACCTAAAGTCCCAAATGGCTTGGTTTTAGGTCCTGGCTACGAAGTCCTGAACCAAGGTGATGGAGATCTTTCGTTTAGAAGAACAAGCTGCAGTTTCTATTATGTGGTTAAAGATTGCATGGTTCCCAATTGCAAGGTTTCTAATCGTATAGTTCCCAATAGCATGATTTCCGGTTGCGGAGAGTGGTCAATCCCGTTGAAAATGACAATCATGGAGAACTAATGCCAGGAAACCTGACTTGAGAGGAGAGAATACAATTGGAATGTTCCCAGGAAGTCGAAACATAAAGGGAAGACCATGAGGACACCTCGGCACTCATGATGGGAAGACCTCGTAACTTGTAAAAGCGATGAGAATGATCATAGGTTCCTCTTCCACCGGTATCGTAGAGTGAAAAACCTGGAACAAAGCATATGCCAGAAGTTCTGTAATCTGAAAGTCACTAGAGAAGAAGCGGGAGAGGTATAATCATGAGGTGTCTGACAAGCGCATAGAAGGCTGATCCTGTAGTGAGTGGTGAGACCGAGACCATTTCATTGATGGCGTACGTGGAGAAAAGTGGCGATATGGAACAAAGCAAGCGGAGGCGTAGAGCATGGAGATCGTGTTCATAGTGACTGAGGGCATGGTAATCGTGTTGTGGAATTGGTCAGTTGGAACGAGACAGTCTGCTAATATTACGTTTATGTTGCTCACTGACCGTACACTCTACCATGCTCCTTCTCCTGGGTTGTTATCTGTGGACCTCTCTGGAGAGAGAAGGGAACAAGGGAGTGCCAAGCGTCCTGCACAAGGGTGTACAGTTCATGCTTTGTCTCATACGACACTGAGCAGAGGTAGCAGGCGTCTCAACACCTGTACCGCATATCGAAATATATTCTCTGGTACTGATGCATTTCTAATAAGAAACCTCTTGCCTCACGTATGAGGCGAGAACATACTAGGATCTCGTCTTCCCAAGTGGATACGTTACAGGTATGGCGTATTGGCGATGTTCTTCGAAGTGTTGGCGTCACTGAAGCATCCTGGGAATGTCCCAAGCTAAGAAAAGGGCAAGGGTAGTTGCCAGCGCCCTGACTAGTACCACATACCAAAATGTATTCTCGAGGGAAGAAAGATTTCCCGATAAGGAAACCCCTTGCCTCGCACACGAAGAAAGAAAGAACATACTAGGATCATCTTCCGAGTGGATATGTTCTCAGTATGTACTGTAAAAGGATCTAATGATGTCAAATCTGACTCGGGACGAAGGAAGATCTCTATGCATAAGAGAATCTCAATAAGTCAGCATGACACGTTGAGAAAAAGCACGTGATTGGTGCTCTGTGACTCAAAAGATCAGTAACATGAAGAGTAGGCAAAAAAAATTCCAATCATGCAGGGGGAATACAGTAGTGCTTGTGGAGAAGTGGCTTCTTTTATTTCCTTACATGCGTGAAACTCATGGAAGTGGACCGAATAGCCAAGGAAGGCAGTGCAGTCTGAGCCTGCACTCATGGACGGCAGTGCAATCCAAGCCCATACATGAGGAAACCTTGCGCATATGCACGGAAAGCAGTACAGTTAAAAGCATGTGCTCATGAATTTCTTGCATGCACACAGGAAGGCAGTATGGTCTGAGTGTGTACATGTAGAGCCTATGACCATGGAGATCAACAGCGTGGGAGAGAATAGTCTTGGTGACGGTGGCCCTACAGTGCTCATGGGGAGCTGTCTCAGTGACGGTGCTAAAATGGTCTGTTTATGTCCTCACACTACTCGTATGAGGGGGGGAGCTTGTTCACCACTATCCTTCTGCTGGGCTGTCGTCTTCCTTGGCAGTGATCTCATCGTTTCTCGTGGACTGTCGGAAGAAAACCTGAAAGAGAGGGGCACCATTTATCTAGATTAATGGTATGAGAGCTCAGTCTCATATGAGACCAAGTGTTGGTAACAGTTACATGAAGACCTGCACTATGTACCGCTGTATTAGGTACAATCTAGGTACACACTACTCGGTGCTGGGTATGATCTTGGTACATACCTTTCCTACTGTTACATACCATTCTCAAGGTATGTGCCTTCCTCATGAATGTGGGGAGAGATTATTTGGAGATACAGTACACAGTTACGATGATTGGTCATCTTAGAAGATATCTTCTTTTTCGGGTGAAGTAGCAGCATTCGGTTGAGGGCACTACATTCTGCATAAGACCAAGAGCTGCGTGTGACGACATTTCTTCCCCCTATGGAACCATTTTTGCAAGCATTCTTTCCCGTAGTTAGCGCCATGTATTTTTTCGTCCCATTAAGGGACAACCACTTCCCTCTCTCCAAAAAGAGATAGAAATTGTCCATGAAGGGAGCAGAAGAGTGGCACCCTTCATCCCAAACAGCAATGTGTGGTTAGCCCCATATGAGAGCTGCGCGTGCCAATGTTTCTTCCCGCTATGAGATAATTTTCAAAACTCACTTCTCCTGGTATAGGAGCAAGCACAGGTAAAAGGTTTGTGAACACCTATACAGAGTTCCCTGACATTTTACTGTGTTGACTGTGCCCATTTTTCTTCCTGCTACAGTAAATCTCTCGGTAGTCACTTGAGAAGGGAGGTTCTTTGTACTGCACTGCTTCTCACACCCCGAGAGAAACTGTAAGAGTCACGAGTACGCGGCCTCCATCGATTGGCCTTCCTGAACTTCTTCGATGACATCTACTTGTTCTCCTCTAGAAGTAAGAGCAATAATTCTTCCAAGAAAATGAAGCAGACAGGGATGAACTTGAAGTTTGTCTTCTACTGGGTTGTACGGGCCAATGACAACACTCTCATGGGGGAAAAGACCACAGGAACTATGAAGACAGCACAACCAGGTAATATGTCATTAGCGCCCCCAAGAACAGGAAGAGTGAAGATAAGAAGTACATCATCCCTCTGCTCTACACTTGGCAGCAGAGACCATAACCTTTCTTTGACGGTGCACATCGATGTCTAAGGAATAGCAACTTCCTTAGTAGTACGTCATCATCATCACAGGGCCAAACTAGTGAGGGAATAAACAGCAAACATGCTGTCTAAAAGGAACAAGAATATGGATATCGGCAGGTTCCACAGAAAACTGTCACGCAGTTACAGTTATTGGGAAACAAATACAAATTATGCCTTCCTTCTAAATACCCCTTACACACGATGATCTGCCAACAAATCCATCTAAAAGAAAAAACAAAGATTAAAACAGCCAGATAAGGGAGTCAGAAGTTGGTCTGTACTGTAAGGTGGATGAAAACAAAGTGGGAGCTCAGTGACCTTCTAACTACCAATACCTTAATAAAGTTTTAACAGCCGTATCCAGCTTTGCTGAAAGCATATTACTATTAAAGGATGAAGGTCTGTATTCATGTAGGAGGAACAAATACCTTTTCTTAATTAGGTACCAAATGAAATGTAAAATTTTCTGTCAAGTAATTTGTGAAAATTTCATTTTAGTCAGTCTTTCTCTTTGAACTTCATTAGTCTACAACGCAAATGCTCAAAACCTTTACTATATAAAATTTTTTCTGCATTTGGTAATACAGTACTATACAAAAAATCTATATACAGCAAACAGTTTTAATTTCTGGCTCAAAAGTTACAAGTAATTACTGTACTTTTTTTCTTAATTCTGAATGCTTTTGTTGTAAGATAAGTTCTTGTACAATTTGGGGATAATGATGTTCACTGATGCTTTTGCTAGCATGAAGTTTTTCTTTTTCATACTGGACTAAGATCTTGGATCATTAAAACCTGACTAACTTACCACTGGTTCTTATGAACTTCCAAAAGAATTAGTCGGTTTTAACCTCCTATATTAGGAATCTCACAGTTATTTAACCATGAAAAATTATTAGGAAACCAAGCATTAAAGTAACCATTACGTATCTTAAACTTTCTGAAACTGTCTTTCAAAGGTTCAAAATACACAATTTTTTTACTATATCACATACTGTACTACATAGCTTACTTGTAACTAAAGGAAAATAATGAATATAAAAAATCAGAATTCTTTCTACTTCTTGCACTGCAAATTTCCCAGCACATGATACACTTTAGGTGATAGCAAATGTTCTTTGTCATTTTATCAGACCAAGCTTCTATACTCTCTGGCTTTCAACCCGTTTCAATTCCACCCCCAACACAAATAAAGTTTTTGACTAAGCGCCAGGCCATATGTGGGCCTTCTTACCTAACTTATCATAGCAAAAGAACTATTAGCAATATGAATAAAAAATATATTGTGGGCTACAACTGAATAAATTTCCTTTTCATTATTATATAATTTTACAAATTCAGTACAAGTTTCATACGATAAATAATAAAAGGAAATGAAGAATACCAGGAGCAAATTACCTTACAGGGCACCGATAAAAATAAAAATACCCGAACATAGAATACTGTACTGTATGTATTAAGGGACTAAATTTCATCCTCTCCTTATTTTAAAGACCTATTCCTACCTAGGTGTCCAACTTCATTTAATTTTACCTTGATCTATTCCATGAACTGTACTACTCTCGCTTAAGAAGAAACCCTTCAAGTGAGCCCTATACTGTATGTCAAAAAATATACTACCATGGTCTTTCAAAACTCTTTTTTAGAATAATAATAAAACAAAAATTACTGATCAGTTTTCAAAGAAAGAAACAAAACAAAAAATTACTAAATCCTTCACAATGGTTCTATTATCAAAGTTCTAAAGTTTATTTCTGATGAATCTACAGTACTGAACTGAAATAATCCTTATTTTAGAAATTCATTAAATTTCACAAAGTTTTTTTGTAAAAATAATTCCCAAAAACACTTACCATATCTATAGTTGCTTGAGCCTTTCAATAGTAAAACTTTATTATTTTAGATGTGCTAACTTCAAAACCTTAAAATTGAACTAAAATTGGAAAAAAAAAATTCTCACACTGTAACACCCCTCCATGGGACCACTATACTGCCACCCACTCATCATCTACCCAGAAGTCAGTGGGGTAGAGACATCAACATAGAGTGGGACTCACATGAATGAGGTCATGACACCATAGCTAAAGTGGGGAGGATAGCAGAAAACAACTCTAGTTGAATGTAGGTGTGGAAATATATTTTAGTTTAAAAATCCTATATATTTCCAAATATCTTACCTTTGAATGGTAAAATGCAAAATTATAGTTTCCAGAAAGAGGGGAGATGATACACAAAAAACTAAAAAGCTTTAAATATGTCACTTTTAACATTAAAAATGTCATTTTTAAAAGGCTACTTACAAGATCTCACCTTCAAATCTACCCTTCCCCTCAACTAAAACCAATGCCAAAAACCATTATACTTTCTTTTCTCTCTATATCTCTTATCAAAATATTCTTGACCATCTTATTCTGAACTATGGTGGAGGATCGGAATGGTAAATAAATGATCACAAAGAAAACCGAGATCATTCTAAACAAAATATGAGAAGAAAATAATTGTAAATTGTGATATGTTATAAGGAAAATAATACCTTAATTCACTGAAATTGTAGTTACAGTACTTCAAAATATCACAAATTTTTAAAGGTAATGTATATTTTTCCTAACTATACAAACATGGGTCCTTTAATAGGAGTATGATTTGATTGGAGCAAGAAATTGGCTGGTAAAATTTATAAAGAGGTGTCAGTAATTACTGGCAGGTGGTGAGAATGCCCTTTTCTTCTCACCAGCACAATGAGTAGCCCCTTTGACCTTCACCTAGGACTTGCAGGGTGGTTGAGGCAGGAAGTTTCCCTTAAAGGACTCAGGTAGGTAGGAGTAATACAAATTACTCTAACTTATCCTTAGAAAGGAGGATGTTCTTATAACCAAGATGGCTAGCATAAAATCTCAGGATGTCAGAACACTCAAGACCTGTAGAGATGTGGATGTGTCGACTCCTATCCACCTCCTAACAAGGTAAGAAAAGTTTCAAATGATAGGTTAGGTTTCTGTAAAAAGACCCATGGTCAGAGGAACCTATATCCTAAAAAGTAAATGATGTCTGAAATGTATGGTAAAAAAAGGAGTGGTATACATTCTGTCTATCTTTTCTATCTATACATGAACATAAAAGTTGTTCAGTAAGGTACCTCACTTTCAATAACTTCCAATCCACCAAATAATGGCAAGACCGAAAGAAAGAGGAAAATGGGCCACACATTCATACCTCTCATCCTAGACTTACATCTTGACCTTGATCTTGAATAAGATGTTTCTTGTCCTTTGAAAGTGCAAAGTTTGCTACACAGCCTGCCGAGTCCTAGAGAGAATGTGTTTACTCTTGCACATTGTGGGCCATAAAGGTTGTCTGGCATTTCTATATTTCAGCCTACAAAACTTGTGCCACTGACAGGTTTTTTCTAAAGGCTAGTGTTGACACGGTTACTATGATTTTGTGAGCATGTGCAGGTTCCTATGTATCCTCAGCCAACGGAGAATAAGCTCGCCTCATGGTTTCTCGAAGCCAGAAAGATATACAGTACTGAAGTGCTTCTGCAGACCTTGGATCTGCCTCCACTCAGGAAGAGATTTAGATGCTGTAGTATGAAGGGCTGAGTCTGTTCCAGGTAGCGCCATACTGCCCTCACAGATCAAATATACAAATCATCTGGATTATTGGTTGCATCCTTAAGGGAGGAGATGAAGAAGGATTCAAACATGGGGTCATGAACGGCAGGGTTCTGAATTTCTGCAACAAACTGAGAAATGAAGGTAGGCAGAACTCTCTTCCTTCTCTCAGTATGATTAATGACATAAGAAAACCCATGAAGTTCACCTACTCATTTCCCCAAGGCCAGAGCAAAGAGGAAGACCGTCTCGAGTTTCAGATCTTTAAGGTTAGTGCGAGGTCCTCTCAAGGGACCTGAAAACTAAGGTGATGTACCAAGCAGGTGGCTTGTTCCCACAGCGGGCAAGACTGCTCGAAGCTTCTCACTCTGACAGCTCCCAAGAAGAGAAAATATCTCCCGGAGAAGGTAGATGAGAAAATTCCCTATCAGTTGCAGAGAGGCTTTAACCATAGAAGTACTTTTAAGACCCCAATCACAGAAAATGGCCCACTTTCCTTGGTAGACATCTGCAGAGGATCTACGCAGATATCAAGGCATCTCCTGTATAGTGCCTTGCAAAAAGCCTTTTGCTCATAGGAGATGCTAGATAGTCTCCACTTATGAAGTGACAGGGATGTTACAGAGTTGTGTTACCTCTCTGTGTGGGGCTGGTATAGCAGGTTGGGCCACATGGATAGTTCTCTCAGTATTTCGACTAGGAGTGTCAGCAGGTCAGGGTACCACTCAGTGTATGGCAATTAAGGAACTACCAGGGTTACTATGAGATTCAGAATGGTCAAAACTTGGCTGATTAATTTAAAAATCAGGCAGAACGGCAGAAAAGCGTAAACATCATCTTAGTTCCACAGATATTGAAAGGTATTCTCGAGAGCCACTGACGGATCCGGCACTGGAGAGAGGAAAATTGTAAGTTTTCTATTTGAGCTGGGTGGTGAACATTTTGATCAATGGGAAACTCCACAAGTCAAAAGCTTTTTCACTACTATAGAATTAAGAGATCATTCACCTCTTACAACTTGTCCCCGGTGACTGAGTTTGTACATTACTCTAGCCCAGAATTAATCTTGCGCAAATGAACGGTGCGTTCATTTGCGCAGAGGTCTTCTAAAACAGTATTTCCTTACTTATTGACGTAAACCACTATAGTCGTCTTGTTGCTAATCAATGCCACCAAATGACCTATTCAGGCACTGTTGGGATGCTTGCAGCATCAAGAGTGCTGCCTTCATCTGCAACAGGTTGATGTGCAGGCAATTTTTATCTTCGGGCCAGCAACCCAATGTAGACTGGTTTTTCAGGTACGTGTACCATCCATCCTTCAATGCATCTAGGAACAGCAGTATTTCAAGTAGAGGACACTCCCGAGGAGTACCCTAGATTAGGTCCTAATCCTCCAACCACCATGTTAGATTATCTCAAATCGCCTGTTCCACTGGAATAAAAGTGATGTGGAGGATCATTGACTGCTAACCAATGTCTCTTCATACACCACTGAATTGACTGCTAGTGGATATGGCCCATGAGGAACAAGCTTTTCCAAAGATGAGAGATGTCCGAACAATTGTTGCCATTGTTGAGCTGGTAGTTCTTGATGGATAAGAAAAGACTGCACTAATTTCCTGGGTCTGTTGACACAGTTGTCTGATGGAAAGACTGTCAATGCTGCCAAGTCTATCAGCATTCCAAGGTATGCCATCATCTGCATGGGTGTAAAACTGGACTTCTCCAGATTTAAGATTTTTGGTGCTGATGCAATTACCAACAAATGGAGGACAGGATCAACCAGTCATCCAGGTATCGTAACAGATAAATGACCAAGACGGGTGAAGTGTGAAAACTTAAGGGGACACTTGGGGTGCGGTAGCCAGTCTAAAAGCAAAGAACTTAGAAATGGTATTCCTTCCCCTTGAGGATGAAGCAAAGGTACGTCCTGTAGCATGATGGATTGGAATCTGAAAGTACGCATTTTTTAGATCTACAGCAAGGATGTAGTAGTTCCTTCTGATGGCAGCTTGCACAGTGTTTGCCACCTCCATCTTCAAAGGAGTCTGAAGAACAAACTCGTTCTGGGGGGAGAGATCGATGACTGATCTCCAATTCCCAGTCGACCGTAAAAGCCTGGAGATACGTCCTGTATGATCTGCAGCACGTTCTTCTCCAAAATTTTCTTCACCTCTGCCCGAAGGGAGAGGGCTTTATTGAAAGCCGGGTGATAAGACGAGAACGTCATCATAGTCTGAGTGAGTGGAGGATGAGAGCCAATGAATGAGAGGTGTAATCTTTCCAAAGAACTTCTATGGCCTAAACTTTGGCTCCGTGCTGCTGCCACCTTGTCCAACCACTTGATAGGCATCCACCCAACTCATGGCAGCTGCAGCAGAAGAAGACTGCCAATCCTAGTGTCCCCTACCCATCCTGGACTGGTCAGAGGAGGGACGAAAAGGAGGGACAGAATACACAACACTGCAAGAGGTAGAAGAGTTTGGATGGGCAATATTGACCATTAGGTTGGTTACCCCTTCTTCAAAGCAGACTTCAGAGGGTTTTAGTTGACATTCAAGTGAATGCTTTTGAGGTGTCACAGTCTAAAGAGGTGCCTGCCTAAAGGAAGAGGGAGTCCTAACTTTTCTGCCTCTACTTTTCTACTGTGTCATCCACATTGTGAGATGGGAAAAGAGCTTGATTTTACAACACCAAATATTTCTCAAGTACTATGACCTCCTGTTGACAAATCTGCCTTGCAAACTTAAAAACTACAGCAGCTTTCCTTTTGAGTACCCAGTTAGCCCACTGGTTGGTTGACTGATGCGCTAAGGTGACAACCTTAGCACCTTGGAAAACTATGTCGGTGAACTTATTCTCAGTCTGTGAAATCCTGAGATGTAGCAAAGTAGGCAACAGGACCCAACCAGCAGTCTAACCAAGAAGTTGCCTGGAGACTCACCATGTAGGTGTTTTCCATGGTGGCAGACTTGGAAACTGAGAACACCAGTTTCCTCTGCCCCAAATTCGCTCACCTGAAATTACTGGAGCTTGGGTTGTCCCAGTAGCATCAATTAGAAGTGGAGAAGGATTGGCATCCTCAGCAACATTCCAATCTCCTCTGATGGGATAGCACGGGAGGCAAGATTTAACTTGGGCAACTCGAGCATAGCGATTTCTTCCGACCAAAGATCTGGAAATATACACTATCAATAGCCCTTTAAGCATGCTCTGAACAAGGCAGTTCAAGGATAGGCCTCAAACACTGCAGAGCACCAAATCAGCAATCGATTAAGGTCATCCTGCCCTTGACTGGTGCTCTAGTTGCCTCACCAAGGTTGTTGAACTCTAAGATGGAGAACAAGGCATTTATTCCATCTCAGGATTTTCTGTTTTCACAGGTGCTTGTCCCGTCAGCAGCCACAGGATCAATGATGCCTCAGGACTCCTCTCTAAGAAGAAGGGAGGTCTTGTAGTGATCTGGCAGTAACTCTTGTGGTTTTGCCTATCTCCTCACATTGATAAACACCAAACTTTGTTGATAAACTAATGAAGCAGGGATGACAGTAACTACCAGCATTACAGTATAAATTTTAACAGCAGAGTGCCTACTACTCTGAAATCACACTCCTATTAAAGGATGAAGGTTTGTATTCGTGTAGGAAAATACATTACCAAAAGTACAAGACCTATGAATTGAAAGTCCTCAAATTCATATAAGTTTCTCTTCAAATAACGATTAGTGAAACCAAGATTTAGCTCTCCATTGAGCTATTTTTAATACTTTCATAACATGGTTCTTTGACTCTCAATGTAGGCAAAGAATGCTCATCTAAAGTGGAATGAATGTTAACTTGACCCCATTGCAACTATATTGCAAAAATATTTATTTTGATGTTACTGTTCTTAAAATATTCTATTTTTCCTTGTTTCCTTTCCTCACTGGGCTATTTTCCCTGTTGGAGCCCCTGGGCTTATAGCATGCTGCTTTTCCAACTAGGGTTGTAGCTCAGCAAGTAATAATAATAATATACTTGTACATTATTAGGAAAAAATAGTCCACAAGCATAGTTAAGTACTGTAACTTTCATTATGCAAGCTCCTACATTCAAATATATCCTCATTGCTCAATTAGCCCATAAAAAACCAAAGTTCCAGCTCCTTGTCAACTATACTAACCAAAGATGGAAGGGGTATAACTCCCAAGTAGGTTACTTCCTTTAACATTGTAATTTTAATTTTTCAAAATTCTCTAATCCTTACTCACCTGATATTCTTATTGCTTCATCTCTAGAAACTGTTTTAATTCAAGCTTACCCATAATTTTTTTTTCATTTAAACTCTCACATTTTCTTTCCCTTTAATAAATACATGCCCTTATGCCCTTATTAAAGGAATGGCACATTCTAGTAGTAAGTGGTAAGAAACAGAATTGATACACCAGCCTCTTTGTCCCTTCAATGTCTCTATTGAGACAGTTTAGTTTATACATTCTCCAAACTGTTTGCACATTAAAATGTCTTCCCCTGGATTTCTTAGCAACTACTGTGTGGGATGCTCAAGATAAATGTTTCTGGGAGATCATGATCCACATTCCCTTTGTGCATCATGTCGGAGGCACTACTCTTATTTAAATAACTGTTGTGAAGAGTGCCTTTGCCTAATTGTTCCGTTCATGAAAAGTATGTTTCACTGGTTGCTTATCAAATAATCAGTTCAAAGTGCAAAAGAAAACTTGCTTTTAGTTCATGAGAAAATCCCAGGAAGTCTAGGCTAATTGATTATACTGTAGCAGTGTTAATGATATGCCTCCACCTTTAGACAATTCAAATAATCAGTCAACTTTCGATAGTGATGAGCTTCAAAACTTCCTGACATCCCTACCTTCATTCGTTAAAATTATCTTAAAAGCATTAATCCTAGTCCTACCCAACCTGTTGCCAAAGCTATCCACTAACGCTGTTGCCAAACCTAACCTAAATTCCAAAATGGAGTCTAGTGTTAATAGTGAAATTTTGCTATGCAGTACAGACTTGAAAGCCTTTCACAGTGCCTCAAATTATTTAATTACTTTAGACCCTTCTGCTACCAACTTTTGCATTGCAGCAATTATAGTCGCTCTATCAGACAAGTAGATTGTGAGGCAGAAGACCGAGTTGGTAGTCTGAATCTTAATATTCCTCCACTCGCTAAAGTAAGCACTCTTAAACAATCTCTTATTACTATGTGGGCAGCGTCATTGGCTTTGAGTAAGTAAAAACTAATGGTTTACAATGGTCTTAGCATGAAACAAACCAACTTTTTTTTCAAAGAAAATGTGTAAAATTCACGACAGTAATTATCTTAGCCAATAGGTCTTAAAGGCTCAGAAGACAAAATTTCATTCAATATTATTATTTGAAAGCATTTTCTCACTCATGAAGGCTTTAGATGCCTATGCTGTATAGTAACATCCTCAGTAGATGAGTCAAATCTCATCTGTTTTGAAACCATAACTAAGACCAATGCACAGCAGCACAGTATACCCCTTGATAGTTCAAATATATATTTTCTCATAAAAATAGGAAAACTAAGAACTTAAAGTTATTCAAGTTATTCCTACTAAAAAATATACCCTACTACCAATCATAGGAAGCCAAAATCAATAATCTAGACAACCTTGAAAATGCCTTTTCTTAAAAAAATACAATGAGAGTTTTCCAAGGACTCTAATGCATGTGGGTGACTGGATATAGTACATGCGGTATTGGTGCCTAAATAGATCTCGTTTGAGTGGTAAAATTTATGGAACTGCTATCAGTAGTGGTAAAATATCAGGTAAAAAAATCTTTAAGGCCACAAGGTGGCAACAAGCCATTCTTTTTTCAAAAGATTCCCTGTCTTTAGGACTGTCCTATACTTTGCCTTTGCCGCTCATAAGTAACATTTAAAAATTTAATAATTTACTGGAATAAAACTGCAGTGCTGCCTTTTGAAATGCAATTGTCAAGTTATCCTACTGCTGTTTAAAATAATGATCCCCCTCATTATCAACATACTCTCCAAAGATGTCATTTGGTAAAAGCATATTCCAAACCAAGCAGAATATACAGAGGGAGTTAGAACCTGATTCATCATTTCTGGGTATATTCCAGCAATTTCTTAAGTAGATAAAAAAAGGAGTGTCTCCCTCCCAAACCAATATCAACCTACAGTATGTATCTGATTCGGAACCAATATATATTAACTTGTTACGGCCTTCACGTGGGTCATTAACCTGTTTCAGAATATCCCTTCTTATACCAAGGCCAGTTGGATTGTTTCAAGACCGCGAGGGTCAAAAATCACACTTTTTTGGGACATATATAAGAATTTAGTTAGCTTCTTTCCCCTTCAACTGAGAAGGAAATGGATAAAAGTGAAGAATTCTTAATGGTGTCAGCTGCCATGTCCTCAAAAGATAACTTTAAAAGAGATATGGTGGTTTCATCAAAGACAATTAGAAAGGCCCTTCCCTTATGCAATGTATATTGGCCGCCCTTCATGTCCTTATAAATATGACCTGGTATCAAGAACAAAGGAAACGAGTCTGTTGCTCTCGGATAGGTCTTGAGATACTATATCATAACAGTATTTTAATCAAAATTCGGTAGCCCTACCCAAACATCTTTTCGTGCGTTTTGCATCTCTATCTGATAGCTATGCCTTATTTATGCTGTATAAGGTAATTAATCATATATCATTACCGCGGATTTCACAATGATGGCAACGAAAAGCTAAAGTAACAAATGGTGCCTCGTCACAAAACACATAGAGTGAGATCGAAAGTGTCCATCAACAACCTATTCCTCTTGCAATTAAGTCAGTATCTGAGTAAAATACCATAACAACGAAAGACATAGCTGCGTAACATTGAAACATACCATATATATACCCTATCACAACCCACATATCGTTCTCTATTGTTGTTAAAAAAAACAAAAAAACATTGCAATAATCTGAGAAAGGTTTCCCCTACTTATCGGTACATACCGGGTGGGTAGCAATGCAGCCATCCCACAGAGAAGTAGATGGCAGTGAGATAATTTTTGTTGTTTTCAATTTTTATTCTCTGGTCATTTTACTATTCGAGGGAAAGATTCATGAAAATAACTTTGTATCATTAATGAACAAGGAGGCAAAGAGGAAAAACCTCAAAGAGAGTTTTCTTGTAGCCTTACAAACAGGAACAAGATGAAAATTTTACTGTGACTTAGAAAAGTTAGACATCTGGATCAAAGATGACCTACTTTATAGTATTAAAAGTTAAATTCTAGTCACTCAGGTCAAGCAGACCATTCAACATCAGTAAAAAATCAAGACAAATACTAACCAAGATGTAAGCTGTACAATAAGACAGTTTAAAAATAAACTTTTAATAAAATCATTAAAGAGTCCAGTAAATTCAATGTAAAAACTGGCCATTCCTATCAAATTCCAATATTATTTACAAAGTGGACAGTGTAATTTTTCTTTTCCCTTTTTGGCCACATCCCACCTTCAATTTCAATTTTCACCTTAGCTTTAACAGGAAAAATTTGGATGAATTTAACAAACTTGGCCCATATGGCCCAGCAATGTAGCCAAGGAGGGAAGAGCATTTGTGTCTACAACCATGCAAGTCTGAAAAAGTCATTGCCTTGCACACTTAATTTATATACAGTATAAACTATAGTACATTACAGTAGTCAGGTACTGTAACTGTCTTTGTGGAATGATATCGGACACATTTTCACTCTATCCATGATGGCAGTATATAAAAAATAAAAAAATAGAACTAAGAAATACATTCTGTTATTCTTAAAGATCTTCCAACTACCAATCTCCATAAAGTCACTAGGAGACATGATAGGCTGCTCGACATGAACTCACAAATTTTTAGCTGCTCCTGTGATTTCACTTTAAGAGCTGAATATTTTCATGAGTCCTGAATTAGTTTAAGGGTTATATCCATGTGTGTATTAATTTCTTTGCAGGACACTTTTCATTGGATTTGATTTATGAATGTGAGCAAGACAGACCTACACTGGGGCCAAGATGGCCATTTTCCCCAGAGGTGCAACAGGGAACACCCTGCGGTTACACTTTGAATTCAAAATTAAAGGGTACAGAACATTTCAGCTACACGTATATAACTCAACGAAAATACATTGCAACCCTTTTTAAAATACTATAGGTTACAAATAATTATCTCAACATCGTTACAGAATTCTGTTCAAATTAATACAACTAGTGCATGCACAAAGATATTAACATGAAGTTATGTATCACAAAAATTTGCTCCACTTATTCATTTAGGATAATCTACTGTACTGTATTTCATATAAATGTTTATTGGTCCTACTCTGTCCCCAAGTTTGTTTCTAGTTGTAAAATCTAAATTCCCTTTTCCACAACCAATTTCCTATTTTTAGTAATCTTCCTTAAAAATGAATAAAATAAAAACCTTTCATACTTCTAGCAAGATCTTAATTTGATGGATACAGTATTCATTACTCCTTTACAAAAATCTTTTCATTATCATTCAACATGGGACTGAACACTTTTAAATCCTATAATTTGTTTTTAACCATAACCAGTGTATTTCATAAGCACATGCTTCAACTTCTAATTTCACATAAAATTGTTTATACAAGAGTTTAACCAAGTCAAGTTCGAATTGCTGTTCAGTTAAATAGAATAGGTGCTCAGCTCAAAATCTTGATCAGTAAGTATACTGTAAAAGATTGATTCATAAGAAAAAACTTGAATTTCTACTCTCTCAAAAGGATGGCCTAAATAAGTTCTTGAGAAAGGATTCATTTACAGGAAATATTTCTCATGTGATGACAACTTTCAGATTCGTAAAAACTGCAATTGGATACGGTAGATAACCTAGTCATTCAAAGTTTCTTTTAAAGATTGTGACTAATACTTGTCATTCCCTGCTAAGTGACAAGTGGGCACTTATATAAAAATATGTCACTTTTATTGCTGCATTGCATTCTCTATAAACAGGAATTGTACATAACCAATTCTTGGACAACTATAACTTTGCATTGATGACTGCCATAACCTAGTGTGGGCTTAATCTGGTTTGATGTACCAGTTCAGCATTCCTCCAATCTTGTCTTTTGTATACTAAAATGTATTTTCCTGATGAAATAATCTTGGGGAAATTTTAACAACTGACAGTGTCACGACAACTTCAAACGGATGCTTAATTAACCGATTAATTTCCTTTAATACCTGCAAAAACAGGGATCCCGCATGGTTAAAAACTCTCATAGGTTCAAGTAAGTTAAGGGAAGAATGTTTGATCTACCGATTTAAAGAATTTCTTGAATTCACTATGTATGAATTTTGAGAAATGGGAAATTTTTTTTTTTTTTTTTTTTGAGATAAAACCTTAACTCCTACATTTTAGTCATATATTCTTCAGCGCTGTTTATAACATTTTGGTTCAAGATAGCCCTAAAAGCATTTTCCTCACCAGTACATGCCAAGCTGAAATTCTAGTTGGAATAGGAGAACGCTACAAACCTTAGGCACTAAATAAAAAAAGATTTTTCCATAAATACCGAGCTGTGGGAAAGTAAGAAAGCTAGAAAATTTATTTTCTTTTCATAACCATTGAATTTGCACAATTTGTTTTTGGTACTGTACTTGTACCAGATATTTGCTCTGCTTTTCTCTTTACCCATGACAGCATTCTATTTTGTGTAAGCTTGCTCATAGGTTAACCCTTGACTAGGAAATCAAATTTTTATCACAGGGAGGAAGTTCATTTTTCATGATATAATAATGGTTTTTGCTTAATTTTCTAGCTGTATACTGTACTAGGAACTAGTAGGTCAGCCAAGGCACCAGTCAACTGTTGAGATACTGCTGCTAGAGTTACTGGGTCCTTTGACTGGCCAGATGGTAATACGTTGGATCCCTTTCACCAAATAGTCTGGCCTACTCTTTACACATACAATTATCAACACTAGGATGACTGAAAAATCCTTCTTAACTCAAGGGGGTTAACTGCTGAACTGTACTTGTTCAGTGGCTACTTTCCACTTGGTAAAGGTAGGAGAGACATTTTAGCCATGGTAAGCAGCTCTTCTAGGACACTCCAAAATCAAACACTGTTCTCTAGTCTTGTGTAGTGCCATAGCAAACAAAATCTAGTGAAGTTAGTCAGGAACAAATAATTCTTCATTTTTTGTAACCTTTAAAAAAAAAAACTTAGGATTTATAAATACATCTTACACCATGCAAAAAAAAAAAAAAAAAAAAAAAAAAAAAAAATAAAATCCCTCCTCTATGACTTATTTTACTACTGGTGCCAATTATTGCACATAGGAATACTAAAAGTAAATAAGACAAATATTCTCCTTCTCTTTTCAGAAATGGTAGTGAAAATTCTTTGGCCCTACATTTAAGAATCTAAGAATGATCTTGTTGAACCATTTCCAAAATCCCTTACGACCTTATCAAAATACTGTAGCACCTTATATTATCCATGATCTTTTTCTATCAACTTTCAATTAAGACATTAATATCTCAATGGACTTAATGTTGTCCCCTAAAATCTCAAGAAGATCCATGTCCTTTTTGGCTTATTTGGAATGGAACTTAGGTCATGTGGCCCAATTGGCATATTTCACATAGATGAAGAGAATCTGTATAGCAGCTGTAGATCTTTAACAATGTGGTACTGCTTTATATTCATATTTTGTTAGTACAAGCATACCCTTAACAATGTACATGAGAGGAGCTGCACTGCTTTCAGTTAAAGTTGGATCTAAGAAATGACAATTTATAATCAACTCAAGTTGGTAACCAGTGAATTTCCTCAGATCTTTAGCAACACAGCCACTACACCATGATTCTAATATTAATAACATTTTAATGAATCTTCGCAAAGTTCATTACAGTTAGTACTGTGGAAGAGACAACTGTGGTATAACCCTTAAATTTAACAAAAATATTCAATCTCTATCTATACGATACGTTACCTTGTGTAACACTCTCTAAATATGCAAGGTTGCTGTCTTTCTGGTGCAAGCCTGCGTGAAAGCAGCCAGGCCCTCTTCTAACCTGATATGTCATTTCCTAGAGTCAAATGGACCATTTGGAGTTTTTACTATTATGTATAATATATAAGAGGTGTGTCTCCAAAGTTTACCAAAGCAAATGTATCCATGTTCTGCAAGATTAGAAATCTTTAGAGGAATTTTTCACCCATGCATGAAATTCACCATTTGCCAAGATCATCGTGAGGAATGTGGTTATACCATACTACATGATGCAATATTAATTAGATAACATAGTAACAAAGATGTTTAAACACATTTATGGGTCAAGTTTCCATTTAGTGGCAAGAAGTAATAGATTTTAAGAAACTAATTTCAATTAATAGACAAAGGCATTTTGAATATTCAATCACAGCCTAAAGTTGACAAGGTGGGAAACTTGACAATCTCCTCTACACTTGAATCAATGCATTATCAACTTAAGTTGGCTGTGTAAGTTACAAAAATGAATCATGGAAAAAAAGTCCTATAAATATTGGGACTGGATCGAGAAGGGTAGAAACTTAGAATTGCTTATAAATTCCAGTGTGCTCATATTCTAAGGTAAGATAATGCAATGTTAACACAGTCAGCTATTTGGCATGCACAGGCACAGCCTACTCCTTGAATGTAATACAGTACTGTACTTTATACCGTAATGTACATTAATTCCAATGAGACTGTTTAAAATTGAAGACAGTGGCTGGAATTCCCTCAATGGAAACTATGTAACCATTTCAAATTCAAACTTCAGCCGGCTCCTCACTGTGCTTGCCAAACTACCGACTACATGGACAGAGTCTAATACTGTACTACTATTGTGTCCTCTCTTTACTGCTAAGGACTGGCATACATCTATTAAGTTTAATATGCCTATCAGCTTTATTGTTTTATAAACCCTGTCAGTTATTCACAATCTTTATAAAACTCCCCTGATGTTCGTAATATTTCACTCGAGAGGCCGGATTTTATATCGATGAACGATTTAACACAAAAAATGTCCTGCTTTCTTTCCTTGCAATATGTCAAGTATAGTATAGATAACCTGATGGTTAATGGCAATATTCTAAACTTGGGTATGCCATAGCCCCTGTCTTTTCAGTTCCATATTTGTCTTCTTATTAGTAACTAGACTGATGTGCAATCCCTTCAAATTGGGCAGCTTTTGTGATTTAGATTATTAGTGATAATAGATATCTTCTTATGGATTTATTACTACAGTAATTCCTGTGAAAGTTGTTCAGGGAAATTATAGCTGTGAGATCACGATCTTCCATTCTCTTTGACTCTTGTGCCAGACTACTGTATTGTGATTTTGATAATGTACTTTGGGATATTTTGGCCTTTGTTTTAAATAGGCCTATTTTACCAGCTCTTTGAATGTGCTATAATCAAACACAAAAAATAAACAATGTTTTGTGGCTTGTTGACATTTCCATATACCTATACTGTTTGAGACATTCCATTTAAGAAACCTGTTTTTTTCCAATACATGCACTTGTGGTCAGTTTACTTATATTTGCATATAAAAAAATGTTCACACTAAACTATTTTAAACTAAAGGAAAAAGTTATTCTTGCAAGTGTATAACACTACTTCAACATCCGAGTGTAACATACCCGGTAATAAATTTGGGTATTGAAGAACTAAAGCTGGAATTGCACTAGTCATTTCTAACTCAAAGTTTTGGCCAATGTCCAGCCAATGCTCCCGAGGAGCATTAGGAAAAAATGTAAACAAAACAATCAGCCAACATCATCATGACACCCAGAAATTTTTGGACTGATGAAATAAGATGTAATCTACGAATGGAACGTGAATTGAAGAACAAAAAATTTTTGTGGGTTCGAGAGTGACTCAGGAGTCGAGTTGAATATAAAATTTAAGGGTTAAGCCATGCACTAAGGGATCAAAAGCAAAGCACCAAGGCATCAAAGGCATTCAGTGCTATATAACGGAAATTAATAAATTATACCCGTACATTCACAAGGTTTGGTTATTATTTTAACCTATTAAGCCAATCACACAACTTTCATACAATAACATCTAAATGTGAAATAAAAATGGATTAAAAGGATTAAAAAAATAAATTCATAAAATCAATTAAGGCTCATGATATAAACGAATACTCTTCATAAATTTCTTCAAGTTCAGGGCATTATAATTTTCCCCCAGTATATCTCTTAAAGGTGTCCTGGAGTAAATGCATCTTCCTATGAAGATTAAAAACAGGACAATCGACAAAAATCTGTTCAATATCTATTATTACTTGACGGGTATGATAAATAGGGGCCTGTCTCCCTTCCCAACTCTTCATTAAATAATTGTGGGTTGCATGTGGATGGCCAATACGCAGTCTAGTTAAAATGATGTTATCCCTTCTACTTGTAAGAGAAGCCAAAGGTATATTTGACAAACTTTGTCAGGAAATGAGGTTGGAAAATGGTTCTTCCTTCTATAACTACCACAGGGTGAACAAGGCAGATTTTTATTATCTCTTGAAGAATGTTGGACCCAAGATTACCAAGCAAGAGTATATCCTATTTGCAGCAGCCATCTTGTTTGTTTACATCTGAAGTCATGCTCGTGGTTTGTGCTTACTACTTCCTTTCCAGTCAGGAAGCCAATATCTCGAGCAACAAGCTCCCGGTTTTTCCTTTTAGGCAGAAATGGCTTGCTGCTTGCAAAATAAAGTCTGGTGTGATTCCAGCTTCAGAGTGGTTTACTCTGATGTTACTCCTAAAGCAAGGGGAGAAGAGATGCTCGGCTTCTTAGGTGACTTCGTCGCCTTCTTCTTCTTGGTGCCGTAACGCACCCACTGCACCTCGTTCCAGGACACGCACTCCAGACACGTGGCGGTAGGGGAACACACACTGCCCCTACACGACGAACACAAGGAGTGCGGGTCTACTTCAGGTTTCGACAGGAACGCACCACACGATTTACCGGCCATAGGCCCAGGACAACGGCAGGGATGCTCCATGACGCAGTAGGAAGCACCACGAGACACAAGAACGCACAGGGAAAGCAAAGGGAAGAGCACAAAGGAACCACATGAGATACAAAGGGGTCGGGGACACAGAGTCACACTGGGATTAAGGAGAGCGGCAAGATGATATCGCGACGCGACCAGAGAACTTACTGGAGGTCGACACCTGAGAAAGCATGCTCTCTGACCCAGAGTTAGCCTCAGGGCGCGTATCACTCCCCCTGAGGTTATCCCTCTTAGAAAACGGGTATAAGGTAAACTACCCAAAACTCTGGTCGGATGGGAGGAGATCCCAGATACTCCTAAGAAAGTAGTTCGAGGTAAGTACTCCGTGTTGGAACAAAAAGCGTTTAATCTCTGGAAGTACATATGAACACTTCAAAGAAATGGACCTTAAAAGAAATACTGTTTGAAATCTTTAAGATTCTTGCTTAAAAGCAAAGTGCTGAAAATTAAAACTGTCTTGACAATGAAATTTCAGAAATACCTCATGCAAAAAGGGGGAAAAAATTATAAGTCAGGGAACTGGCCAATACTGTTCAAAAATAGGTAAACAACATTAGAACCTCTGGTGGCATAATTAATTCTAGAATTGTAAAAGCTCTTTCCAAAGGCGTCACTCTGGAAGAAAAAGGAACTCTTGTTGTTAGAAAATGGTAGACATATTGTGCTAACCAGACACTTCATATTCTTTGCTAAAACATATAAACAAGGTCAAACGCAGGGGAAAATTCAACAGTCAAGCCTGTGGCAAGATTTTGAATCAACAAAGACAAAATTTCTTAACGATATATCGACATTGGTACAAAAACTCAAGCTTCCTCCTCAGCTCATATTTAATTGGGATCATACTGGTAGAGGTTCCTACCAGCATACGGACAAGGACCAATAAAGGAAGAAGTAAAGTGGAAATCCTGGGCATTGATGACTAAAGAGATCTACAGTAACAGGTTGGTAAAACATACTAATAATGTGCTTGTTAACTTTGTTTTTAATGTGTGCCTGCAATGGTTAGTTTATCATAAGTTTATCATTCTTATAACTGTTCTTTATTTTCAGCAGTTCTCACAGGTTCTCTCGACAGATATTATTCCTGTGCAGGTCATATATCAGGGCTAAACGGACCTTTGCCATCCTAAATTCAAGTTTCCAGAGAAATGGCACATCACACATTCTTATTATAAAAATTCAAGGAATCGCCTTAGTTTATGAACGGTTCAAGTGACTGTGTTTTAGTCTCGGGACACCTCCCCTAATCTTCACCAGGATAATGGTTTCCATCTAGAAATGGAGAAAATTCATCTCAATGATGGTTCTTTTGTACTTGATTTACTTTAAAAGCTTTGCTAGAAAGAATTAGAGTTCACCAAGTGTAGCTACTCAGGCTACTGGAAATGATGGGAGTAATGGTCAATTTCCTCAAGTCTCCTAGAATTCCGGCTCTAAGGGTTCAACACTTAGAAATGATCGCAGCAACAGTTCCTATTAATTTTTTCATCCAAAAAGATATTCCGTCTTTCCTCTTTTTGTTGGAAAAGTTAAGAGGATGAAGTCGCTTGCAATTCAGTCATGGAAGAGATGGCTTTTATATTCAAGTTCAATCTGAAGGGCTGCTTAAAAAATAATTTCAGTACATTCTTAATTGAAATTGGAACAGGGGATCAGATTTCCACAATTTGTATACCAGAGATGCAAAGCCAACTTCAATTACTGAATTGGTGAGATGATCCTTGTCAGTTATGTCATGGAGTGTACTTAGAAGCGAGGGTTCCAGAAACCTCTCTTTTCATGGATGCTTCAAAGAAAAATGGGGTGGCACTCTAAATTATCTCTTTATTTAACAGGGAAGTGCTCGAGGACAATAAACTTTTCACATAAATTGTCTGGAACGTAGCAGTATTCAAGGTACTTTAACTCAGAAGTTACTGGCAATGGAAAAGAGCATAGGGGCTTTTTCATAACAACATTGGTCTATATTTGGAACAGGCAGGAACAAGGTTGGAATCCCTCTCAAATAATGGATATCAACTTGGAAAAATTTAAGGGGAATAGTCCAAGCTCGGTTTATTCAAGAAAGGTTGAACGTCTTAGCGGATTAATTGAATATAAGCACACTTTCAAACTAATTTCTTCTTAACGAATGATCTATGCATTAGGAAATGTATCCATAAATTTGGAATAGGTGGGGAAGACCAAACATTGACCTGTTTGTGGCATTGCTCAATATCAAGAGAAAAGTGCTTTGCCTTCCTGTTACTGATCTTTTAGCATGGAAGGTGGATTCTGTTACAGGAATGGTCAAATCTAGATTGGTACCCTTTCCCTCATTTCTCCACAAGACAAGTAATTTTTAGTTCAGTTTGTCTGTAAACAGAAGGATGACTCTAGAGCCTCTCTTGAACCCATGAAGAGTGGTTTATAGACTGTAGTATCTGTTGTCAGAATGTTCAAGGCGGTTGCCTTAAAAGGCCAATTTCAGACAACCGTTTCGAGGTCAGTACTGTACTGTACCAACCCCATAAGCACTACTTTAAATAATCGCATAGATACTGTCCACGATATTCCCCATGACAAAGGTTATTCAAAGTCCTCTAAATTGTCTAATTTAGATACAAAGTCTACTAATAATTTTCTTTTCTTATGAAACGAATGTCATCTCTGCTATAGATCATGCTGAATACAGTTTGTACTCCTAAATCCTAGGTTTAGAGCTATCCATTTGTTATTATTGAGGTTGTATTTGTGCCTTAATATTGAGAAACCTGCGGTTGTCAGAACTGTTTATTGGGATCTAAATATAGTACTGCAATGTGGAATGTGATGAGGTTATATGGAGTTGGCGGAAGGTTGTTGTAAGCAGTGAAAAGTTTCTACAAAGGTAGTAAAGCATGTGTTAGGATAGGAAATGAAGTGAGCGATTGGTTTCCGGTGAGAGTGGGGCTAAGACAGGGATGTGTGATGTCGCCGTGGTTATTTAACTTGTATGTTGATGGAGTGGTGAGAGAGGTGAATGCTCAAGTGCTTGGACGAGGATTGAAAATGGTAGACGAGAATAACCATGAATGGGAGGTAAATCAGTTGTTGTTTGCAGATGATACTGTACTGGTTGCAGATGCAGAAGAGAAGCTTGGCCGATTAGTGACACAATTTAGAAGGGTGTGTGAGAAAAGGAAGTTGAGAGTTAATGTGGATAAGAGTAAGGTTATGAGATGTACGAGAAGGGAGGGTGGTGTGAGGATGAATGTCATGTTGAATGGAGAGTTACTTGAGGAGGTGGATCAGTTTAAGTACTTGTGGTCTGTTGTTGCAGCAAATGGTGGAGTGGAAGCAGATGTACGTCAGAGAGTGAATGAAGGATGCAAAGTGTTGGGGGCAGTTAAGGGAGTAGTAAAAAATAGAGGGTTGGGCATGAATGTAAAGAGAGTTCTGTATGAGAAAATGATTGTACCAACTGTGATGTATGGATCGGAGTTGTGGGGAATGAAAGTGACGGAGAGACAGAAATTGAATGTGTTAGAGATGAAGTGTCTAAGGAGTATGGCTGGTGTATCTCGAGTAGATACAGTTAGGAACGAAGTGGTGAGGGTGAGAACGGGTGCAAGAAATGAGTTAGCAGCCAGAGTGGATATGAATGTGTTGAGGTGGTTTGGCCATGTTGAGAGAATGGAAAATGGCTGTCTGCTAAAGAAGGTGATGAATGCAGGAGTTGATGGGAGAAGTACAAGAGGAAGGCCAAGGTTTGGGTGGATGGATGGAGTGAAGGAAGCTCTAGGTGATAGGAGGATAGATGTGAGAGAGGCAAGAGAGCATGCTAGAAATAGGAATGAATGGCGAGCGATTGTGACGCAGTTCCGGTAGGCTCTGCTGCTTCCTCCGGTGCCTTGGATGACCACGGAGGTAGCAGTAGTAGGGGATTCAGCGTTATGAAGCTTCATCTGTGGTGGATAACGGGGGAGGGTGGGTTGTAGCACCGTAGCAGTACCAGCCAAACTCGGTTGAGTCCCTTGTCAGGCTGGGAGGAACGTAGAGAGGAGAGGTCCCTTTTTTTGTTTCATTTGTTTGATGTCGGCTACCCCCAAAATTGGGGGAAGTGCCTTGGTATATGTATGTACTGTACTGTATTAAAATATCTAAAGGGTTCTCATTTTGAATCTTTGGAAGATCTTTCTACTGAAGACCTAACAGCCAGGCTTTTTTTCCATTAGCTTTAGCGACACCTTTAGTTAACGCAAACTACCAAAACTCTTTAAGGGGCCCCGGCTGGAATGCCAATATATTGGGGTATAGGAAGAAAATCACAAAATCCTGAAAAAATTCATTGCTGCGTATGGCAATGGAGAATGTGTATAAGAAATATTTTGTCAAAATTCCTCTTACTTTCATAATTACAGAGTAATTAATAAAAGTAACTCAATAAACCAAAAATATTGTTCCCTACAAGAACATGCAGTATTTCTTCTTTTATCGTAAATTTTAATAATTATTACATTTTAATGTAAAACAAATTGTGAGCAATGGCATCTGTATAGATTCCCCAAGTCACAAGACAATGTATTACACAGTAAATTACACCCTTCGCCCTTCAGTCCTACCACAAACCTCATTGAGAGTACATATTTGAGTTTGACCTCTGACATTCACTCATTTTTACATTTTTTCTTGTTTTCAGCAAGAATTTCATCATTTCAAAGAGGAAATAACAATTTCAACATCTAACTAATATAAGGAAGAAGAAAATTCTATCTAATAAGAGTTCAGAAGTGGGTAATATCGGCGAAATTAGTAGAGTTAGTGAAGGAGAGAGATGATGAAAGAGAGGACGTCTCACCTAAAGAAGCAAGATATTGAGCAAAGAGATCTTCATTTATGATTATGATAAATAACCTTGTTTTGCTTTATTAAGATCCAAAAGGGAACATAAAATTCATAATAATCATGATTTATCAAGTGTCTTTGTAAAAATACAAAGAAAAACTTTGAACGCCCGTATCTCAAAACTACACTTATTGACCTTCAAATTCTATATTCTCCCTCAGTTTTAAAGATATAGCAATGAAAGTTGGTATATAATTTAGCAAGACGTAAAACAATAAAATATATAACTTTTTTCAATTTTTTTTTTCATATTTTTTTTCTTACTTTTTTTCCCTGAAATACAGTATAGGGTTTATTTTTTACCATAATGAAAAAATTCATATCTAGCAAAAACATGACTTAGAAAAAAAAAATATTTAAGGTCTATATCACGTCTATACAGTGAACCCTCGTTTATCGCGGTAGATAGGTTCCAGTCGCGGCCGCGATAGGTGAAAATCCGCGAAGTAGTGACACCATATTTACCTATTTATTCAACATGTATATTCAGACTTTTAAAACCTTCCCTTGTACGTAGTACTGTTAACAAACTACCCTTTAATGTACAGAACACTTAATGCATGTACTACAGTACAGTACCCTAAACTAAAACAGGCACAAATATTAAAGGTGATTTTATATCATGCATTTCCTAAACATGCTAAAAAGCACGATAAAAAATGGCAACCAATGTTTTGTTTACATTTATCTCTGATCATAATGTAGAAACAAACTGGAGGTAGAGCTTTGCTTATTACCCAGACATATTTCCCATACTTTTCCCTTAGAACTACATCACATCTTCCTACTTTAGATATATATATATATATATATATATATATATATATATATATATATATATATATATGTGTGTGTGTGTGTGTATATATATATATTTATATGTATACACATATACATACCTACATATATACATAAATACATGCATACATATATATATATATATATATATATATATATATATATATATATATATATATATATATATATATATATATATATATATATATATATATTACTGTATATATATGGGTTATGGAAAAAATCCGCGAAGTGGTGAATCCGCGATGGTCGAACCGCGAAGTAGCGAGGGTTCACTGTATAGGGTATTAATCCCAGGTCTTAATATTAAGTATCAAAGGAGGCAATAGAATTTGAAAAACAAATTTTCAAGATGAATCAGCCTGGCGTCTCAAAACCGAAGGTCACAGGCAAAAATCATATGCAGTTTGGCGATGCCCTAAGTCACCTTATTCAGTGGTATGAATGTCAAACTCCTATCCTTAAAAAACGGCATTAGCTAACTGGCCCCTTTAACCCTTTTACCCCCAGGCTATTTGGAACTTTCCAACCCTTAACCCCCAGGCATTTTTTTTTTTTCAAGTACATTTAGCAATAGATTTATTCGTAAATTGCTCTAACAGCTTTAATTTTCGTCATAGAGAGGTCAGGTTGGTCTCATTCATTTGTAAAATGCCTGAAGTTTCTCATAAAGTTATCAAAAATATGCAAAAAAAAAATGTAAATAGCAGTTTTTTGCAAGGACATACCAGTACGTCCATGGAGGTAAAGGGATGAGTTTTGTGAAACGTACCAGTATGTCCATTGGGGGTAAAAGGGTTAATATAGTGTATGTCTGGAGAAAATAATTAAGGGTTATTTGGAAAAGATTTGGGGGATTGTTCCAAACAAGTTTTATGGGATTAGGATTTTGAATCATCTACTGACCATTTTGATCAAAGTCAAATAAAACACTTAAAGGTTAAGGTTCACATATGAATTGCTGCTACATCTCTCAATTTCTATTAGATTATTTTGGAAAGTCTTAGCGACAGCTCAACAGCGGACCAAGTTGATATTCACTAAGTATTATCATAAGATATACATGGTTTTCTTATCAATATTGCTAGGCTTTGTTGCTGTGGTAACTATGGGGGCATGGTTTAATTATAAATTGCTTCTAATTGCGTAAATCTTGGTCAAGTTACAGTATCAACTTTTTTCTTTTGCAAAAACAGTGTCAAGTAAGTAATAGAAGGGTAAAGTTTGATAGTGGAGTTGTATTTGGTTCACAATTAAGAGGCTAGAGTTAAAACACACCTTGTTTGGCAACAACTGGTTACTGTTTACATTTACTATCCATTCCATCACTGATCCACCACCATCTGTGTCAATCAGAATTATGAACATCAAGGGCTATTCATAAAAATGAATAAAATTTTAATAAATTGAATTACTTTAATACTTGCCCTTTCTTCATATACATGGCCCCTCATCCCCACTGTCTCTAGTAATGTCAAAACTGACAAACAAAAGGGGCTGCAGCATACTAAAATAAAGTTTTGTGCCAGTAATCATATCATCTGAATAATACACGAGGCCCAAGCTAATTGAAAGGAAAATTATAAATTTAGTTTTAATGTATATGTCGATATAAAAACGAGGCTTTGAGAGATAAGCAGTGCTAACATCAGAATTATAAAAATGGTAGATGATATAATTGAAATTCCATTTATTAAGGACATTAGCAATGTCATTATTATCTATAGGAATTTGTTTAATCATCCTACTGTACATCAATTTAAAAATTGGCTGCATTAAAAAAAAAAAAAAATAAAAAAAATAAAAAAAAATTGTAAGCTTTTGGTGATCTGCATAGCATATACCACAGCAGATGGTTCAATGAAGACAACAGATGAGTTTTTTGTATTATGAAAGATGGTCTAAATAAAATTATAAACCACCGGCAAATATTGCCCGCAAGATATTTACGATCATTCCCATGCTGCGCAACCATATGCTATCGGTTTCCACAGCAGATATTTCTCATGTTTAGAGAAGTACAGTAATTCAATAAAACCTCCCTCTGACCGAAAGATCATGTATCATCCAGTTATGTTTAAATATGAATAATCTAAGCATACTTCCGTGGAACTGCAACAATGAATTACCAAGTAATACGACAATAATCACCCTGCCTTTAATGAAAGGGAAAAGCCTGGTAAAATACCAAAATTAATATATCAATATGATATTAAGCATGGTCTATTAAATCAATTAGCAATACATAACATTATTAAAACGGTGTACGTGAAGGAAATTACTAATACAAAAAAATCCAGCAAATCCCATGGGATGAATTATCATATAAGTGAAAATTATCAGTCCAATTAAGTCTCTGATAATCCATCCTCTTGATTCATTTTTCAATAAGATGGGATCCCCCACCCAATGGATCTAATCTGCCAATCACTCCCACTACTCGCTCTACTGTCCCAAAATGCTTGATTCAATTTGCAAGTATTGTGGTGAAAAAATTACAAATTTTTCAGAAATACTGTACAATACAGTAATGTACTGTACTCTGCTTCTAGTTGATACTTTACTATTGAAAAATCTTATAGCTATTGCCAATTCATATAGCAATCAATGTTAAATCTTAGTTTCTTTTCATTCAGACTTCATACATGCATAGGAATGGATTACAACTTCAGTACAATTGACTATGCATACTGCCTATGACTGCATAGATATCTTACAAATCTACCCAAAACAACTTGCTCATCGGACTTTTATTCTTATTATGCGTTTAGATTTACACTAAAAATCTTACTTCCTACTGCATATTAAAAATAGAATCTTAATAATAAAATAGGTTATTTCTATACCTGTACTCACCTGATGTTCACATTGCTTCCCTCTTGATGCTGTTTAAATGCCAATGACTACCCTAAATAAAAAAATTCCCATTTTCTATCCTTGCCAAAAAAGGAAAAGCCTTCCCCTCTTATGACCATTGAGTTACTGTAAAGGTTGCTGACATACCTAGACATGAGTACGTCAAAGTTCCTCTACCTTTCCGTCTCAAAGCAGAAACCAAATCATGTGTCTCTTGACAACACTAGTCCGTAGGAAGGACGGGGGCATGTTATGAACACCAAGTGTGTATGGAATAAATTTTATTATCAAAATTCTGTTTATTGTTATGAAAACACAACATTTATTTATAAACTTAAACCAAGTTTGCCACAGCAAATCCTGATAATTATAAAACCTTACTAAAAAAAGTTATGTATTGCTAATGAACTAATATCATTCCAACTTCCCATAATCACGCAGCCCAATTAATCCACTTCAATAAATATACAAAATACGACTGCTGCATGAAGTACACAAAATATTTGCTAAAAAATAATAAAAAAAAAAAGTACCTGGTCCTAAATTTTTCAAACTAAAGGTTGTGAAGCTAAGTCTTGTATAAATATTTTGGCAGAAAAAGAAAAAAAAAGAAGTTTTGTGAAATTAAGTCCCCAAATGGTACATTTTTATCAATTAGTTGGTGAAGGGATGCTATTATTGATTAACAGGACATGTTCACCACACGCAGTAAAATTCCCTAAGAAAAGATTTTCAGAAGAAAAAGCTCATTTACCCCATTTCCTATTACCCTTTTATTTCCATGCGAAAAAAACCCTGCACGTAACTGAATTATGAGTTATAAAATATCGTCCTTTTACTCATGGTAAATAAAATTAAATTTATCGTTCAAGGATTGCCAAGTATTGAAACAGAATGCTATCACATGTTTTCTGGTAGTAAATGAAACTATACATTAAATAAAAAGGAATAATAAATAATCCTTAGCAGTCATCATAATAACATTTATTATTGCCCTAAGTTTCGACATACCATTCACGGTTGGTAGCTGATAATGTAAGGTTTATAGGAACAACAATACCAACACTCTAAATATACTTTATATATATATATATATATATAATTTATATATATATAGTTGAGTGGCAGGAAAGAAGTTGGGAGTCAAGAGATAATAATAACAAGCCTAAGGGAACTGTTGCCAGAAAGGTAATAATGATGGCAACTCAAATAAAGCAAAATATCACAGAGAACCAAAACGTGAAGAATTAATTAAGCATCACTGGGTACGGTACATTATTATCACATACAGGCAGTCTAATGACTAAATCAACTGACTAAAACCAAGCAATGATGCAAGAGGGAATTTTTCCATTGCTCTTATATTAACTCAAACAGACCAAAACGGAGTGTGTGTGTCCTTGAGAGGGGATGGGTTATAGTAGAATAAATGTAATATGGGTTTGGGGGGTAATCTCGGACATGGCGCAGTGGTGTCGGCATAATATTTCTGACAGGGGCGCCTGCACTCCTCCATCTTTGGCTGGTGATCACAGAGTTAGTGCCAGGCCAAGTGGCACTGTCGCAACAACACAACAAATACAATTCTACATATGTAATGTCTCTATGTTCTAGTATCGCCTATTCATATCACAGTCAGTTGGAAGGGGGGTTGTTCAGATCGAGAGTGAACTCGGCTCGGTGCGCAGCTACAACGCCGGCAGCAGCAGCAGCAGTGGCAGTAGTAGTAACAGTTCCAGGAACTGAAGAAGCCACTACAGCAGCTGTAGTTACATGGTTAGGGCGACGGCAGCCCATCTTGGAGCGGTGCAGATGACGATGGAGATCCCAACGTCGGGAGAACACCTTGCCACAAGAGTGACAAGTATAAGTACCCTTGTGCACATGGCGGTGATGGTGGAGAGACATGGGGTGACGGAACACTTTGTGGCACTCTGGACATGGGTACAATTTTGTCTTGTACTCTGGTGAGGCATCTAGCCTGCTGCCATCCTCCCCTGCTTCTCCAGCAGTCATTAATCCAGCCATTTTATCTGATGCTAAATCAAGGGCAACCTCGGGGTACACCAGACCAGAAGCTGCAGCTGCCACTGCCACTGAAGGATGGAACTTCACCTCAAATGTCTCCTTAGTATCTGTGGCAGCAACATGGTTAACAGGTGTAGTTGATATTGGTGTGGGAGATGGTTGTGGTTGTGGCTGTTGTTGTGGTTGCTGGTGGCTATTATGGTGAAGCTGTTGGTGGTGGTGGTGGTGGTGGTGGTGGTGTGGTTGTTGATGGTGGTGGTGATGAAGGTGTTGCTGCTGTGGTGGTTGTTGTTGGAGATGGTGGTGATGATGAAGCACTGGCTGATGGAGTGTCCCGTTGGCCTGGGGCAGAGGTGATCGCAGCGACAGGTTCAGAGCCTCACAGGCAGCACCCCCTGGCGCTGCTGCGTAGGAGGAGAAGGAGAAGGAGAGGAGGATGCACGTTAAGTATCAATCAGTGGCCATTCTGGCATCATTACCAACACCGCCCTTCAATACCTTTATCAATCAGTACGACATGAGCATTATGATCACGTTCCCAGCCAGATTTCCAAATTTTACAATGGCTCCTGAGTCAAAGTTGTACACTTGATGCAGGATGACTACTAAGCCTGGGCCATCCCAAGCCATCCTCAGCCACACACAGCCTTGCCAAACACCCGACCACCCAAACAAGCAGCAGCGAAAGGCCGCACAGGCCACAGCACACTGGCCAGTGCATAAGCCATGGTCCAAGCTAAGCCATATCTGTTTATCTTCTTAACTCTGATGGCCAAAGTTAAATGGGCAGTCACTAGGCCACGTGGCCAAAGTTCCCTAAATGTCCAACTTGGTCCCTATACCCTACTCTCACCAACTATACTTAAGGCCCTGGACTACAGTACAGAGAGGAGCATGCACTAGACTCTGGACCACAGGTCATCCACATATCATCTTCAACATCAACATCATCAACAACATCATCATCATCATCATCATCCCTTTTTACCATCACACCTTTTAGACCTGCAATCCATTGTCTACAAGATTCAAACAAACAAAAAGGGATACTAGTTGGAAACCATCAGTTTCAAAGCGTTATATTCATTGATTAACAAAAGTAACTGATGTTTTCTTTGTAATAAATGACAAATATAACATCATGCAGAACAAACAAGCACTGCCCTCCACAGCAGTATCAGTTTAAAAAAGCTAATCAACTACAAACTTTTAGAAGTAACACAAGCTAGCATGATGATGGGTCAATTGGACTACCAAGAGTATACCCCAAGGTGCCTCCCTACACAACATAAAAGACACAAACAGCTGCTTACCTACCATGAATATCTAAAAACCTTGTTTTTTTTTTTCTTTACAAAACTGCCACTTAAAAGGATGAATGTATAAATGTAATAACCTCCAAAATGTACAACACAAACTCCACAACACTTGTTGCCACATACTCACACACACATGCACTACCTAGCTTAACCAATAAAATATTCTAGAAGTACTAAAGGATAACATTATGGTAGGTATAAATAAAGATTAAGCTTAAAAACTTTAACCAAGCTAATAAAAAAAAAAAAATCTTCCTAACCAATATATAGCCTAATGTTTAACTCAGATTACTTAGTATATATATCTAATGAATACCAAAGAAAAAATACAGCTAAAATATTTCTGAAATTTCCATCCATCAAAATAACAGAGCTAACACTCCTCAAGCTACCTGCCAAACAGCTACATGAATTTCTAAGAACCTCCTTTCATCATAAACATGCTCTAATACCAAACTAACCTAATGACCCAACTACTGTAGAGTTTCTGCACTAACCATAGCTGACAGATTATGTTCTTTTCACAAAACTCTACACACTGTATACAGTAAAAGCATCAATTAACAATAATTACAACTATTGTACAAGTGTAATTACATTAATGGTGAAATGCCTGTCATAGAAGCACACACTTTTTCTAGCTAAATATCATTTATGAAATACAAATAGCTCTAAAACTTCCTTCTTACTCTATTTCTTGATGATATGCTAATAGATCAGCATTTACAAGCTGAGTAAATCTAAGCTATAGGAGATAAAAACTCTTAGCAGATATGAAATGAGGGAAACTTAGATGCAAAATGAAAAGCTGCTGCCACCTTTACAACACAAGAACAAAAGCCTAAAGAAGAATGGTTGAAAGAAATGATGAACTGGTAACCTTTTCATTTACTGTCCAGTTAAAACGCACCATGATTTTAACATCGACACAAAACCCTTCTAACATAGTAAAACTTGCTTTTGTAAAAGAACCAAAGAATTGAAGAGAAGATAACTACTGTACTCATTGGTAGAGGGAAGAAAGTACAGTATTCCTAATCAAATTGAATAGATAATCTTGACATTATAGACTGTTATTAGTGGATACCCTAACATTTCTTTGAACTGTAGCAAATAACTAGTATTAGAAAAAAATAATTTTATTTCATCCTATTGGAACATCTTTAAAAAAGAAAATCCTTTCATCCCTTTAAATTCACTGACTAACCAATATTCTACTCGTTTCAGAGATGGCTCTAGATACCGATAACTGAAGAGATAGTCATTTGAGCATTTTCAATAATCTTCTGACTAAGCAAATATTTCTGCTATTTCACAATTACCTACAGATCTTGCTAACTTGAAAATGAAAATCATTTAGTCTCTTTCAATACTTTAACTGACCAAATGAATCCACCCATTTCAAAGATGGTTATACCATAGTATAGATCCTAATAACTCACAAATTAGTCCCTTTTCAATATATACTCTAACTAACAAAATTATTCTACCCATTGCAGAGATGACTACAGATCGTAATTTTCAAAAGAAAATTAAATAATCCCTTTTTATTATTCTGACTAACCAAACAATTCTACCTGTTTCAGAGATGGCTATGGATTCTAGAAATTCAAAAGAAATATCACTCAAACATTTTCAGTACTTTGAATAACCAAATGATTTTACCAGCTTCAGAAATGACTTCAGATCCTAATGACTAAAGAAAACATCATTTATTCCCTTTCAATCCTTGATTATATTAACCAATTTATTCTGTATGTTTCAGATATGGCTATTTACTAATAAAATAGATAAAATAAATCAATTCCTTTCAATACTTTGACAAACCAAATTATTTGACTCATTTCAGATGCTACAGATCCTAATAATAAAAAATAATAATTCATTCCTCTTCAATACTTAAAAAACCAAGTGAATTTAAGTTTCATATATGGATACTATTGAAAAGTATAAACAAAATAAACTAATCCCTTTCAAGACTTTGACTAACCTAATGATTCTACCAATATGAAAAAAAGAGAGAGAGAGAGAGAGAGAGAGAGAGAGAGAGAGAGAGAGAGAGAGAGAGAGAGAGAGAGAGAGAGAGAGAGAGAGAGAAAGAGAAAGAGAAAGAGAAAGAGAAAGAGAAAGAGAGGAAAGAGAAAGAGAAAGAGAAAGAGAAAGAGAAAGAGAAAGAGAAAGAGAGAGAAAGAGAAAGAGAAAGAGGAAAGAGAAAGAGAAAGAGAAAGAGAAGAGAGAGAGAGAGAGAGAGAGAGAGAGGAGGAGAGGAGAGAGAGAGAGAGAGAGAGAGAGAGAGAGAGAAAGAGAGAGTATGGCCAAAGATTCTTCCAAACAGCATTTGCCTCGATCTAAAACGGATGGAAAGTGAAAACTTCTTCAGAGGACTAATAAATGAGGAATAAAATACTAGACAACTGTTGATGATGTTCTTTGTCCTATTCAAAGAATAGTGCTACTGCACCAATGAACTGTACACTGTGACATAACCTCAAAATTACTCATATCAACAAGCAGAGGTGACCTAGCTAGCAAAATAGAATGGTTCAATGTGCAAGACAGAAAATTTTCTGGAAGAGCAGTATATATAAAAGGGACTCACCTCATTTTGATGCTTTATAATGCAAAATTTTCAAAACTAAGGTTACTTTGAAGAGTTCCAAGGCAAACCTCATCCCTTTCTAAATACACAAGTTACTTGCCTGCTGGCAAATCACTGCCATCATTCATAGTCTGCTCAATCTATCACACTAAGATTCCAATAAGTGGTGCTTTAACTGAATTGTGTATTGATGACAACTATCTAAAGGATTTGAATTGTACTATAGATACAAGTGCAAGGTCCTTAGTAAAAACTGCCCCAAGGGGAATTATGGGATACACAAACTACCAATGGCAGTGTGATTCATCTAAATCATATTTCTATCACTGACAGAAATGTTACTATTAAAAGAAGAAAGTAGGGGGTAAGTTTTTAACTGACTGAACGTCCCAATCAAGAGGCAACATGCCATGGATTAAAACTGAACATCTATCTAAATAAATAAATGTCAACCAAAGTAGGTGGAATGATTGATGAGAGAATAAGGATAGAAGGATAACTACACTGAATAAAAATGTAAAATTTTCAAAGCCGAAACATTTAAGTAACAAGAGCTGGTATACTGTATGGATTGCAGGGAACTTTGTGGTATTCTTTCCAATTACTAAATATTATATTTACTGCAACACTTGCTGATGGAAAAACAAAGCAAAACAACCTCACACTAAATTCAGGATACTTAAAAAAAATTAATGACTATCAAGGAAGTGAGAAGGGTACAATCTAAATAGGAAATAACAAAGTCAGTCCCATCCTCCTTTTAAAACAAATAGGAAAGAAAAGATAAGGTTTTAAGATTGGCCAGAGATTAAAAACAAATATGTGAAAGAGAAACTTGGTACCAATGGTAGACACTAGAAAAATATAAAAATGACTTGACAGACCAAGTTGTCATAAGACTGTTTGTTTTGAAATCTAATCCTGACTTAAAGGTTTCACATCAAATAGTCAAGTATGGGGAAGAAAATAAAAAAAAAAAAAAAAAAAAAGATTGAATAATTGGCTAAAAACATTAGAAACTTGCACTTGTACACCTAAGAATTACCTAAAGTTGAATCCTGAATATGATGAAAGTTTTCTACATGGACAGTGCATATCTACGAGTTCAAAATGCTTCAAAACTAGAAGCAAGTACAAATATTGGTGCCTTTCCAGTTATTTTCTCATCATTGTTAGGGTTAATTTCAGAGTATAAGCTACTGAACAGATCCCTTGTGCATGCATGCACAATTACATGGTAAGTAATCCTGATGCACATACAAAAGTCAATGCAGAGGCTAAAGATTGAAGAATGAACTAACAAGCCAATTCCATAGCAAGAAAGGTTAAAACTATGCACCCTTGTACACAACAGACCAGCAGTTATACCCTAGAGTCAAAAATACAAGCACACATCCATACATTTCCCACACCTTAGCAGATGCATCATCCTCATTCATAACCATCCTATCAGCAGGCAAAATACAAACTATGCATATAACTTATGATTTCCTCACCTAGATTGTTACAAGGAGTTAGAAGCTAATGCATGTGTACATATAGCTCCAGGCTCAGGTTCAAATAATCCCCTCAATCAAAATAAAAATGAACCCATACAGGAACAGCTCAAACGTGTTCATAACGCTCCAATACTGATGTACACAATTTAGCAAAAGACAAAATAAAAAATAAATAAAATAAATATACCATAAAGACCATTCCAGTTGAGACCATTCCATTAAGTCAAAAAGAAAATTCCACAAAGAATAACATTAAATAAAGCTTACTTCTGAAAATTAGTACATTTGAATGATAATTTGAAAGACTTTTCATGAGCGTTAATGTCTAATGGACCATGAGTCTTTATGGTAAGTGGACTTTGATGCAGAATACACTGCTGAATATCTCTAAATCAAGACAATAAGATAAAGATGGTGGTGGTAGTGGCAGCCATATGGGTAAACTCTCCTAAACTCACTTTTGACATCATCATCATAATAATTCAAATAACAAAATTACTTTTCTTTTCAATATATTGTACTGGACAATATCTAATATCACATTAAACTAAATCAAGGATATACAGTAATAGCAATGAAGGGATCATAAAATTACATGGACACAAATCTTTTTATCACGAAAAAGAAATTCAAATAAAGATCAAGATCCTTATCAACAGACAAGAGGCTACAGATAAGCAGTTAGAGAAAGTTAAGCAAAATACAACTCTTTACTATTTATATTATCATCCTGCACATGAAACAGAATCACAGACGATTTCAAAACAAAAACATTACAGAGGGCAAAATCTGGTGTTACAGTTATGGAATGAGAGTAGAAGCAGGAAATGAAGTAATAAGAAATATTTGAACAGGGAAGTGAAAAACTAAAATGAAGCTTAATCATGAGGTTATTTGGTGTCACTTTTATTTTGAACCTAAGCATGAAAAGAAATTATTCAGTGAAAAAATATCACAAAGGAAACCTGTTCAATAGGTAAAGATACTAGACAGAAAAGTACTTACACATTAAAGGGTGAATATTCTTAATAGAAAAGAAAGATTCTTAATGGACATAGAAGACTCTCAAATGACATAAAAGAACAAGAAAAAAAACCTACCAAATGTATGTGACAATGTGGTTTTTAAAGAGGAAATAGAAAGAAGAGCCAATGGAAGTAAAGTATAGCAATGCAAAAAAAAAGAGAGAGAGAGAGAGAGAGAGAGAGAGAGAGAGAGAGAGAGAGAGAGAGAGAGAGAGAGAGAGAGAGAGAGAGAGAGAGAGAGAGAGAGAGAGAGAGAGTGTTTTCTTATTATAGTTTTACGTAGTGTTAATGTTAGATCATAGAAAATAGCCAGAACTGTCCAGACTACTCTTAATCCAAGAAGAAATAAATAAAGATAACTGATAACATACAATAATCACACAAAGAAGACAAATTTGAACAGGCAAAGATTTGAAGAGGAAAAAAAAATTGACAAGAGATTTTTCAACTTCTTAATATGGAATAAACCAATGAAACTGAAATGACTTAAGGGATACCTTTTTGATAAAGACTGACAGACACGGTGGAGGGCAGGCTTGTTAAATTATGTTTACTGTAGTACTCACCCCCTGGTTCATGAGGCCCTATAGTGTCTTGATTTCCTGCTGCTCCCGACGGCCCTGGCAAGGCTGGTAAAAAGACACTTGATCAGAGCATGTTTAGCTATTACAATTTAAAATGTCACTGCAAAAAATGTCTCGATACACATAAAAGATTAGACATTTTCCCATTTCTTTAACTGATTACCATCAAGCTATAACACTTCAACAGGGGCATGATACAGAATTAAAACAAAATAAAGTTTTCATTAGTATTCCCATGATAAAGTTATAGATGAAAAATTCTAAAAGAAAAATTGGCATCTAATCACCTTTGTTTGTATTTTGTAAATCATAAAATAATTATTGCTATGAACATCCCCGATATTCACATCGTTTCTCTTTAAGCTCAGATTATAGAGGTTTATAAAAAAAAACAAAAATTTCTTTCTTTCCTTCCAATAGGCTTGATCTTTAATATAGTATTGAAACAACCTAACAGCAAATGGCAATAATCATGGCTTTGGTATGCCACACAATCATACTTTCTTTCTGTCTGCATCGATCTCATGTTATCAAGTTAGCAGTGGGTTGGCCATGTTTCAAGATTTTTAGCATTAATTAAGCTATAGTGACTTTAGACGTTAGTAATTACTGTCTAACAGTATTGTTCAAAAGAATTTTTTCTGGGCGATCATGATTTGCATTCTCTCGCTAAGGCTCGTTTGGATTTCTAAATAATTTTAAATTTCTGTATTTAGGAGAAATAAACAATCCATTTTAGCTTTTTTTTATTAAGATGTACAATATTACATTATTTAAAAGGGTTACGTTTTAAACCTTTGGAAAATCTTTCTGTTTAAGATCTCACAGTAGACACACTTTTCTACTGGCATTGGCTTTACCTAATGTACAAGCGAGATACAAGCTCTTTTTTATAATAGTAATTTGGGAAAATGAGATGATTTAATATACTTTGTTTACATTCAGAGCTAGAATTTCAAAATTAAAAAATTTACCACAATTCTTTCAAATACCTTCTTTAGAAAGAAAAGTTATTAATGGATCAAAGAATAGGTTTCCACATCCTATGAGAGCTGTTGAGTATTATTTGGATAAGACTGCCTACTTTAGAAATAATATTCCTAATTTGTTTAGAGAGAAGCAATATAATCAGGGGAGGTTCATATAGATAATTCCATTACTTATTAATTTACATTAAAGTGATTTAACTAGAACTTATATATTACTATTTGACCTAATGAATAAAATAACTGAGTACAATTAAATAAAATTCAGCAAAACTTCAATGCCACTGACTGACCAATATCAAAAAATCTCCACTCCATATATTCCTAATCAGTTAATAGTAAACTTTTACTCCAAAACCCCCTTTTCACTGCACCTATCTGTATTATCAAACTTTTCAATGACACCAAGAAATTAATTTGCCTTGAAACATTAACAACTGGTACGATAGAAATACATTATTTTCAAGGATTCATTTACCTAATGTAATTGCAAGAAAATGGTACTGACTAAAAATCAACATCTAGTAACAATAAATCTTTTCACTGCTTAGAACACAAATTTCCTTTATATTGCCAGTTAATGTGTAACTGGATGGATGGACTAGAATGTTTAAGCTGGACGGACAAATGCTGGAACTTCTTATGGTTACACAGCACCCACCATCGGTAATTACGACTGTGACAACTGCCACAAAACATCATTTCAAGTTATGTTCCACATGTATCAACATGCAATATGGAACGTCTATTGGCTTTTAGTCTCTCAACCTCTCAATACTTGAGAGCCCTGTTAATTGCCATTCGCATTCTACTGAAGTGGATACATACATATACCAAGGCACTTCCCCCAATTTTGGGAGGGTAGCCGACACCAAACAAATGAAACAAAAAAGGGGACATCTCCTCTCTACGTTCCTCCCAGCCTGACAAGGGACTCAACCGAGTTCGACTGGTACTGCTAGGGTGGCACAGCACACCCTCCCACATTATCCACCACCGATGAAGCTTCATAATGCCGACTCCCCTACTGCTGCTACCTCCACGGTCATCCAAGGCACCGGAGGAAGCAGCAGGGCCTACCGGAACTGCGTCACAATCGTTCGCCATTCATTCCTATTTCTAGCACGCTCTCTTGCCTCTCTCACATCTATCCTCCTTATCACCCAGAGCTTCCTTCACTCCATCCATTCACCCAAACCTTGGCCTTTCTCTTGTACTTCTCTCAACAACTCTTGCATTCATCACCTTCTTAAGCAGACAGCCATTTTCCATTCTCTCAACATGGCCAAACTACCTCAACACATTCATATCCACTCTAGCAGCTAACTCATTTCTTACACCCATTTTCACCCTCACTACTTCGTTCCTAACCCTATCTACTCGAGATACACCAGCCATACTCCTTAGACACTTCATCTCTAACACATTCAATTTCTGTCTCTCCGTCACTTTCATTCCCCACAACTCCGATCCATACATCACAGTTGGTACAATCACTTTCTCATACAGAACTCTCTTTACATTCATGCCCAACCCTCTATTTTTTACTACTCCCTTAACTGCCCCCAACACTTTGCATCCTTCATTCCCTCTTGACGTACATCTGCTTCCACTCCATCATTTGCTGCAACAACAGACTCTAAGTACTTAAACTGATCTATCTCCTCAAGTAACTCTCCATTCAACATGACATTCATCCTCACACAACGTCCCTTCTTGTACATCTCATAACCTTGCTCTTACCCATATTAACTCTCAACTTCCTTCTCTCACACACCCTTCCAAATTCTGTCACTAATCGGCCAAGCTTCTCTTCCACGTCTACAACCAGTACAGTATCATCCGCAAACAACTGATTTACTCCCATTCATGGTCATTCTCGTCTACCAGTTTCAATCCTCGTCCAAGCACTCGAGCATGCACCTCTCTCACCAATCCATCAACATACAAATTAAACAACCACGGTGCCATCACACATCCCTGTCTCAGTCCCACTCTCACCAGAAACCAATCGCTCACTGCATTTCCTATCCTAACACATGCTTTACTACTCTTGTAGAAACTTTTCACTGCTTACAACAACCTTCCACCAACTCCATATAACCTCATCACATTCCACACTACTTCCCAATCAACTCTATTATACGCTTTCTTCAGATCCATAAACGCAACATACACCTCCTTACCTTTTGCTAAATATTTCTCGCATATCTGCCTAACTGTAAAAATCTGATTCATACAACCCCTACCTCTCCTAAAACCACCCTGTACTTCTAAGATTGCATTCTCAGTTTTATCCTTAATCCTATTAATCAGTACTCTACCATACACTTTTCCAACTACACTCAACAAACTAATACCCCTTGAATTACAACACTCATGCACATCTCCCTTCCCCTTGTATAGTGGTACAATACATGGACAAACCCAATCTACTGGTACCATTGACAACACAAAACACATATCAAACAATCTCACCAACCATTCAAGTACAGTCACACCCCCTTCCAACATCTCAGCTCTCACACCTTCCATACCAGATGCTTTTCCTACTCTCGTTTCATCTAGTGCTCTCCTCACTTCCTCTCTTGTAATCTCTCTCTCATTCTCATCTCCCATCACCGACACCTCAACACCTGCAACAGTAATTACATCTGCCTCCCTATTATCCTCAACATTCAGTAAACTTTCAAAATACTCCGGCCACCTTTTCCTTGCCACCTCTCCTTTTAACAACCTTCCATTTCCATCTTTCACTGTCTCTTTAATTCTTGAACCAGCCTTCCTTACTCTCTTCACTTCTTTCCAAAACTTCTTCTTATTCTCTTCATATGAATGACCCAATCTCTGACCCCATCTCAGGTCAGCTGCCCTCTTTGCCTCACTTACCTTGCGCTTTACCTCCACATTTTTCTCTCTATATCTTTCATACTTCTCTACACTGTTACTCTGAAGCCATTCTTCAAAAGCCCTCTTTTTCTCTTCCACTTTTACCTTTACTCTTTTATTGCACCATTTCTTGCCACACATATCACTTGCAATCCCAACAAAATTTTCTTTTACTAACTTCCACTCCTCCTCTAAATTACCAGTATCTCTTACTTTCACTTCATCATATGGCATTTTTCAACTTTTCTTGATATTTACTTTTTACCCCTGGTTTTATTAGCTCTTCAACTCTCACTAGCTCCCTTTTACATCCACCTACTCTATTCCCCCACTCTTTTGCTACAACTTATTTTCCTTCCACCAAAAAATGATCAGACATACCGTTAGCCAGACCCCTAAACACGTGCACGTCTTTCAATCTTCCAAACATTCTTTTAGTTATCAACACATAATCCATTAACGCCCTTTCTACCACTCTTACCCATGTATACTTGTTTTTATCTTCCTTTTTGAAAAAGCTAGAACTTATCACCATCTCTTGCTCAACACACGTATCACCAGTCTTTCACCACTCTCATTTTCACCTGGTACGCCATATTTCCCAATGACACCTTCTACCTCTCTAGCATTTAAGTCACCCATGACAACTACATAATTTCTTCTACCCAGTCCTTCTACACACCTAGTTAATTCATTCAAGAACTCATTCTGCTCCTCTTCACTTTTCTCACAACCTGGACCATACGCAATGACAAAAGCCCAACATTCCCTACCCAACCTAACCCTTACCCACATTAACCTAGATGATATCTCCTTCCATTCCACTACTTTACCTGTCATCCATTCACTCAGCAATAAAGCCACACCTTCTCTTGCTCTTCCCCTTTCAATCACAGACACTACCAGACATTTCACCAAACATCACTTCACCTTTCCCTTTCATCTTTGTCTCACACAAAGCCAATATATCCATCCTTCTATTCCTAAAAATACTTCCAATCTCAAATCTTTTACTTTCTATCGTACTACATCCACGCACATTCAAACACCCCAAAACTAGAGTGCGGGGAGCAGTCACTCTCCCCCCAGCTCCACTTCTTTGATGTCTCATAAAGGAACCCAGTATAGTGAAGCAGTAAAATTTCCAATGGTTTGGTCCAATTTAATAAATGGTTCTCGTTACCACCCTTCACTTCTCCAGGCATTGCATACTACAGGTTAATTTATGTCCATTTGCTCTGGTCTTTTCCCAATTATCTTTCACAGCTTCTTCCACTTTTAATCTCTCCTATTTTCTGTAGTAATTTGATAAAAACTGCTTCGCATGAGAACTACGCGTTTCTAACGACTTGGATCTTAGTAACTGAACTTAACCCTCTTTTCAACAGAGACCCTTTATCAGGATCGACATCTTAATGATCAAATTTGTTGATTATAATATGGTTTTTGTAATAACATACTAACAAACTTTGGATATGAAAAACCTGAACAAAAGACTGAAATAACTTAATAAAAGGTTTGTTTAAGGACTATAGGCAGGTATACAAAAAGATAATGCTTTTCACAATAAAATAAACAAAACAGTAAGAAAATGTGAGAAAGCTCATTGAAAATATATGCAGTTAACACACGAAGCTAGATAAGACACAACCAATAAAAGGTGAAAGCCTTGTCTTAAAAGTAAAATAAAGTGCAATCTTAAAAGTAAAATGCACATGTGTAGTCTTAAAGGTATCTATCCAATCAGATCACAAAAAATAAAAAAAAATACAATAAAAAGGTTGTGTAACACTTACCTATTATTTGTGACATTCACAGTCATGACAAATGTGTTTATCAATTCAGACCCAAAGATAAAATATGAAAATTTATTAAGACTTATGTATTGTGTATGTTTAACTTATTTATTATTTGTGGTAGCCTAGCCTACAAATATTCAGCATGAATAATTGATAGAAAAATAACTCATTTTGCAGATCAATTGTTGAACAAATTAGTTCAAATATATAAAAAAAAAAAGTTTTGTAACAAACTTCCCTAAATTTATGATTCATATCTTAATTAGTGCATGATAAGCCTAGTTTCCATAAATCATTTCCAGGATAAACTTGTATCCTACACAGTAAAAGTATAAATTTACTTCCTCTAATGGAATAATCAATAGTATATACCAAACGTTAAACAAATTTTGTCAAACATATCATGATGTTATCCTCACCTATGGTTTGTCAGATAGAGCCTACCTAAGTAAGCGTAACTCGGCTATTAAAGCATGGATTTTCCCTAAACTAGAGGCAGATTAGTGAGGATTAATGTGAACTTCAATTACCGGCATACTTTAAGGGTAAAAAAAATATGGTACAGTATAATCCTAATATTGTAAGCAAAATCTTTCCATTCTATAAAAAAAATATATAAGGGCTTTCAAGAAATTAAAAATGAGTCTTATAGGGAATATAATAAAAACTAAATACAAACAAATTCTCAATATCCTAACTTGATCATTGCTGCTAGATTTTTGGTTACACAACCATAGTATTTTATAATAAACTGAATGCTACATAAAAATGAAATGATGTTAATAAATTTATCTACAATACAGGGTAATAGTAAAGACACAATTCTAAGAGGTAGCATTAAACATTCAGTATTCCTATAAAGGAATACCTGAATACTGTATAAAGCATCTGGTACCACAGCTTTTTAATATAACGAAATGAAAAGGACATTATTACTTTAGAAAAAAATAAAGATTAAATCAAAACAGATCTATGAAATAACAAACTTATAACTTAATATGAGAACAAACTAAAGTAGGACAATACAAATACCATCACAAAAAAAAAAAAAAAAAACTGAACAAAAGCACTGAAAATAACTTTACATGGCAATCAAACAACTCAAAACTGTTATGGTCTCATTAATGGGTTGGTAAGAGATGGTTGTAGCCAGATGGCAGCACCTCTGATCAGATCCTTTTGTGGTTTCCTATGGCATCCCTTCAACGCAATAATGCTCATTTACACCCTTGATCACACACACAGAATCAAACTAATCCTGTCACTAATACTTTGCTGTATTGCTAAATGTCCGATAAAAGAGGCAAGATTCTTACCCCTAAAAAAATCAACTCTCCCGAAATGATAGAGAGAGAAACACTACTAATGGTCAGACATGCTGCCATCTGTCCATAACTTTGGCCAGATGTTAATCGACTTGAACTTTATATTCTCTATGGCATCTATTGTTAACTTGCAATCAAATTCATACAACAGCAAAAAAAATGCCAAAATATTAGATATTAAGGAACCATCTAATAAGAACAGAGTACATGTATATTTCTATTATCATTACTAGCTAAGCTAAAACCCTTGTTGGAAAAGCAAGATGCTAAAAGCCCAAAGGCTCCTACAAGGAAAAATAGCCCAGTGAGGAAAGAAAATATGAAAATAAACTATATGGGAAGTAACAATGAATTATCATAAAATATCTTAAGATCAGTAACATACAAACAGATCTGTCATATATAACTATGAAGAGAGACTTATGTAAGCCTGTTCAACATAAAGACAGTCACTGCAAGTTGGAACTTATTTAGTTACCGCTTCAACTGCCTGACTAGGAAGATCATTCCACACACTTGTCACAGTAGGATTAAATCTTCTAGAATACTGTGTACAGTAGTATTGAGCCTTATAATCTTGAAGGCATGACTATTAGAATTAATTGCATACTTAGTACTGCATAAAGGATGGTAAAGCCTTGGAAGGCCTGAATGCAAAGAATGGTCAGAATTATGAAAAATCTTATGCAATACTCATTAAGAACTACATAAACAACTGTGCCAGATTAATATCAAGTTTTTTGTCCAACAAATTAAGATAACAAACAGCAGCTGAAGGCCAGACAAGAGAACAATATTGGAAATAAGGCACACTGAATGAATTATAACATTCCTTCAGAATGGACTGATCACTAAAAATCTCATAATTTCTCAATGAGACCATTTTTTGTGCAATTGAAGAAGAAACAGCTCAAATATGTTTTTCAAAAGTAAATTTACAATCTAGAATCACACAAAATTTTAAAAAGAGTTGTAGAGAGGTAAAGAAATGTTATCAATGCACACACTGTAGTGATTAGCAAAATAAATCAGACCTTTAACAAGATTTAGAAGACTGCATGTAATTAACAACCCACTAAATACAAGAAACAAGAATGCCTTCAACCAACCACTAACCAATATCTGAAACACCACCAAAAAATCCCAAGAACCTAAAATTTAACAAAATTAGACTCCAATGTCCACAAAATCTACTGGTTCTTTCAGGAAAATAACTGCAATCGAGTTCTACTCATAGACGCTGCTACAGTACTTTACACAAACATAAGCCTCAGCCATTCCACGTACCTAGAGGATAAAGTACAGAATGCCTGGGGTCTAGTCCCTCGCCTGAGTGAGATGCAGGATCAGTTAGTTCTGATGCTTCACTATATACCTCCGCCATAACATCACCCGGTTCACTTTTTAATTCTCTTCGGTCCAGCCGCACGTCGTCCTCGCCAGGCAAATTTCCACTAATAGAACCACCAGATTCAATTTCCACAGTAGCTTCCACCACACATTCTGCAAAATCATAACCGTCACTGAAACCTTCAGGCAAAAACAGTTACATTTCTTTGCAGAAGACTATCCTCAAACTTGCCTTATTTCTTTGTGAAAGAATATTATCATAAATTTTAGTTACCTAGACTTTTCAACCTGAAATTATGTAAAATGCTGCAATTTGTACTTTGCACCAACAAACTTTAACATACACAATCTAAATCACAAATTAAACAACAAATAATTCATCTGAAATTACCCAAGAGCCACTGAGAAGTGCATTACAGAAGACTAAGAACAACCACTCAACAAAATGCACGCTACTTTTTTTACTATTCTACAAAAAGTCAACCTCATTTAGCCATCACCTTGAAAATAAAGTTTTGTTCCTTAAACCAATACTTATTCATGTCTATGGATTTTTTTTCTATGTATACATTACTCTTAAAAAAACAAAAATTTACTAATTATTATAATTAGGTCAAAGAAGTTTTACAAAAAACAAAAAAAAAAAAAAAAAAAAAAAAAAACAGTAAACAAATCAACACAAGTAGTAAATAATGACAATCCTAAGTAGGTAAAAGCTAGAGCCACAGAAAAAAATCATTATAAAAGTTGTGGATGCAAGATTATGCCAGTTCACACCTTATACTATTGCCAGATTTTTACACCAACTCAGTTTACCATAGGGAACAAAGGTCTAACAAACTGATTGCGAAAATTCTTGTATTCTGAAAGCAATTGTCAAATTTCTTTCTTAGAAGTATGTAACAACACTTGAATCTCAGGTAAGATTCATGGATATAAATCTTTCCCCAAGATACTTTATAATGGAAAGTGTTGCCTTTCTTCAGTCAAAAGAAATGTGAAAAGACTGATACAGTACTTTGTATAAAAGAGAACCAGGGGAGGTGAAAACAGGTTTCAAAGTCCTGAGTTTGATTCATTTACAATTAAGGTACACACTTACCTGACTCAAGCTCATAAAATCGTGATAGAGAATATTGGTATATAGAGATAATTCAAGATTTTGAGAGTTATCTATCCTGAGGATATGTTTCTAATTCTTTTATTCTAGCTTGTTTTGAATATTGTTAATTTGTTTGGTCTTCAACACATTTTAGTGCTTTTCCATATTTTATTGCTTTTCAACATTTTATTGCTTTTCCATATTTTATATGTTAGATTTCTATCATACCTTGCCTATACTCTCAATATGTTTTACATACATACATACATATACCAAGGCACTTCCCCCAATTTTGGGGGGTAGCCGACATCAACAAAGAAACAAAAACAAAAAGGGGACTTCTACTCTCTACGTTCCTCCCAGCCTAACAAGGGACTCATCCGAGTTCAGCTGGTACTGCTAGGGTGTCACAGCCCACCCTCCCACATTATCCACCACAGATGAAGCTTCATAATGCTGAATCCCCTACTGCTGCTACCTCCGCGGTCATCTAAGGCATCGGAGGCAGCAGCAGGGCCTACCGGAACTGCGTCACAATCGCTCGCCATTCATTCCTATTTCTAGCACGCTCTCTTGCCTCTCTCACATCTATCCTCCTATCACCCAGAGCTTCCTTTACTCCATCCATCCACCCAACCCTTGGCCTTCCTCTCATACTTCTCCCATCAACTCTTGCATTCATCACCTTCTTTAGCACAGCCATTTTCCATTCTCTCAACATGGCCAAACCACCTCAACACATTCATATCCACTCTAGCTGCTAACTCATTTCTTACACCCATTTTCGCCCTCACTACTTCGTTCCTAACCCTATCGACTCGAGATACACCAGCCATACTCCTTAGACACTTCATCTCAAACACATTCAATTTCTGTCTCTCCGTCACTTTCATTCCCCACAACTCCGATCCATACAACACAGTTGGTACAATCACTTTCTCATATAGAACTCTCTTTACATTCATGCCCAACCCTCTATTTTTTATTACTCCCTTAACTGCCCCCAACACTTTGCAACCTTCATTCACTCTCTGATGTACATCTGCTTCCACTCCACCATTTGCTGCAACAACAGACCGCAAGTACTTAAACTGATCCAACTCCTCAAGTAACTCTCCATTCAACATGACATTCAACTTTGTATCACCTTCCCTTCTCGTACATCTCATAACCTTACTCTTACCCACATTAACTCTCAACTTCCTTCTCTCACACACTCTTCCAAATTCTGTCACTAATCGTCCAAGCTTCTCTTCTCTGTCTGCAACCAGTACAGTATCATCTGCAAACAACAACTGATTTATCTCTCATTCATGGTTATTCTCGTCTACCAGTTATAATCCTCGTCTAAGCACTCAAGAATTCACCTCTCTCACCAATCCATCAACATACAAGTTAAACAACCACGGCGACATCACACATCCCTGTCTCAGCCCCACTCTCACCGGAAACCAATCACTCACTTCATTTCCTATCGTAACACATGCTTTACTACCTTTGTAGAAACTTTTCACTGCTTGCAACAACCTTCCACCAATTCCATATAACCTCATCACATTCCACATCGCTTCCCTATCAACTCTATCATACGCTTTCTCCAGATCCATAAACGCAACATACACCTCCTTACCTTTTTCTAAATATTTCTCGCATATCTGCCTAACTATAAAAATCTGATTCATACAACCCCTACCTCTTCTAAAACCACCCTGTATTTCTAGGATTGCATTCTCTGTTTTATCCTTGATCCTATTAATCAGTACTCTACCATACACTTTTCCAACTACACTCAACAAACTAATACCTCTTGAATTACAACACTCATTACCCTTATATAGTGGAACAATACATGCACAAACCCAATCTACTGGTACCATTAACAACACAAAACACATATTAAACAATCTCACCAACCATTCAAGTACAGTCACACCCCCCACTTCAACATCTCAGCTCTCACACCATCCATACCAGATGCTTTTCCTACTCTCGTTTCCTCTAGTGCTCTCCTCACTTCATCTATTGTAATCTCTCTCTCATTCTCATCTCCCATCAATGGCACCTCAACACCTGCAACAGCAATTATATCTGCCTCCCTATTATCCTCAACATTCAGTAAACTTTCAAAATATTCTGCCCATCTTTTCCTTGCCTCCTCTCCTTTTAACAACCTTCCATTTCCATCTTTCACTGTCTCTTCAATTCTTGACCCAGCCTTCCTTACTCTCTTCACTTCTTTCCAAAACTTCTTCTTATTCTCTTCATATGAATGGCCCAATCCCTGACCCCACCTCAGGTCAGCTGCCCTCTTTGCCTCACGTACCTTGCGCTTTACTTCCACATTTTTCATAATTCTCTATACTATTACTCTGCAGCCATTCTTCAAAAGCCCTCTTTTTCTCTTCCACTTTTACCTTTACTCCTTCATTCCACCATTCACTGCCCTTCCTCATGCTGCCTCCAACAACCTTCTTTCCACACACATCACTTGCAATCCCAACAAAATTTTCTTTTACTAACTTCCACTCCTCCTCTAAATTGCCAGTTTCTCTTACTTTCACTTTGTCATATATCATTTTCAACCTTTCCTGATATTTACTTTTTACCCCCGGTTTTATTAGCTCTTCAACCCTCACTACCTCCCTTTTACATCCACCTACTCTATTCCCCCACTCTTTTGCTACAACTAATTTTCCTTCCACCAAAAAATATATACCCCTAAATACGTGCATGTCTTTCAATCTTCCAAACATTCTTTTAGTTATCAACACATAATCCATTAATGCCCTTTCTACTACTCTTCCATTTGCCACTCTTACCCATGTATACTTATTTTTATCTTTCTTTTTGAAAAAGCTATTACTTATCACCATCTCTTGCTCAACACACATATCTACCAGTCTCTCACCACTCTCATTTTCACCTGGTACGCCATACTTCCCAATGACACCTTCTACCTCTCCAGCGCCCACTCTAGCATTTAAGTCACCCATGACAACTACATAATTCCTTCTACCCAGTCCTTCTACACATCTAGTTAATTCATTCAAGAACTCATTCTGCTCCTCTTCACTTTTCTCACAACCTGGCCTATACGCACTGACAAAACCCCTACATTCCCTACCCAACCTAACCCTTACCCACATTAACCTAGATGGTATCTCTTTCCATTCCACTACTTTACCTGTCATCCATTCACTCAGCAAAGCCCCACCTTCTCTTGCTCTTCCCTTTTCAATACCAGACACTCTACCAGACATTTCACCAAACATCACTTCACCTTTCCCTTTTATCTTTGTCTCACACAAAGCCAATATATCCATCCTTCTATTCGTAAACATACTTCCAATCTCACATCTTTTACTCTCTATCGTACTACATCCACGCACATTCAAACACCCCAAAACTAGAGTGCGGGGAGCAGTCACTCTCCCCCCAGCACAAGGTAAGTAAGGCAAAGAGGGCAGCTGACCTGAGGTGGGGTCAGGGATTGGGTCATTCATATGAAGAGAATAAGAAGTAGTTTCGGAAAGAAGTGAAAAGAGTAAGGAAGGCTGGTTCAAGAATTGAAGAGAGAGTGAAAGTTGGATATGGAAGGTTATTAAAAGGAGAAGAGGCAAGGAAAAGGTGGGCAAAATATTTTGAAAGTTTACTGAATGTTGAGGATAATAGGGAGGCAGATATAATTGCTGTTGCAGGTGTTGAGGTGCCGGTGATGAGAGATGAGAATGAGAGAGAGATTACAAGAGAGGAAGTGAGGAGAATACTAGATGAAACGGAAACGAGAGTTGGAAAAGCATCTGGTATGGATGGTGTGAGAGCTGAGATGTTGAAGGAAGGGGGTGTGACTGTACTTGAATGGTTGGTGAGATTGTTTAATATGTGTTTTCTGTTGTCAATGGTACCAGTAGATTGGGTTTGTGCATGTATTGTACCACTATATAAGGGTAAGGGAGATGTGCACGAGTGTTGTAATTCAAGGGGTAATAGTTAGTTGAGTGTGGTGGGAAAAGTGTATGGTAGAGGATTAATAGGATTAAGGATAAAACAGAGAATGCAATCTTAGAAGTACAGGGTGGTTTTAGAAAAGGTAGGGGTTGTATGAATCAGATTTTTACAGTTAGGCAGATATGCAGGAAATATCTAGCAAAAGATAAGGAAGTGTATGTTGCGTTTATGGATCTGGAGAAAGAGTATAATAAGAGTTGATTGGGAAGCAATGTGGAATGTGATGAGGTTATATGGAGTTGGTGGAAGGTTGTTGCAAGCAATGAAAAGTTTCTACAAAGGTAGTAAAGCATGTGTTACGATAGGAAATGAAGCGAGTGATTGGTTTCCGGTGAGAGTGGGGCTGAGACAGGGATGTGTGGAGTCGTCGAGGTTGTTCAACTTGTATGTTGATGGATTGGTGAGAGAGGTAAATGCTCGAGTGCTTGGACGAGGATTGAAACTGGAAGACGAGAATAACCATGAATGGGAGGTAAATCAGTTGTTGTTTGCGGATGATACTGTACTGGTTGCAGACGCGGAAGAGAAGCTTGGCCGATTAGTGACAGAATTTGGAAGGGTGTGTGAGAGAAGGAAGTTGAGAGTTAATGTGGGTAAGAGTAAGGTTATGAGATGTACGAGAAGGGAGGGTGGTGTGAGGATGAATGTCATGTTGAATGGAGAGTTACTTGAGGAGGTGGATCAGTTTAAGTACTTGTGGTCTGTTGTTGCAGCAAATGATGGAGTGGAAGCAGATGTACGTCAGAGAGGGAATGAAGGATGCAAAGTGTTGGGGGCAGTTAAGGGAGTAGTAAAAAATAGAGGGTTGGGCATGAATGTAAAGAGAGTTCTGTATGAGAAAGTTTTTGTACCAACTGTGATGTATGGATCGGAGTTGTGGGGGAATGAAAGTGACGGAGAGACAGAAATTGAATTTGTTTGAGATGAAAGGCCTAAGGAGTATGGCTGGTGTATCTCGAGTAGATAGGATTAGGAACGAAGTAGTGAGGGTGAGAACGGGTGTAAGAAATGAGTTAGCAGCCAGAGTGGATATGAATGTGTTGAGGTGGTTTGACCATGTTGAGAGAATGGAAAATGGCTGTCTGCTAAAGAAGGTGATGAATACAAGAGTTGATGAGAGAAGTACAAGAGGAAGGCCAAGGTTTGGGTGGATGGATGGAGTGAAGGAAGCTCTGGGTGATAGGAGGATAGATGTGAGAGAGGCAAGAGCTTGTGCTAGAAATAGGAATGAATGGCGAGCGATTGTGACGCAGTTCCGATAGGCTCTGCTGCTTCCTCCGGTGCCTTGGAAGACCATAGAGGTAGCAGCAGTAGGGGATTCAGCGTTACGAAGCTTCATCTGTCATGGATAATGGGAGATGGTGGGCTGTGGCACCCCTAGCAGTACCAGCCGAACTCGGTTGAGTCCTTTGTCAGGCTTGGAGGAACGTAGAGAGGAGAGGTCCCCTTTTCTGTTTCATTTGTTTGTAGTCGGCTACCCCCCAAAATTGGGGGAAGTGCCTTGGTATATGTATGTATCATAATCTTACTATAAACTCAGGAATGACCCTTTTTACTTATTACAGTACTCTAATTTGATAATGCCTTATACTTTATTAATGTATATTGCTATAAACATTTTCTCAATTTTCAGTAACGCTTTGCCCAGTTACCTTCTAAACACGTCCATTTACACTCAATTACACAATTTACTGATTCATAAGGAATTCACACCAATTATTCCTTTTGCTTCCTCCCGTTTCAGATATATCTTCCCGATTAAAAATAGCTTATCGGATACGAACGTTTATTTTCTCCCCTTCAGCTACAGCTCATTATTTACATTTGGCAGTACTGTATATTTCCTAGAGAATCTTTTCTTCGTAGCAAGTAATAATATAATGCAAACATGTCAGTCTTATTCTACTTAACTTGTAACTATGCAATTGTTTACTATTGTCAAGAGGTTGCAATACAAGCAAAACGGCTGTTATCCGATTCAAATGTTCATAAAAACAAAGCTGCTTTTCGTTAAGTTGTTATTGTTGCTGTACGAGATTACGCAATGATTATAATGTTACAGTACTAATAATAATTTTATAATTTTCTTATTTTATTAAGTTATTGAACTAAAAGATGGGAGAAATGGAGTAACGGACGTTAGTCTATTGTAATTTGGTTTATCAAAAAAGGAACTCATGATACACCAGATCTAAGATAAAATAACTTTTAAGGGTAAAAATTTACGAGTCGCACTATAGGCAAGCTCAGCTGTTAAAGGAGTATACAGTAGGCTATATGGTAAGTATCAACAGAAGAAAGAGTACACTGAAGATGGTCACTAACAAAATTGACAACAATCCATTTACACATCCAAAAAAGGGCATCAGATTAAGCATTACACCCTCAGGATGATATTTGTAATGGCTTCCAAGATAGACTCAAAAGATCCACAGAAAAAAAGAGTACTGTAATCCTATGCAGGAATTTTACTGCATTTGGTTAATGCCAATATATTTTGAATATCTTGATTCCCTAAACAGGAGTACTGTTCTATACAGTAAACCTTAAAAATTTCATTCATGATTTATAAAAAAAGAAAAATTGAGTTTTAAATTATTTTATGGCAATACTTTGAAAGCCTGGAATGATCTACATTCTTAAAAAGACAGAATGAAATGGTGGACTCATCTATGAGGAAGGTTACATACCATACAGAAACAAATTCTGAATGAATGCTTTTGTACAGAGTATTATTCAGGCCTTTAAGTAAGGCAAAACATAAGAAGAGACATGGACAGAGTACAAGGATAAAGAAAGACTGGGGTTACTAAAACAAGAATTATCCAAGAAATAGCCATCTGAGAAGGGCTTTATATTAATTTCAACTTCAGAGATGAAGCAAGCTGGATTAAGAAGTTAATAAAAGTTTTATGAGAAAAGACCAAATAACTTGTTTCAGTATGAGGCATTACCAAGAATTCTTATGTCCTCTTAATGCAGGAAACAATTTTCCTTCATAAGCAGGAGCTGCTGCAGCCTAACTTGAAAATGCCTGATGAATCTAACCACATTACCAGATGCCCAAATATTAGAGTACTGTAGTTAGTTCATGAGTTGAATGGGAAGATTCAATAGAAGGGGAAACATGCTTTAAATATCAAGGTCACCAACTCTCCATTGCAAGGTACACCCAGCTCCAGGCTACAGCAAAAAGAACAAAGATCCTTCATGGAAAAATAAACTGCCACAGGTGTATATAAGCAACACATTAATCATAAATGTTGAGGATTAGTGGGGGAAAGCCATGATCGGAAATCATAAGAATGAGAAATATCAGAGGCGAGTTAAAAATGCAACCTTTAGCATGAATTTATGTTACACCATGAAACTTGTTAGGAAATGAGGGCCATACTTTTCATTACAACAATAACAGAGCTTCTGGAATGGAGGTTAAGCAGAGTGATGTGTATTCTCTTGCATTCCAATAATACTATTTTAGTAAATGCATAAGAAAAGATAAACACCTGTCACAATACATCAAGGAAAATCAAGGAAGTAAACCGACAGAATCAGCAGAGCCAAATCTAAAGTACAAAACCGTGAGTAGAATTTTAGCCAGATAGGATCATTAATGAAAATTTATGATACAAAAGCTCTGTTATTACATACTATTCTGGTTCAATTATATGATGAAAGTAATGAAAGAGTATTGTCTGACAAAACTACTTTCTTGTAGTTTTTTTAGAATTTTTATCTGCAAGCTATCAACATGACTGTTTTTAAACTAGATTTCCCCATAATTGGAATCAATGTGAAACAAAGTATTGCCACAATTTCTTCACCACAGTTATCCCTATACTAAGGGGTCTATTGCCTTGATGTTTTCTAATTATTTTTACTAAAGCATCTTCCAGTACCATACTCTTCATTCCAACCACTACTTCACTTTATCATGGCATCTAATCATTTGCCTCCCTCTCGACTTTCTGCCCAAGCCATCTTTAATCACTCCACACCTATCCTTATATTATCCCTATACCCTTCCAATCTTGATTCTCTTATCAAGTCTGTAATCTTTACTACCATAGTACTTTAACTTCTTAATTTGTCAGAATTTCAAGCTAGATCCCTGAAATCCACCTTGACATCCTCAATTCTGTTTGTTCACCTTTCGTTGCTTAGGTCTTCATTTTCTATTCTTTTGGGATTCTTTCATTACACATCAACCTCACCACTTCTCATGTCCACCAAGCAGCTTTTATTGCTTTCAACATCAACTTCACACCCTCTCTCCAGCTTAAAAAAGATAAAAAACCTCTTTACAGCTTAAAAAAGATCCAAAGTATTTGAAATTGTTTTACAGATAGATATTTTCCATCTTGCATAAATACCTTATACCCTCTTCCTGCTGGCTAAACTTCATGGTCTAAGTTTACCATCATACCATTCCATTCACGAGATTGAGAACAAAATTTTTAAAAAATCAGGACTCAATATATATGAGCAGTACTGGTTGACACTTCTGCAGACAAAACCTAACATCGAGGAAAGAGTAATTATGACAATGAAGCTACCTTGCACACACAGTATAGCATTGACCTGTCTGCCATTCAATTTTTAACTTTTCTTTGAAAAACTCTTTCAAACGACAAGAGCTGGTCTTTCCTCAATTCTCAAAAATCACCCAATTTAGGCAGGTCTGGTTGTGAAAAATACTTTACCAATGTAGTCTCTCTCATCTCTATGCCCTAAAGTAAAGATAATGCATTAAGCAATAAACAGTAACTTATGAGTCTTACTAATAGATTCAAAATATCGAAGATTAGACTTGTTTACAAGTTATAATGGCATCCATGTATAAGGCAGAAAACCAAATACAGTAAGAAACCTTCTAAAGTCACCACACTAACAGTCCTCCTTAGGGACATTTACATAAATTCCTGCAAACATGTTACGATGCCTTTAGAGTCCTAGTTTTAGAAATAGGCTCAAAATTTATTCTTTGGATACCTCCACGTTGAATTCTTTCTAGAACAGTTTCACTCCAGTCTCTGTCTATTCAAAAACGGTATTAAACTTATCGATTCGATAAACTCTGCATAACCAGTTAACTTTATCATTACTAAAACTGCTATACCTACTTCTAAACACAAATGGACTTTGTTCAAATTCTACCAGTTCTTTCTTCATCCAAATGTCACCACACTTTACATTACCTTTAGATATAGTATTACTTTACTATTTAGCAAACTATACTTGTTTTTCTATTGGATACGAGTAACCCATGAGAATTATCTAATCTATAGCACTTGTTTCTCTTCTGAAGAGAAGCTTGGCTGATTATTGACAAAGTTTGGAAGGGTATGTGAGAGAAGAAAGTTAAGAGTTTATATGGTTAAGAGCAAGGTTATGAGATGCACGAGAAGGGAGGGTGGGGCGAGGATGAATATCCTGTTGAATGGAGAGTTACTTGAGGAATTAGATCAGTTTAAGTAGTTGGGGTCTGCTGTTGCTGCAAATGGTGGAGTGGAAGCATATGTACATCAGAGAGTGAATGAAGGTTGAAAAATGTTGGAACCAGTGAAGGGATTGGTAAGGAATTGAGGGTTAGGCATGAATGTAAAGTGTGTTCCGTATGAGAGTCATTGAACCAAATGTGATGTATGGATCGAAGTTGAGGGGAATGAAAGTGACGGAGAGACAGAAAATGAATGCGTTCAAGATGAAGTGTCTAAGGAGTATGTCTGGTGTATCTTGATTAGATAGGGTTAGGAAGTTGTGAGGATGAAAACGGGTGTAAGAAATGATTTAGCATCTGGAGTGGATATGAATGTGTTGAGGTGGTTTGGCGATGTTGAGAGAATGGAAAGTGGCTGTCAGCTAAAGAACGTCAGGAATGCAAGTGTTGATGGGAGAAGTACAAGAGGAAGGCCAAGGTTTGGGTGGATGGATGGAATGAAGAAAGCTCTGGGTGATAGGATAGATGTGAGAGAGGCAAGAAAGCGTGCTAGAAATAGGAATTAATGGCGAGCGATTGTGACGCAGTTCCGGTAGGCCCTGCTGCTTCCTTGGGTCGCCTTGGTGACCGCGGAGGTAGCAGCAGTAGGGGGTTCAGCGTATGCAACTTAATTTGTTGTGGATAACGGGAGGGTGGGCTGTGGCACCCTGGCAGTAAGGGCCAAACTCGGCTGAATCCCTCGTCAGGATGGGAGGAGCGGAGCGAGGAATGGTCCCTTTTCATTCCTTTTTTTTTTTCATGTCGGCTACACCCCAAAATTGGGGAATGTACCTTGGTAAATAGATAGATGGAATAGCACTTGTCTCTTCTCATTGGGTGTTTTGATCAATTCATTTTAGAACCACCCCTAAAAAAGCATTCCTTCTCCTCTCAGATATCCTTAATAACACCTTTATCAGAAATATATAAAAAACTTTTGTGAAAGCCAGTTGCCTTCAAAACAATTCACTGACTATTCCAATGTATATACAAGCTACCAAATTTTCCAGATTAACTTTCAACAAAAATATTCTATTGAAATCTTTCTTTTTTATTTTTTTCTCATCAATATTTGCTCAATAAAGGCATTAGATTTCATGGCCCAATTAACACCTGATTATACGTCACCAGTAAAAGTGGAAAAAATATTGACATTACCATAGTTCAAAAAAATTATGCTCTCTCTTTTCTATCTTCAATAATAAGTTCCAAATAACTCATTGTAATTTTTCTAACACTATCTTTTGTTCCTGAAGTCCTGCTCTTCTATATAATTACATTTATCAAGTTCTCCACCATATACACTTCATTCATCAAGGTCTCTGCCATATACACTTCAATCATCAAGGTCTCCACCACATTATTATTATTAATTGCTAAGCTACAACCCTAATTGGAAAAGCAGGATACTATTAGCCCAGGGGCCCCAACAGGGAAAATAGCCCAGTGAGGAAAGAAAACAAGAAAGAATAAAATATTTTAAAAACAGTAATATTAAAATAAATATTTCATATATAAACTTTAAATAATTTAACAAAACAAGAGGAAGAGAAATAACAAAGAATAATGTGCCCGAGTGTACCCTCAAGCAAGAGAACTCTAACCAAAGACAGTGGAAGACCATGGTACAGAGGCTTTGACACTACTCAAGACTAAGAGAACAATGGTTTGATTTTGGAGTGTCCTTTTCCTAGAAGAGCTGCTTACATACATACATATACCAAAGCACTTCCCCCAATTTTGGGGGGTTGCCGACATTAAACAAACGAAACAGAAAAGGTGACCTCTCCTCTCTACGTTCCTCCCAGCCTGACAAGGGACTCAATCGAGTTCGGCTGGTACTGCTACGGTGGCACAGCCCACCCTCCCCCGTTATCCACCACAGATGAAGCTTCATAACGCTGAATCCCCTACTGCTGCTACCTTCACGGTCATCCAAGGCACCGGAGGAAGTAGCAGTGCCTACCGAAACTGCGTCACAATCGCTCACCATTCATTCCTATTTCTAGCACGCTCTCTTGCCTCTCTCACATCTATCCTCCTAGCACCCAGAGCTCCCTTCACTCCATCCATCCACCCAAAACATTGGCCTACCTCTTGTACTTCTCCCATCAACTCTAGCATTCATCACCACCTTTAGCAGACAGCCATTTTCCATTCTCTCAACATGGCCAAACCACCTCAACACATTCACATCCACTCTAGCTGCTAACTCATTTTTTACACCCATTCTCACCCTCACTTCTTCGTTCCTAACCCTATCTACTCGAGATACACCAGCCATACTCCTTAGACACTTCATCTCAAACAAATTCAATTTCTGTCTCTCCGTCACTTTCATTCCCCACAACTCCGATCCATACATCACAGTTGGTACAATCACTTTCTCATACAGGACTCTCTTTACATTCATGCCCAACCCTCTATTTTATACTACTCCCTTAACTGCCCCCAACACTTTGCATCCTTCATTCCCTCTCTGACGTACATCTGCTTCCACTCCAACATTTGCTGCAACAACAGACCACAAGTACTTAAACTGATCCACCTCCTCAAGAAACTCTCCATTCAACATGACAGTCTTCAACCTCGCACCACCTTCCCTTCTCGTACATCTCAACCTTACTCTTATCCACATTAACTCTCAATTTCCTTCTCTCACACACCCTTCCAAATTGTGTCACTAATCGGCCAAGCTTCTCTTCCTCGTCTGTAACCAGTACAGTATCATCCGCAAACAACAAATGATTTACCTCCCATTCATGGTATTACTTTACTATTTGGCAAACTACACTTCTGTTTTCATGTTGGATACGAGGAACCCTTGAGAATTTATCTAATCTATAGCACTTGTTTCTCTTCTGAAGAGCTGTTTACCATAGCTAAAGAGTCTCTTCTACCCTTACCAAGAGGAAAGTAGCCACTGACCAATTACAGTGCAGTAGTTAACACCTTGGGTGAAGAAAAATTGTTTGGTAATCTCAGTATTGTCAGGTGTATGAGGACAGAGGAGAACCTGTAAAGAATAGGCCAGACTATTCGGTGTATGTGTAGGCAAAGGGAAAGTGAACTGTAATCAGAGAGAAGGATCCAATGTAGTACTGTCTGGCTAGTCAAAGGACCCCATAACTCTCTAATGGTAGTATACAATGGGCAGCTGGTGCCCTGGCCAACCTACTACTATTCATCTATGTCTCCGCCATATACACTTCCTTCATCAAGGTCTTCGCCATATAAATTTCAGTTATAGGGACAGCCATGATAGGGAAAAGTTATGGGATAGTATTTGAAAATACTTGGAGTGAAGAGGTAAAGATGATGATGTGAACATCAATTCCTTTATCTATCATTGTATTACAACCAAATTTATCTGACCAGACTACCAAAGGAAAGGCATCAACATAATTGGAAGAAAATATGTTAATGAAGTTACACATTCATTTGCAATAGATCATATTTCAGTGACCTACCAAAGAAAACCAATGCTTCACTCATATTTTTCCTATAGAACCACTTCTGACAAATATTGCAAGCAAAGTTAATTTGGTGACAACCTGCCAATATTCTAAATTGATTTGTAATTCTGCCAATATTCTAAATTGATTTGTAATAACTGGTGCAGAATCCAGAATCTAAGGTAATTGATTAACACCCCATCATAGCATAAATATACAAATCTTAAAATTCTTTGTACTTGTAATATCCATAAGTTTCCTCTATTTGAACACTTAATCACCTATCAATGTTTACTATAGAACTTCCATGCAATATTTTCCCATAATGAGACTACACGTGAAATTAATTCTTTCCAGCGCCTTTTATCTTAGACCTTTTCAGCCATTGTTCCCCACTTAGTCTAGGATTAAATCACCAGGAAATTTCTACAAATCTTGGCCTCTTTACCTTCAAATTGACTACAATTCCGACTAAATGTCCCTTGCCGCTGCTCATCCCATGTCTAACCGACCTTAAATCTTTTATGATCTCCCTTTTTACATTCATGACAATGGAAAAACCATTTCTTGATTTCATTCTTCACAATAAGACCTTACCACTGCACCCATCTAACCTGGAATTTTAACCTTATCCAGTAAAACAGACCTTATATTTCAAACAATTTTTGCAGTTGACTAAATATAGGCCCTTAATCAAAAATAGTTTAGAATCTTTTCTGTATTTCCTCTACACCATTTCCATTTTTTCCCTTTCTGGCCTTCCAAGAGCTGCATCACCATCTTGAGATTTAATATTCATAGAGCATTGAGTTTTAACTGCACAAAAGTGTCATCTTCCTTGCAAACATGCAGTTTCCTAGCACGCAGAGCACAAAGTTGGAATTTTTAATGAAGAAAAATTATGCTAACTAGCCATAATCTAAAAATTTCTATTTTGCAACAAAAGTTAAATACAAAAGCATTTACTAGAGCTTGTTTATATATCATTACCCACATCACACCATATATATTCAAAAAAGCCCATCCAATACAAGCAAAATTTCATCCATTCACAGCCAAGATGTGAGATTAAACAATATTCAAATGCAATTGAAACTTGAAAAAAAAAAAAATTCTTAATGAGCAAAACTTGGAAACTCAACCAAACTTAAATATTCATACTGTACTGTATTATAAAAAAAAAATAAAAAAAAATGAAACTATACAAAATAACAATACAGTAAAAACCAAATTTCAAAGATGAAATTTATCATTTCTATACTGTACTCACCTGATGTTCATAGTCTTCTCTCAAAACCGTTTATAAGACATCTACCCTATATAAAAAAAAAATTCCAATTTTTTCCCGCTGTGCATAATGCCTCAATCTTTAATTTAGTCGTATGTAAATCTGAAGGTTGATGACGACAATCTAGGCATGGGGTACGCCATTGTTTCCAAGTCTCAAAAGTCAAAACACTCTAACATAGAACATCAAGTGAGTATAGAGATAAATTCTATTACTAAAATGCTCTTTATTTTTAGGAAATTCCACTGATTCACATACTCTGATGGAGGTGGGCTAGTGAAGGAAAGAGGTAGGAAAGTAACGTCCCAGATTAATGAACTTTATTAATCACCTGGGACTCTTCTAGTTCAACAGTAAGCAATTATAACCCAAACTAAACTTAAAATAATTTACTTTGGGTTCATAACATATTTCCACCATCATAATTCTTAGAACAATAAACTTACACTAATCAACACCTTGAACATTCTTAATGAAAAAATTAATGGAATAATAAACCAAATCTAAGAAAATTAATTAACAGTAAATTTATGACATTTACACTATATCCCCCCGTTACTGCAGTAACTGACGTCCATTATTTTTCTAATAAAAAGGGTTTCTTTAAGATACAGCCTTTCAAAAACTGTGTTGGTACACAACCGAGTTGCTGCCAAAAATTCCTTTCAATGAAATATTTTTACAGAAATAAAGAGATCGCTGCACTTCTACTTTGTATATTTGAAAATCCATATCCTTCATGACTCAAATCTAATTCCCATTGTGTTTATTACTAAACCCATAACAATAAATAAAATAACATTTTGGAAAGAGGATCCCCCAAAATCCTAAACCCACAAACCAATCAAGAACTTTTATCCTAATATCTCAGTCTTTGTCTAAATACAAGTAAAAATTGACAGCTCTCACAGAACAAAGATATCTGATCTCTAACTTATAACAAGTTTTCCTCTCCTAATATGAAAGGTTCTTAAAATAATTTCTAACTATTTATGTGAGTAGAGATAAAATAATCTTACTATCTCCAAACCTATACCTGTATTATAGGAAAAAGCCTGCTGTACATTAATGCATTCAACTGATGTCAAAGCTAATATGAAAACCATTTTAGCTGTGAGATCATTAAAAGCAATATACTCCAAATTTCAAACAGAACTCTATAAAATATAATGCACTTAGATTCCAATAACTTGGTTGCTACTACTGTACATTTATCAATAGAATCCTTGAATACATCTTCAATAAAACCAGAAGCAAAGAAGTCAAAGTCAATATGCTCAGCCTCAGCAGATAACTTCATCTTATATAAAAAAAGAAAATAAAAAACTCAAACTATCCAAACTAACTTTTGTTACTAAAACATTCCTTGATTTACACCAATTAAAACAACCATTCTAAAGTCTTTAATGTAAATTATTAATGGACTGCCTTGAGTGACCTAAGACAGAAAAACACTGTGGCTCTTAGAATACAAAAGACAGAATCTGCCAAGTTGGATAAAGCGAGTAGGGGTTTTAGTGAACTAACCTCAAAACCAGTTGTCCGGAAAGACTGAATTTGTAAGACAACCTCCTTGGAAACTTCGACAACAAAGGCCACAAAACTGTAAACCACCCTCTCTATAGCCAAAAGGAAGTACTGGAGTGGTTTGTAAACCATTGAACTAGCTTAACACACCTCAAATAATGGAGAACAAATCATACAGACCTACAAAGTTAAAGGGATCTGAAACTGGTGATAAAACATATCTACTGGTTTCTTGGTAAGCGATTGTCAAAGATATTATCAAATTTTGACTTCTCTAGCTCAAAATCATCTAACAGTGAAGTACGAGAAATTATTTGATTGGGAGTATCTGTAATTCATCTTTACTAAGAATAAACAGAGGTAGAAGGATAATTTTCCTTAAAATTGTCCAAAATCAAAGAACTTCTGGTATCCTGTGACACTGTGCCTACTAGTTTTGAATTTATGCCAGTACTGTTGCATTACCTAAAAGCAGCCATGCTCTTGCCAATCACGAGACTTTTGAACCATAAGGGTATAGAACAAGGATAGACCCCTTCTTCTTTAATAAATTCTCCGACCAAAGATGATAACCCAATGTTTGCATCCCACCCTTCCTGGAGAGCATTCATGAAAAGTGAAATATACGAACCCTCACTTCTTAGGACACTTTTGGGTTAAATGAAGATTGTCCCACCAGTCCACTAGTTGACGTTGGTTTTGCATCTTTAACAAACAAATACTAGATACACTGAAATATAATCCTATAAGACTTGCAAGTCCTTCAGCCATCACAGCCAGAGCCTCTGTAGGAGCAAATAATCAAAGTCCTATTTCAGTTATGAATAAAAAAAAATCTTGAATGTACTGTACTATAGATCTTGAGTGGTAGTACACTAGTTTGCATTCAAGAGGCTTCTAGCTTTAATACTTAATCCATATTTGATATGATATAACAACCAATATACAGAGCTACTGTATGGGAAGGAGCTGAAAAGTGTTTGTGTGTACTGAACACCGGCCTAACCATAAGTTAACATACTTGTTCCCTATGGTTACCACACAATTCACAAAAACTGCAGCAGCCTTTTAAGACCAATATGAAATAGATTTGTCTAGATAATTTGAGTAACCTAAAATAAAATAATGAACCGGGTGACCTGCAAATTTAGCTGCCTTACTATAAAGACAGCACCCATGGTCCTTCTCCCCCTTCCATGAATCCATATTGTTTTTCCTTAACCTTAACAATCTCTCATCTAAACCCTATCAAAAACCTTCATATTATGCTCTGTTAGTTTAATTCCCCTGTAGTTACCACAATCCATGATATCACCTTTTTGCTTCAATATAGATACTGTTAAACTCTCCTCCCAGTCTTTGTCTTTGGGCATTATTTTCTCTCCTCATATTGCTTTAAACAAATCTAGCACCCATTCTCCCCTCAATACCTCTAGTATCCTGACCATTTCAATTTGAAACTCTGATGGCATTTGTCACTTTACCCAATACCTGCTTCACTTCTGTATTCCATATCATTTTGATATGCCAAGTTACAATATACGTATACTGTAGTATAAAAAGGTTGCTCGTAAGTCCTTACTTCAGTGGATAAAGCTACAAGTCCAGTCTTCTATCTTGGAATTCAGTACTTGTATATAACAGACCAAAGCGTAGAAATGAGAGGAATTGCAATAGGACATCAAGTAATTCATACCGAGGCTCCTGAAATATTAATTCTGTCTATGGTGCACTGAGTAGCATCAAAACCCTACTAAGTGGCAAAATAGAACCACTATGCAAAACTTGAGGAGTTAACCCAGGATTTCAAATAGGGCAAGTTAGGCTAGAAGAACTGCTTTGCCTACAGATTCATAGATTGCCTTAGATTTACAAGCAAAGCAAAAGTAAAAGCATAGGATACTTAACCCGATGTCTAAAGTAAAGCTTTAGCGCCATTTCAATGCCATCTAATCATCTAATATAATCACCTTGCCTAATCTTTCCTGGATTTTCCCCTGGACAACTTTAATTTACTTTTGCGTTTTGAGCTAGCCCATGGGGTTGCCAATTAATAGATTAAATCATGTTGTTGCTATATAGTGTAAACCAAAAAATGGTATCTTCTGACTTGTGGTTCATAGGAACTGCACATTTGTCAATAAACACTAACAGTGACGAGTTATCAGAAGGTTTATGCGCATCTAACAACGCTGTCTGTCACCCAAGGGTTAGTAGGGGGTGTTGTTTTCTGGAATTGCAATGAATGCTGGTGAGAATGGTGTGCAACTTTGTGAAAGGATTTCGGCCACAGGATGTTTTTGGTTAAGAAATATGGTTTCCCAATATATCATATTTATTGGTAAACCATATTTCTCAACCCAAAACATTATCCTGTGGCCGATATCCTTTCACAAAGCCATACACCATTCTCACCAGCATTCATTGCAATTCCAGAAAACAACATTCCCTACTGTTGAGTCATCTGAACAAAAACAGCGAAAACTTACAGTAGAGATATTACTGTACATATATTACAGTAATATAAACAATAGTATCACAGTGTTATATGGCACAGTATTACTGGATAGGAACAACAGAGTTTTGTTATAATTGTATGATAACTAATGTACTTAGTAAAGTTATAGTTTAGGTTAGAACAGCAACTACATACTTTAGTATTACATACTGTACTGTAGCTTACCGTGTCCAGTACGTAGTGTACACGTGTACTGTACACCTACTGATTTAATTACACACCATCTATACTGTGATACAAACAGAGTAAAAACAATATTAGGCAGTAGTTCATGAGTTAATTATCTGAGCATAGGCAATGGTCAGTGCATTATAGGTTAGGTTAGGAGTTATCCCACCCTAGGGCATCAAAGATACGGGAATTTGCGCCTGTCTCTGTTACCTAACCCTCTCGAAGAGTGGGGCCTCGCTGTATGTGATATCATTCAGATGTTGGCTAACAATCTCTGATATTGATTAAAATTATTCAGATGTTGACTAATATTACCCAGATTATGTTGTAGAGGATATTATGTACAGTATTACAAGATTAAAATGACAGTGACAACTGTAACATTTCTAAAAAAAAATGGTATGAAACTGTGGAAGACAAAAATACCCGAGATGAAGGTTACATAAGGGGTCCCATCTATGTTTTTTTTTTTTTTTTAAGTTTCCAGAAACATAAATTTCCTATAATTTTACGTAAGTTTTTGTTTACTTAGTTGTGTATTTGAAAGAGAAAGAACATCAGATTAAATTATATAGTTATATTTCAGGTTTTACAGTATTTTTATATAACAAAATCTGAGGAGAGACAAGAGTTTTCCTGAGAAGAATCACCTGTCATTTGATAATTTTTTGTTTGATCATAAAAGTGATTGGTATTTAATATAAATGTCTGTTTATCCAATTACAAAATATCTATGTACCTAATTGAATAAAATCCTGTTTGTATATGCTGAATTATAATTTTTCTGCTGAGAGAGAGAGAGAGAGAGAGAGAGAGAGAGAGAGAGAGAGGAGAGAGAGAGAGAGAGAGAGAGAGAGAGAGAGAGAGAGGAATTTCATTTTTTTTGTTTAATCATATGAATAAATGATGTATATTGCACATGTGCATATCAAGATTACAAAATATTTTTTTATATGATTGATTTGGACAAGCCATGTTTGTACTGTATATGTTGAGATTGTAGTTTACCCAATTTTTAGGTAGTGAGTGCGTGCATTTTCTTTCTATTCATTACTCAGATTTATCATTGTTCTACATAAATTTATTGCTTCTTTTTTGTTATTACATATACTTCATTTTGTTGCAAACCAGAGATTCAAGGTTTGGATAAAATAGACACACCGTATAGGAAAAAAGCAATTTGCACACAGGGTATTCTAGAATCTAAAACAAAGACAGCCTACACCGTGGCAGACAGCACACATTCTGTTCGAATAACAACCATGACTTCAGATTAAGAAGTCGAACTCTTTATATGCGGGACGAGTACCGAAATTTAATGAATTTGAAAATCTACAATTCATAAAAAAAATAAATTTTCTTTCAATTACATTTTTTTTCTTCTTGGATACGTTCTACTTATTCACTAGACAGTACAGGGGTATATTATTGATACTGTAAATAATCTGACACAATCTGGATCACAGGGAGAAGAATATCCGAGCTCTTAAATGTGACGATAAAACTTAACAGACAATAGGAACTATGGCATACCCACACCTAGATAGTTACCATCAACCTCCAGATTAACTCTATACTAGAGGCATTTTGCAAGGAAAGAAAAGAGGGTCATTTCTAATTTTACAGCACACTTCAGCATTTAAACAAGTTTTGAGAGATGCACTATGATCAACAGAGGAGTTTCATAGAAATAAAATATAATGATGCTACAAGATATTAGCAAACAGAACTAGGTACTCAGCCACCTGAAATAAAAATAAAAGGTTCAGACAATATAACAAAACCAGATGCTGTATCTAAAATTTTCTGAGGTGGCTAAATGTAATGTTGAGAAGGTTCACATGCAACTTACACCTTAATACTAGCTTATAGACTTGCTAGTCAAATTAAACTAATGAAAATTATCAATAACACAGGCTTACTAAGTACTGACTCATCAAGTAAATCTCCATATACTGTACTGGGTCTACTCATTCATGATCATGTTGAGCAATTGAAAGTTGCTGAAACAAACTTTTAATATATATAAGGAAAACTTAACTTGGATTAAAACG
>NC_090731.1:89754602-89762102 GCF_036898095.1 Palaemon carinicauda
GAAACTTCCTGCTGGAGGAGTGAACGGGAACCTGGAAGTAGGCATCCTTGAGATCCAGGGACATCATGAAATCCCCTTCTCTCAAGGCTGCCAGAACCGACTTCGGCGTGTCCATCTTGAAGGGTGTCTTCTTGATGAATTTGTTCAATGCAGAGAGGTCGATTACTGGTCTCCAACCTCCTGTCGCTTTCTCCACCAGGAAGAGTCTGCTGTAGAATCCCGGCGACGGCTCGTGCACGGGTTGCAGGGCTCTTTTCTCCAGCATAACTTCCACCTCTGCCTGTAGAGCTGTCTTCTTCTCCGAGTCGTTGGGAGCTAACCATACCCCTCGGTGATCAGTGATCAGCGGGGGCGGCTCTGACAGGAAGGGAATCCTGTATCCCTCCCTGAGAACAGTAACCATCCATGGGTCCGCCCCGTTGTCCCGCCATGCTTGCCAAAACTGTTTGAGGCATCCCCCCACCAGGGGTGTGGGAAGGTGTAGGGGGCCTCTCTCCCTATTTCCTTCTAGGAAGGCAGTTTGACCGGCTTCTCCTTGACCCGGAGAACTTAGGTCTATAAGAGGTTTGGGGTTGAGCACCACTCCCCCTGGAGGGCCGCGGAGGCTGGTGCCATAAAGAGGTGGATGCTCCTTGCCTAGCTGGGGGAAGAGGCGGGTACGCCCCGTCCGCCGGAGGTCTCCTCGCAACGGGCCGCCTTGGCAACTGCTGCCTGGGCTCGGCTGGCACCTTCAATCTGCTGACTCTCTCCATCGTCTCTGCTACCGTCTGAAGAGGGAACACCGTCTTGGCCCAAACGGGAGAGTTTATAAGGAACTTTGCCTTTCACTCGGGGAACCTGCGGGAAAGTCTGTTTAGGATAGTATCCCTTCTCCTCAGAACCCAGTTGGCTGTCTGGGTAAGGGACTGGTGTATCAGAAATTTCATGGCTTTACCCCCCGAGCAGATCAATTCTTTCAGAAGGGCCTGATTGTCTGGCACTACAAGGTCATATGAGATCTGAAAGTCCGCCAGTGTAAAGGCCCACCAATCCAGCCTAGAGGTGACGTTTACGACGTCCTGAGCGATGACCTCCATCATGGCGGCCTCCGCTGGAGAGAAGACCACCTGCGCGCTAAGGCTACGTTCGTCCGAGTTGCCTTGGTTCAGTGTAACGACCACTTCTTGTACCGTGCGGAGCCCTGAATGGTGACTGTCCGGCACGTAGAACTTCCTCTGGGTCTTCAGACCCGGTAGAAGTTTGCCTGCCCTGTGATCTCAAGGAATTCTCCGGGGCTGAGACGTACAGGTCCACGTGTTCCATTCCTATGGCAACATCGAGGGCTAAAGGCAGGGTCAAGGAAGGCTTCTTCTGCACAGGATCCTCCACCATCCTGCCCAGACCCGAGAGCCAAGTTCGCGCAGCCGTTGGTTGAGGTTCGTCCAACCTACGGTGCCGTCGGATGAAAGCAAGCACCTTACGGTAGGACAAGACCTCCCCCACCGAACACTCACCCAAGTCAATTAAAACGTCCACTAACCGTACCTGCGCGTCAGCAGGTACCTCGAACACGGAGGGATCCGTGGGCATGGAGGCATCCCGTTCCTCCTGGTAGGATGATGGAGCGGGCGCCTCCATCACGGGTAGAGCCTTCGGGGCGAAGGTAGCCGTCATGGGTCTACCCCCTCCCGGGCTCACCCGGATGGCGCTGGATGATGGTCATGGCAGCAGCGAATCCCGAAACTTGGCCGGAACAGCTATGGCCAAAGAGTCTTGAGTAACGTTACTATGCTGAACCCGTGGGATTCCTCCGCACACAGGTGGAGCCGCCGACTTTCTAGGCCGGGGCAGCAACGAGTGTGCCAACAGCTGGCCCCTACGAGCGGACAGAGCCTAAGAGACACTGTATAAGGCAACGGGAGCGGCTCCAGCAGCCACCAAGGCAGGCACTGGAGCGGCAACCGACCTGCTGGATTCCCTAAGATGTCGTACCACCGTGACATACCTATTCCTCAGCGATGACCACCTTCGGTAGTCTCTCCTCGAGGACCTCGCCCTCTTCCTGGGCTGACTGTCGCGTGGGCTCGATCTCCTCCCCCTAAATCGTCTCCGTCTCCGTCTCCTCCTCCTCCTCCTCCTCCTAGAGTCTCGATCGCTGTAACCATCCAACGAATAGGAGTCGTAGGAGAAGTCGTCATTGGAGTACGAGGAGTCTGAAACTTCCGACTCTACCACGAGCCTCCTGGGGGTCCTGGATCTGGAACTTGGGGTTACCAGCTCCATGAAGTCCGGCGGGAGCGTGGCCGATGGTGCCGTGGGTGAACGGGTGATGGGACGACCATCGAACCAACTTTCGATGTCCTCCTCCAACCTCAAGGGGGACCTGAAGGGCATCCTTGGGGCCCTCCAAACGATGGAGTCAGGGTCCGAATCGCCCTTGGGTCGCTTACCAATGTCCTGGCCACCCCCGGAAGATGCGGCACCTGAAAAGCACTTCACGGGCGTGGGGATGGGCACTGAAACGGGGCCCCCCACCCTGGATCCACACTTAAGACGGGTCCTGCGGGCACCAGGACTTCGTCTAAAGCACACACTTCCACCACTTTAGCAGACCCCTCACTTGTCTGCATAGACCTCTTCAACACAGAATCCCCCACATTAGACTCATAGGGAACGGCAATGAGCCGCTTCCCCGAAACGGACTTACCTAGTCCCCTACCCTGGGTAGGGGAAGGCGAAGGAGAACCTCTCTCCGACAGGACCGACGGCGACGTCACCAGCGATGAAAGACCCGACTTCTTAGGCGACCTCTTAGAAGCCTTTTTCTTTTTCTTGGCGAAAAGAGCCCATTGGAGCTCCGGTCATGATTCACACTCCGGGCATTTGGACTCCGGGGAACACCTCTTCCCCTGACACGAGGACCACAGGGTGTGCGGGTCGACCCTGGGCGGCGAGAGCCATGGCCCGCAAGACTTACCAGCTTGAGGCCAAGGATAGCGACGCCGAGGTTCCATGGCAAAAGCGAACACAAACGACACAAGGACACAAGGGAAAGGTGAGGAACACAACGGGAACACATGAGACACAAGGGAAAGGTGACGAACACAACGGGAACACATGAGACACAAGGGAAAGGTGACGAACACAACGGGAACACGTGAGACACAAGGGAAAGGAACACACGGGAACACGTGGGACAAGGGAATAGAACACAAAGTAACACAAGGTGAACGGCCGGGATAAGCGAGAGAGAGAGCGGCGAGATGTTATCTACACCGCGACCAGAGGCTTACTGGATATCAAGCATGGCTACGCGTGTGACCTGGGTCGTACCTGGGCGAGTATCCTTACGCCCTGGAACGCCCTTGAGAGGCAGCGGAGAGGGGGGCAACTACGCAAAATTCTTGGTCAGATTGAGAGATCCCAGACTCTCCTAAGAAAGTAGTTCGAGGTAAGTACTGTCGGTTAGAACAAATAACCATTTTCTTTGCAAACCCAAATATTTCAACAATTTCCTTTATCAGACCTTCAAGAACATTTTCAAAGTGCAGCACCACCTCATTTAAAGCTTGTTGTTGCTGATGAAAGACCAATAAACTCCCATAAAGAAACACAAATATATCAGAAACACAAATGACAGAAGTCATGAGTTCTTTTTCATTATGCCCTCAGAGGATTATAATACATTGTAGGCATTCAATCAAAATTTGGAGGAAAAAACAACGAATGAAACCAGTTTTAAAATATTTTGAAGAGTTCATCCAAGGACCAAATAACAGATTTTGACTTTAGCTGAATAACTAGACAAGAAACTGAAACTTGATCAAAGAATGATACTTGTATTCATTAGGCAGAAGCATGTCCCAACTCGCCACTAAAAGTTTATAGGTGTCATATATTTAAAGCTACAAATCAATTCCTACCAAAAACCTAATATATTATGGTAAACTACACAAGCAAGTAATCATCTACTTTGTATAAGAACCAAGAACTTCAACTAATTTCTTGTTTTTTTTTTTTTGTTAGCATAATGTCAGTACTCACACAATGACTAGAAAAGTCAAAGGTAAAAGAAGTTCTTGCATAAACTAAAAACATTAAAAGACAGGTTATTGATCTCTCAGGTGGAAGCAATTAAACAGGGGTAGAGGATGAGAGATGAAGTTAATGAAAAGACTGTGTCTAGCTCTACCAAATAATTATTGGGAGACAGGATCTCTATAGAGGGAGTAATTAATATAATATAAAGAGGTTAATCAATGAAAATCTACAAGAGGCTCTGGTTAAGGAATGAATTGAGAAATGATTGTTATATGGACTGTGTCAAGCTCAACCAAAGGAGTTACAAGGAGGCAGTCAAGATCTACCAAAGTAATTAATATGGAACATGAAGGAAATAAGGGGGCTGTGTCAAGCTGTACCAAAGAATTATCAGGATACAGTACATGATTTTAATGAAAGAAGTGAATCAAGCTCTAGCCAGGTAATTATTTGGAGGCACGAGATTAAGGAAGGATGCATGTACAGTATGAAGAAAAACTAAGACCCACACTGGAATCAGTATGGTGAGAAGAAAAGAAACATAGGAATTCCAACACTATACACCCAATTGATACTAAACCAGTGTTCTAACACCATACCTCAATAATCTGGTGCTTTCACATCAGATGGCATTACTTTGCAGTTAAAAATCCTGAACTAGCATGTCACTTTAGATGGCAAGAACAAGGCGATGAGACACTTAATGAGAAGTTACTGAAATCCTTACAGGAATGCCAACCTGCAAGTATACAGCTACAAAATATCCTGATGCACTGGAACATGCAATAGCAGAGGCTGCAGCTGTAGGTACAGCTAAGGCACCTGATATGGGGCATAAACAGCGGTTTGTTGCAGTCATCATTAGACAACTTTTGAAACTGTTTATTCTTAAAAAGCTGCCCCACAGGCATTTCTACCTATATTACTCACAAATACAGTAATTGCTTCTTACCCAATACAGTACATTAATTCTTAAGGACCTAATAATAGGATAGATTAAAAAAATATTGCAGATTGACAAAATCTTTCATGAATTTCTAATGCAAATTTTTCATTACCTTAGTTCAAAATAAATTGCACATGGGTTGGGTTATGAAGGGGGCATACAATACAAATACCCCCCACATTACTAAGGGTAACATCAGTAGGACTAATTATCTTATCCTTTTTATTATATGCTGTACAACAGTCAGTGGTGAAAGGCTATAATAAAAGGGGAGTATATTTGGACTTTTTGCATATATATTACTGTACACCAGCTTCTATCAGCAAGGATAGAATGAAAGGCCCAGTCTAGTTGATTGCAATAACATTATGGCTAGGTAAGCATCAAGGCTAAGTTAATCAGGTGAGGAACTATGTTTGATACAAGATATCAAACCTCTACATCTAAGAAAGAAGGAAGCTCATGAGAACTAACTTTTGAGAAAAATAAATGTATGGCCACTTGCAATGGCAATTTGACAAGGGCAACAAAACTAAGGCTAAATATTTTAGGTCAAACTAATGAGAAGTCCTATCAATCAGTCTGGAACAGATAATAAACTGGCCTTGAAATCCAAATACAAAAAAATATTTAGGGTTCTTATGACCATTTTACAACAAACTTCAAAAGAACTCCCAAGTAGACACAGTGGGAAGAGGGAAAAGAAACAGGCAAATTGAGAAACAAAACAGGAGTAGATTAGTAGCAACAAATGAAAACTTGATTTATGATAACAGAGTTGCATCACTTCAAAACAAAGGTGGTATCATTACAAGAGGCACATCTGCTGAAATGCTGCCACACTTTTTAAATGTTGGTTAAGGGCTGATATCTAAATTGAGTAAATTCAGGCTCCATTAAAATGGGTACCTTGTACTTCATATGAACAGTAAGCTTGAATTATTGGTTCAGCATCTGCGTAACCAACTTTCAACCGATCACAAATTAGGAGGCCTTTGATAGATTACAGAGTATGGAGAGGAAGAGAAAAAATTGGAAGTAACATACTTTTAGGCTAGCATCATAAGGTACGAGAAATACGACAAAAACTAGGAGCATTGCTCTCTTTAAATTATGAGAAAAACCATGTACAGTTAGAGACATACTATATTGGAAAAAAAAATAAAAAAAGATCCTTACTCCTAATTGATCCATGTCATCTGAAGAACCTGCGAGTCCACGGATCTTTAGGTTTTCTGCAGTTCTGAGGAAGGCTGCCAGCTGGTCTTGAGCGATGCTAACTTCACCATTGTACATAAATTCAAGTAGTCTTTCTAGTTCTACATGACCCACATCTTTTAGGATAACTATGGGGTGCTGGCACGGGTTGGCCTGTAATGAAAGCGAGAATATATTTTTTTGAATACAGCAAAATCCATATACAGTAATTCTCTTCATAGATCTTGAATAGTAGCTCCCTATTTCTTAATAAAAATCATAAGCACATTCTAATTTTTATAAAGAAAAACAAGAATTTCAGTCATTTGAAATATAAAACCTATAGTTAGAAGGTCATACCCTAAGAAGAGCCCGGAAATATGGAGAGCACGCAGAAAGCACCATCTTGTGGGCCGAGTAGGAGTGACCATCACAGGCCACAGTAACATCAACAAAATCCTCCTCGTCCCTCAGTGACTGAAATGCTGTAACAATTTTGACTGTGTAGTCATTCCAACGTAATGAGTAATGCTGTTCTGACCCCATGTTGTCCTAGCTGTTGTGGTGTCGCTGAAGTCCTGAAGTTGGATGTCTTCTGAATGCCAACACCGTCATCCGTCTCCCCTCCTTCTCCACCTCCCTCCACCTCCCCCTACTGCTGTTGCTCCACCTACTGCCACCTGCTGCTGCCTGCCCGCCGTCCTGCTGCTGGACGCTGCCTATATGGCACCACCACCCACACACCTGCAAAGAAAAATTTATGTAAAAATCAGAATTGTATCCATGACTTTTGGCACATCAAATAAAGACACTCCTACAAACAAGAAATAAGTTCCACTGCAGGAACATAGTGTACTGCCATTCTTAAGAGTTATACACAAGAATGTGTGCACCGACTGCAATGTAAATCACCATTATCATACCCTCTCTATATCAGCTCATTGTTCTCATCATGTTTTAGATTATCTGGCAATATTGACCAGGTACTGACCAACTCTTGCTATTATTGCAATTGGTATGGAAAGTCTATAAGAACTTGTCTTTATGAGCTAAGTGTGGATTTTGCAGTCACCAAAACAATCATCTTATGGCACCATAAAAGCCTATCATTAGTCCTTCCCTTTGCGGATTTAAACGTGAAACTAGTTCTCTCTACTCTGAATTCCTGGCCTCTCATCAGGTCTAACTAGGCGTTCATCTACCCTCTCTTCTTTTTTAATAATTTCCTGAAAAGTTGTTGTCCTGCCACTTCCATATCTACAGCTTTTCGAGCCAGATGTTTCTCAGCCCCTCTATCCCAAATCCATAACAGTTTGATGTTTTCTGGGGTTCTCAGT
>NC_090731.1:89777102-89784602 GCF_036898095.1 Palaemon carinicauda
CTTTAAATGAAGGCGTGTGACTGACTTATGTCAATTCCACACTTGCATGGAATTAATTATGAAAGTAGTCAAGGCTGCTCAGGTATATTTAGAAATTTAGGAAATACCAAAGACTAATGTTAGGTGGTACGACTTAACTCTGGCAGATGATGACGTTTAAACTTTGTTTTGAAAAAACTATAGTTTGCAATCGATTTCAACCGAGTGGAACAAACTGAAATGTTACCTTGAAGTAGAACTATTAAATTCAAATCTCTTTAGGTTATCAATGTTGATTTTTAGAGACACTGCAAGATAAAATTTGCTGTTTTTTTTCAAATGTGATGGATGAATCACATAGAGGGAAGACATTAAGAACTTTGCAGTAAAAAAAAGAAAAAAAGAAAAAAAAACCTATAAAAGAAAATAGCAACAATTGCCGAGACCAAGAATGGAATCTACGAGAAGCTAGTTGAGGTAGCACCTTTTAATATTAGGCACATTGAAAAGTTGTAATATTAATTGTATTTTCTACATGTAGAGAAAAACGAATGACTGAGAAATGCACCGAGATAAGATTTGGGTTATAAAGTTGCAAAAAGATAAGGTAAATGCTTTTTAAGTGGTTTGGGACTGAAGAGAAACTTGGATAGTGAAATTAGTAGATATAAGGAAGATGACAAGGAACATTTTTCAAAATTAGTTTGGTACATGCAAAAGCGGACTGACAACCTGCACGTGAGGTGCTTGTTACCCGAGTTTATTATTTATTATGCCTTATATAATATAATATATAGGTACAGTAGGACACAGGAGTCACTGACAAACCCCGCTCCGAGGAAGAGCACCTTGCCACACCCTTACTTCGCCGAGAATAACCAAACTTGTGTAGAGAGAGAGATGGTAGAAGTGGTGGGAGGGGCTACACAAATGGAGTCTCCACTCAGTAAGGGTGTGACTGGGTGCACTTCTTCAGAGCATGGAGTACCAGGAATTCCTGTGACCAACTGCATATGGATGCACAAATACAGTAGTATATTTGTTCCTATACCTATGCCTTTTCTATTTTCTCAAATATTTTTGGTATTATATTTGTAGTTCTAGGCTTTGGCCTACTGCAGTCTACCTAGATATTCGGCCCACTACAGTCGACCTATATCTTCGACCCACAAGTCGACCCACATCTTTGGCCCACTACAGTTTACCTAGATCTTAGGACCAATACAGTCGACCTAGATCTTTGCCCCACTACAATCGAACTATATCTTTGGCCCACAACAGTCGACCTAGATCTTTGGTCCACTGCAGTCGACCTAGATCTTGGGTCCACTACAGTCAACCTAAATCTTAGGCCCACTACAGTATACCTAGATTTTGGCCCAATACAGTCGACTTAAATCTTTAGCCCACTGCAGTATATCTAGATCTTTGGCCCACTACAGTCGACCCTAGATCTTTGGCCCAATACAGTCGACCTAGATCTTTAGCCCAATACAGTCGACCTAGATCTTTGGCCCACTACAGTATACTAGATCTTAGGTCCACTACAGTCGACCTAAATCTTAGGCCCACTACAGTATACCTAGATTTTGGCCCAAAACAGTCGACCTAAATCTTAGGCCCACTACAGTCGACCTAGATCTTTGGCCCACTACAGTATACCTAGATTTTGGCCCATTACAGTCGACCCAAATCTTTGGCCAACTACAGTATACCTAGATTTTGGCCCACTACAGTCGACCTAGATCTTTGGCCCACTACAGTCGACCTAGATCTTTGGCCCACTACAGTCGACCTAAATCTTCGGCCCACTACAGTATACCTAGATTTTGGCCCACTACAGTCGACCCAAATCTTTGGCCCACTACAGTATACCTAAATTTTGGCCCACTACAGTCGACCCAGATCTTCGGCCCACTACAGTCGACCTAGATCTTTGGCCCAATACAGTCGACCTAGATCTTTAGCCCAATACAGTCGACCTAGATCTTTGGCCCCACTACAGTATACCTAGATCTTAGGTCCACTACAGTCGACCTAAATCTTAGGCCCACTACAGTATACCTAGATTTTGGCCCAAAACAGTCGACCTAAATCTTAGGCCCACTACAGTCGACCTAGATCTTTGGCCCACTACAGTATACCTAGATTTTGGCCCATTACAGTCGACCCAAATCTTTGGCCAACTACAGTATACCTAGATATTTGGCCCACTACAGTCGACCTAGATCTCTGGCCCACTACAGTCGACCTAGATCTTTGGCCCACTACAGTCGACCTAAATCTTCGGCCCACTACAGTATACCTAGATTTTGGCCCACTACAGTCGACCCAAATCTTTGGCCCACTACAGTATACCTAAATTTTGGCCCACTACAGTCGACCTAGATCTTCGGCCCACTACAGTCGACCTAGATCTTTGGCCCACTACAGTCGACCTAAATCTTCGGCCCACTACAGTATACCTAGATTTTGGCCCACTACAGTCGACCCAAATCTTTGGCCCACTACAGTATACCTAAATTTTGGCCCACTACAGTCGACCTAGATCTTTGGCCACTACATTATACCTAGATTTTGGCCCACTACAGTATACCTAGATTTTGGCCCACTACAGTCAACCTAGATCTTTGGCCCACTACAGTCGACCTAGATCTTTGGCCCACTACAGTCGACCTAAATCTTCGGCCCACTACAGTATACCTAGATTTTGGCCCACTACAGTCGACCCAAATCTTTGGCCCACTACAGTATACCTAAATTTTGGCCCACTACAGTCGACCTAGATCTTTGGCCCACTACAGTCGACCTAGATCTTTGGCCCACTACAGTCGACCTAAATCTTCGGCCCACTACAGTATACCTAGATTTTGGCCCACTACAGTCGACCCAAATCTTTGGCCCACTACAGTATACCTAAATTTTGGCCCACTACAGTCGACCTAGATCTTCGGCCCACTACAGTATACCTGGATTTTGGCCCACTACAGTCGACCTAAATCTTCGGCCCACTACAGTATACCTAGATTTTGGCCCACTACAGTCGACCTAGATCTTTGGCCCACTTCAGTATACCTAGATCTTTGTCCCACTACAGTCGACCTAGATCTTTAGCCCAATACAGTCGACCTAGATCTTAGGTCCACTACAGTATACCTAGATCTTTGGCCCAATACAGTCGACCTAGATATTGGGTCCACTACAGTATACCTAGATCTTTGGCCCACTACAGTCGACCCAGATCTTTGGCCCAATACAGTCGACCTAGATCTTTGTCCCACTACAGTCGACCTAGATCTTTAGCCAAATACAGTCGACCTAAATCTTAGGCCCACTACAGTATACCTAGATCTTTGGCCCACTACAGTCGACCCAGATCTTTGGCCCAATACAGTCTATCTAGATCTTTGTCCCACTACAGTCGACCTAGATTTTTAGCCCACTACAGTCGACCTAGATCTTAGGTCCACTACAGTCGACCTAAATCTTAGGCCCACTACAGTATACCTAGATTTTGGCCCAATACAGTATACCTAGATCTTTGTCCCACTACAGTCGACCTAGATCTTTAGCCCAATACAGTCGACCTAGATCTGTGGCCCACTACAGTCGACCTAGATATTTGGCCCAATACAGTCGACCTAGATCTTTAGCCCGATACAGTCGACCTAGATCTTTGGCCCACTACAGTCGACCTAGATATTTGGCCCAATACAGTCGACCTAGATCTTTGGCCCACTACAGTCGACCTAGATATTTGGCCCAATACAGTCGACTTAGATCTTTAGCCCAATACAGTCGACCTAGATCTTTGGCCCACTACAGTCGACCTAGATCTTTGGCCCACTACAGTCGACCTAGATCTTAGGTCCACTACAGTCGACCTAAATCTTAGGCCCAATACAGTCGACCTAGATCTTTAGCCCAATACAGTCGACCTAGATCTTTGGCCCACTACAGTCGACCTAGATCTTTAGCCCAATACAGTCGACCTAGATCTTTAGCCCAATACAGTCGACCTAGATCTTTGGCCCACTACAGTCGACCTAGATATTTGGCCCAATACAGTCGACCAAGATCTTGGGTCCACTACAGTCGACCTAAATCTTAGGCCCACTACAGTATACCTAGATTTTGGCCCAATACAGTCGACCTAGATCTTTAGCCCAATACAGTCGACCTAGATCTTTGGCCCACTACAGTCGACCTAGATCTTAGGTCCACTACAGTCGACCTAAATCTTAGGCCCACTACAGTATACCTAGATTTTGGCCCAATACAGTCGACCTAGATCTTTAGCCCAATACAGTCGACCTAGATCTTTGGCCCACAACAGTCGACCTAGATCTTAGGTCCACTACAGTCGACCTAGATCTTTGGCCCAATACAGTCGACCCAGATCTTTGGCTCAATACAGTCGACCTAGATCTTTGGCCCTCTACAGTCGACCTAGATCTTTAGCCCGCTACAGTCAACCTACATCTTTGGCCCACTACAGTAGATGTCGATATTAGGGCCACTACAGTCGACCTAGATCTTTGGCCCACTACAGTCGACCAAGATCTTTAGCCCACTACAGTCAACCTAGATCTTTGGCCCACTACAGTAGATGTCGATATTAGGGCCACTACAGTCGACCTAGATCTTTGGCCCACTACAGTCGACCAAGATCTTTAGCCCACTACAGTCAACCTAGATCTTTGGCCCACTACAGTCGACCTAGATCTTTGGCCCACTACAGACAACCTAGATCTTTGGCCCACTACAGTAGATGTCGATATTAGGGCCACTACAGTCGACCTAGATCTTTGGCCCACTACAGACAACCTAGATCTTTGGCCCACTACAGTCGACCAAGATCTTTAGCCCACTACAGTCAACCTAGATCTTTGGCCCACTACAGTCGACCAAGATCTTTAGCCCACTACAGTCAACCTAGATCTTTGGCCCACTACAGTAGATGTCGATATTAGGGCCACTACAGTCGACCAAGATCTTTGGCCCACTACAGTCGACCAAGATCTTTGGCCCACTACAGTCAACCAAGATCTTTGGCCCACTACAGTCGACCTACATATTTGGCCCACTACAGTCGACCCACATGTTTGGCCCACTACAGTCGACCTAGATCTTTGGCCCACTACAGTCGACCTAGATCTTTGGCCCACTACAGTCGACCCACATATTTGGCCCACTACAGTCGACCAAGATATTTAGCCCACTACATTCAACCTAGATCTTTGGCCCACTACAGTCGACCAAGATATTTAGCCCACTACAGTCAACCTAGATCTTTGGCCCACTACAGTAGATGTCGATATTAGGGCCACTACAGTCAACCTAGATCTTTGGCCCACTACAGTCGACCAAGATCTTTGGCCCACTACAGTCGACCTACATATTTGGCCCACTACAGTCGACCCAGATATTTGGCCCACTACAGTCGACCAAGATCTTTAGCCCACTACAGTAAACCAAGATCTTTAGCCCACTACAGTAAACCTACATCTTTAGCCCATAGCAGTCGACCCACATCTTTGGCCCACTATAGTTGACCTAGATCTTTGGCCCACTACAGTCGACTAAATGAGAGGTAGGTAACACCACAGAACTGATCAAGAAAGACTCGTCGCCTTTTAACTAACCAGGAATGTGCATAAGTGTTTTAATTAACCTCACATATATAACTAATCGATTACTACACCCAACAACTGGATGCATACACTTCGTCACCATGCACCGACACAAGCTGATAAGCTGCATCGGTTGTGAGTACTTTTTAAAGGTCCTTATCTGCAGACGTCTTTTATCGGTCAGAAATGGGAAGTGAGATACAGGGGAGAAGGGAGGGGAAGGGGTCAGGTAGTTAAGTTTACACTTCATCTTTAGCATCTCTCCTGGCAACGTTTATCCCGGCTAATAATAAACCAAGATAACATATCTCTGAGGGAACTGACGTGATAAGAACGTGTCTCCATTTTCATGTGTCAGGAGGAAAATATGCTGGAATACGATTTCTCTGCAACTGGGATACCTATATACTGCAACTGAATATCAACGCACAAATTGAAAACAACATAAAATTAAACAATAGAATACACGTTACCGAAAGGAGAGAATCCAATGGTCTGAATAAAGAAAAAATAAAACAATGTATGTCTTTCGAAATACTTGAATTGAATAGAATTAACAGATCTGATGTAATTCGTGGACTTACTTTACTCAGATGAAAATAATCATGTTACTGAGAGAGAGAGAGAGAGAGAGAGAGAGAGAGAGAGAGAGAGAGAGAGGAGAGAGAGAGAGAGAGAGAGAGAGAGAGAGAGAGAGAGAGAGAGCATTCCTTCAGCCTCTCTGGTTTTCAACTTAAAGGTCAGCAGCAGCATTGACAAACCTATAAGAAATTGATCATGAATGAAAGTACATACATATTAATATGAAACCAAACAACGAACGAACATATAATAAAAAAACGACCCACCACAAAGCACAAGCCCGTTTTTAAGACAACTTCGCAGCGAAAAAAATCTACAGTACTTTTATTAAAATGTATGTAAGTATGTGTGTGTGTATGTATGTGTATATATGTATTACTTAGACCTACAGATAACAGAAAGAAAAAGAGTAAAATAGACCTAAAAGTCTTTCTTTAACCGATTGAGAATGATGGATTTGGCCTACACACTAAAGATCACCTCACATACCTGACACCTAAATCTCAAGGCTTCATCTCGCTTGAGGGAGGCCCAGTGCCGATGACCCTCATTCAATTCCTTCAATTTCCAGGAACATAAAACAATTTTTTTTTTATGTTAAACTTAACAAAGGAATAATGCCCTTTTTAATATTCAAATTAGCATCGTTGATGGAACAGGATTTGCCCTTGAAAAAATATCCTTTATATCAGAAACTTTTTAGGTAGCATGGCTGAACGTCCATCAAAATATTTAGGATATGTTGAAACTTTGGAAAATGAGGTTGAAAATAATTGCCCAAATTCCTTAGTCACTTATAAACATCAATATATTAACAAATATATAAATCGTACACGTATATTTTACAAAGAGTAATTGACAGGATATTTTTTTCTTAAAAACTTAATCGAATTGATCAGGTAAGGAGCAACATCAGGGTCTTCTCCGGCAAAGATCTTGTTAACTGCTGCAATGGTTCTCCAGAATTCAATGACAAACAACATTTGCAACCTTCACAGCAAATGAACAGAGTGCAGCAAGGTTGCTACCAACCAACCGCCACCCCCCCCCCCCCTTTCTCTCTCTCTCTCTCTCTCTCTCTCTCTCTCTCTCTCTCTCTCTCTCTCTCTCTCTCTCTCTCTCTCTCTCTCTCGTTTATTTATAGGCTTAACTATTCGCCAAATCTTGTGCATTATCAGATTAGTTCGGAACATACGAGTAAAGACTTCCAAGGGACAGAATGATAACCGATGTCCGAAAATTATATTTTCTAGATTATTTTCTTTCTAGACACACTTATCAACTTAAAACGCCTGCACAACACTGC
>NC_090731.1:89792102-89814602 GCF_036898095.1 Palaemon carinicauda
TGCACACCCTTTTAAGACAGGCCAGCAACACTACCAAAGCAAGTACAGTACTTGCATCCGCAAGAAATGTTAAACCTAGACATGTCAAGGTCGTTTTAACATATAAAGATATATGTAAATCTTGATAATCAAACTGTACTTTATCGCAGAGAAACCAAGGAGCAAGTAGTGAACTCTAAGTAGGACTACCGGGATTAGAGATTTTGCAACAATTCTGAAAATGCAAAAGACAAAATAACCCTTCACATTACATCAAAATTCTTGTTACACATGCCACTGTCGTCTGAATGAAACTACTTCGAGATATATATATATATATATATATATATATATATATATATATATATATATATATATATATATATATATATATACATACATATATATACATGTATATACATACATGTATATACATACATATATATATATACACATATATATACATATATATACTGTACATATACATAACTGAAAGACCCAACTAAAGGTCGGCTGCAAACTGAAAAACCTAAGTGAAAATAATTGGCATAACTGGGATGTGTGATCTTCCTTAGCAACAAAACCTGAATGAAGTGCTAATTGAAACGAGACTGGTCAATCAGTAATCGTTTGAAGTGAAAAAGCTAATCAATACCCATGTTGGTATAAGTGAGAGAGGGATTCTGGAAGAAAATAAAATACTGAACTAAAGTTACCCATGGAGGGTTGGAGGTGAGAAGATAAAAGAAAAAAAAAATTGAAATCTGCTCTAGAAGCAAAAAGGGAATATGACGATAAGGTCTAAAAATTATCATAGCAGTGGCTCTGTTCAGTCTAATTCATTATCATAGCACTGGCTATTCCATCTACAATTTGATTTTTTTTGTCGTAGTGTTTTTTTTTTTTTTTTTTTTTTTACTCTTCAAAATGTACCAGTGGCCGAGTTTTCTTGGCACTTTTTGATCGTAAATTGCTGTTTTCCTGGTCCTGTCACACAGAACAATCCCGTGCCCTGTAGGACTACAAGACCATTGTCAAACTAGAGGGGCACTCAGTAGAGGGCAAGACTCCAACGCGGCAGTGTATTTCTCGACCTTGACTTTTGACCTTAACATATATTAATTGGCGTGGATTTTCATACAATCAAATATGAACCGACTTGTCTCTGAGACAGGGATGTCCAAATTCATGACTGATTACGTGATATGGACGTCTCGATCGTCCGTGACCTTGACCTTCCAAAATTTAATCATTACCAGGTCTTTCCATAAGCTTAAAATCCCCGTAGGTTTCATTAATTTACAATTAAAATTGCACACGTATTGTTGATGACCGGAATTTTACCTTTTCCTTGACCTTGTCTTGGGACTCGATCTTGATCTTAGACCTTAACATTTATTTGACGTGGATTTTCATACACTCATTTACGAACCAAGTTTGAAGTCTGAGACAACGATGTCCAAACTTATGGCTGATGATGTGAATTGGACATTTTGCTTCACTGTTACCCTGACCATCAAAAATTTAATAATTTCCAACTGTTTGCATAACAGTTAATCCCCGTGTGTTTCATTACTCAACGATTAAAACTGTGGCCAGGAAGCTGTTCACAAACACACACGAACAGGCGATGAATCATAACCTCTTTCCAACTTCGTTGGCGGAGATAATTAACGTTATTTTGCAACTTCGAAAACAATAAAGTATTCAATTTCTACTAGAAAGCCTTAATATATTCAGTCCTCGGTGTCTGAAGGGAGCATGTTATACAAAATTGAGGTTGCCTCAAGGTAGTGGTTATATAATGTCCAAATTAAAATGTTCAGGTCCGGAGAGGAGTGGAGTAAGTATCCGGCAGGATCCCATAAGCCTACGCTCATGACTCGAAGACACTTCGATGACAATGACATTTTTATCGTAGACTTCCTGCCATGGTAACCAATGACGTGATCACGACAATCGATAGGTCTTGTCCAAAGGGAAAACTAAATTTTAAATTTACTTTTTTAGTTGTAAATCAAACTAATTTTGATACCAATGACATGAATTTAAATCTGATATGAATATTAAAAATTGTACAAAGATGAAGATATAATTCCCTCCCCAATAATGTATTGGACTCTTAAAGCTGTGTGACAACCTGCTAGTGTTAAGGAACTACGTCTCATCTTAACTAATGTCACTGTTTGACCAATGGGAAAAGTCTAATTATTTACCAAGTCTTTTTAAAGCTTTTAACTAAATATCCCATTAAATTAAGAGCCGCACATATTTTCTAAAATATTATTGAATATTAAATACGGCATTTAAAAACTATTACAGGAAATGCAAGGCAACTGCACGGAAATGGAAAATCTAAAATTAAATCTACGTTAAAGTCCTTCGCTCCTTAATATTATGATAAAACGTTTAAATAATTGTCGAATCAATCAACCTGAATGTTCATAAAAATCGTGTAACGTCTTTTGATACCTGAATGTGGCAATACACAATTACGGTATAAAATGTTGAAACTAAAATTCTACAATTAAAATGGAAAAGCCTTGGGAATTTCTTTAAAAATTAATATATGCAAAACAAGACAATGACAAAAACTATTATGCCAAATAAATAAATAAACGGAAATATGATTAAATCACACAGACACATAATATGGCACTATAGCAGAGCGCTGTATCGTCAAAAACAAGCAAGAGTACTCCATCTCTCTGGTCAGAACAGAATCGCAAAAATAAGTAATAATAGAAGACTATTACTCCCATAACATCCACCAGCACATTAAATATACAGTACTCTGAAGTATACGGATGCCACCAACGACCTTGACTACAGCAACGCAAGCTTATAAAATAAATCAATCGACCGGCACTCGCCCACCCAACTTAGGCACCGACACATTCCGCCTGTCTCACATCGACGAACAATCCCAAAATGTCAGAATTTTAATACTGGCCTACAAGGAACACCAGCCAGTCTAACTTATTCATCTACTACCGGGGATGGCGTTGACCCAGTGGCACTATAGCCACCTATGCATTGGATACGTGACATTTTCATTACTTGACCTATTTCATGATAGTTTCCGCATAGCACAAAACTGCCACTCTAGTAACAAGTACCTTGCTACGATGATCCTTTTCATACTTCATAAATCTGTGTCACTGCATACGGTATATGTAGATTTTTTCAGTTGACTCTTGTTTGAAATACATTTACCTAAGAATGAAAAATCAACTCTGTCCCCTGAAAATTAGTAATCCCCCAAATGAAAAGTCCCCAAGTCTAGTCATATGATAATAACCCTAAGTTTAATCATAGGTCCCGATGTCTAGTCTAATGTAGCTAGTCAAATGTACACAGTTAAAGTCATGTATCCATAAAGTAAAGTCATTAGGTTTGGCCATGTCCTTAGATAAAGTTGTACATGCCTAAAATAAAAATTGGCCATATCCCTAAGATTAGCAACACTAGGTATGCAGTCGAAGAAACGAGACAGAATCCTACAGAGCAAAGTCTAGTTCTCAACTCGAGAGATGGTATACAGCTGTAAAGGTCGGTATTAAAGATGCATTAAAGGCTGTCCAGACGGTGGTTGCAGGATCCGACTGGCTAAATAATCGCCACCTCTGCCAGAGTAACAAACACATAATGAACTTACCAAAGGATAATCATCAGTACCCTGGAGTAAAGCATTTAGCCCGGCTTAAAATCAATCAATACAGTGGGATTAATAAGGCTGAAAGATTAATAATCAATATTCAGCCCTAGAATTAGTGGGAGCAAATTACTTAGCAATAACGTTTTGGAATAATCAAAGCCTTAAGGGTCAATAAATAATAGGCCTACTAACAATAATGAACCAATGGACTACCAATAATCAATATCTCAGATCAACACATGACCTCATGTATAAATCAACATCAGCCTACACACACAAAACTAATACAAGTATAGGCTACCAACATGTGTATATCTTATATGCTATAACAGAGAAATTGTGTAAAGTTGGCGCAATATTGCATACACATTTAACCAAGTATTGTAACCTTAAACTAGTATTTTGAAAACTAACGAGTTTAGTCGGTGTTGAAAATAAGAAGAAAAATACCCAACAATCATAACTTAACAGAAAATCAACGACGCACGTTTTATCGCCAACAATTCTTGACAGGACATTTCCAAATATATGGGAAGAGAGGTATAGTACAAGGTTAATAAGTGAATGCAGCTATGGGTCCTGAGTATGCTGAAAAGGGTCTGTATGTGTGTATGCTACGGCCACAAATCGAGTTGCAAAAGATTAAATCTCGTTCTAAGGTATCAATTGGATTTTTCTAACAATTCTTTCTTAAGGGTGTTCACACCAGAGATTGGTCTAGGATTAACAAGTTAAGCTTCCTGCTTAAGATTAGCAGCGGATTAGATGCTTAAACCATAAGTATTAACTGATGATTATAGTACAAATTGAATGAATTATGTTTCACTGACTGACTGTTTTTACAGGATTTAATTAGGAGGTAACGGTTGGAGCAGAGGTTCAACTGTGCCGTAAACTCTTCCAAGTAAAGACATTATTAATTGGCATACCTTAGTGTCAAGTAATATGTACGTATATGTATATATATATATATATATATATATATATATATATATATATATATATATATATATATATATATATATATATATATATATATATAATATTACACATATACATATAAATACATTTAAATATTTCATATATATTTATAGACATATATATACATATATACATTTAAATATTTCATATATATATATATATATATATATATATATATATATATATATATATATATTATATATATATATATATATATATATATATATATATATATATATATATATATAATTATATATAATTATATATATATATATATATATATATATATATATATATATATATATATATATATATATATATATACACGATTTAAATTCTAGGTATACTCAAACCTAGAATAATTGAAAATATGTAAAACCTTGAACATCCAAAGAGCAATATCAGTGGATTCCCTCAACGAAATCGCGTGGAAGTGTTTAAATTACATTAAATTATAATTTGATAAAACTCCGGAGGTTCTCAGTCCTCATTGGGTAGTTATCAATTAACCGTTCGTAGTATACCCGAAACAGCTGGTTATTCTTATTTTTTTCCAAAGTTTATTGGATATAAATGTATTCCATATCACTTCTTGAATGTCATTTTTAACAGAAAAACTATATAATTACTCTTTTTAAATAAAAACTTCCTCCAATGAAAATTTTGAAAAGTTTCTCTGAAATGTACAGAGCATAATGACTCTTATAGTGTATCTATCCATAAATTGCTGTCACGACCTCGAGAGAAATCAATGATGTTAGAGGAACAGCTGAGACGCAAGGCAAGTACGGTATAGTACATATGGCCATTCGTAGACTTTAACGACTTAAGTATTGTTGAATGCTGCAATACACCCATTAAATTAAAACTGCTTCACTGAAGTGTACTGTAATACACCCGTAGATTTTAAGTACAGCACTGTTTAACATGGGAGCACTCCCATATACTTATAGCTTAAGTACTGACAAGTTTACAGTTACTCACTCGTCAATTATAGCAAACCCATCAATGTTATTTTTGGCAGCAATACACCCATAAATATATATTAAAAACTGCAGCCCTAAAAAGTATACAATCACCCACTAATACATTACAAGCAGAACATTTAAGAGCGTAACTGTAACCAAAAGATTATAATCTGTACATGAATGTAAAGTGCAGTAAAACACCCATAGCATATAACTAGTCCAGCACACTGATCATAAGACCATTAACGTAGTGTATTTATACGCCTAACACACACACATTAGAATATAAGACCCACAATAAAAACTGTAGTTATCTACACAGATTTTAAATCCAATGACACTGTGGTTATAAAGCTTAAATAATTTAATGAACCATAAACAGGAAAACTACCAACTTTAATAGCAAACATTATCAAGGACACGTTGAGCTGACTCCAGAATTAATGAAGCACACAAATGATGAGCACTTTTAATGCTATAGTTCTCTAAACAAAAGCAGCTACGGGATGATAAGCAGTAAAACTATCAACACTTAAAAGTCAACTCGGTTGTATGGCAAAGCAAGCTAATAAGGTTAAAGATATAATACATAAACTAATTCAGGCTTTCTAAATGACCACTTCCTATTACTGTATAATCAGAAATTATTCAATGTGAAAACTACACAATTGGCTATGCATTTTCCTTACGGATTTGTTATTAACACTGGTGAGATAGACATATATAACCATATATTGCGGGAAAAAAACAAGAATTAATCAAATTAAAGCAGGAAAACTTCTTCAGGCAAAAAAATAATCGTTAATCATAACTTCTTCTTAAGGAAAAATGTATAAAATCTACAACACTTCATTTTCCACTACTAATGCTAATTGAATATTAAATCAATATCTCGATGTTTTTCTTACGAATCGCATAACACTAAGAAATCCTTCTACATTCTTTTCCCTTAAAATCACAAACATTTCCCTTGAGAAACATGAGAGAATATGAGGTATATTCCAATCGTATATTGACGTAGCACTAGTTACTCGAAGTTTGTAGGCAACCAAACAGTTAGTCTAAACGAAGTTTGAGTAATGTATAATTTTTTTCTTCTGTAAATACAAAATACAAGTACCTTATCCACACGATTGCGAGAAAATAACTGACAGCAATCTTCACAAAACATTCTATTTAAAAGTCACTCGTACCTACGCAAAATCGTTAGACGCAGCCCCTCAAACACTACCCAATCGTTGACAGGTTAGAAAAAAAAGGTGTCAAAAAATGCCTATACATAATTAAGGCACCTTTTTAGTATAGACGTCCTCTTGGGGGATAGCAGCATAAATCACAAAGCATTTCCGCCTACAACCACATTTATGAAGCGAAAAAAGATATTCGATAATTATTTTGCAACCGGCGAACTTTGCCGCATGGCGACATGCAGGGAAAAACCCCTGAGGATCTTCGCGGACGAAAATCCCTTACTTCATTCGGGGTGTCATCGATGTCATAGACCGTAACTGGCACTTCACTGTTAATTCTCTTCACCATAGACTTATTGGTGTACGTGATGGTGAAAGTACCCCCCCGTCAGCACCCCCACCCCCATAAGACGTGCGTACATGCATGAGGTCGACGCAGACAACCAACCCATTAACCCCCCCCCCCCTCCTCCCCATCACCAACCAACAGCCCCCTCCCCCCTCCTCTCCACCAGTCATGTGGATGGACGTATGGATTCCGGCATAGAGGAACGCCCTGGTATACTTATTCCACATTTTATTTCATCCAGATCCCGATAGCACTCCCCACTTAAGAAGACATGACTACATTTATAAAAAGACTAACCAGTCAGCCTCCAAATAACATTTTGGAAGCGGCTTAATATCCATAAACTGACCGACCGGCATTTTAAAGACAACCAGTCACCAAGAGGGGTCACTTGTACAGTGCATGACATTAGAATCCCGTTTGCACTGTCATGGTTAAGGCAAATGCCATTATCGATCTCGTCGGGAGAACTTTATCGACTGAAGAACCTGCAGAAGGATGAGGTCTCCTCTCGCTACCATCGAACTCTCACATACTTTCACTAATTTATTCTTCTTTAAATTTCATCACGAATGATAACCATTTCTTTCTTTTCCTTTTCTGTTTCTTTATCTAAAAATAGGCACTTTGTGACATACAGTGCCAGACACCATAGATACAGCTTGATGCACTTCAATGAACCGATGTGGGACACTTTCGCTTAGAATGGCGTTTGTCGTCCTTCCCAAAGGAACTTGGAAACACTCGCTCGGATTTCAATCCTTACAATAAAATAGGAATAAGGTGTCAGCATCCTGCAAGAGTGGGGGAGGGAAGGGAAGGTCGCCATCCACTATACCACCACCACCATCGCCGCCGCGTCAGCCAACCACTCACCCGACCCTAACCTCATATTCATCCACCATTTGAGCACTTATTTCAATTTCTTTTCGACCGAGACAAATTTCAGAAGACGGCCCATACCCTAATGAAGACGTCTGCATCAATGGGATGAGCATAACTTGCCGTACGCGAACTATATGGAGAAATATACGCCAAACTTACCTCATATGTAGTGACAGGACGCGGGACGTGAGGTGCGCGAGCCGTCTGGTGGCAGCCGGGCGAAACTGGTGTCCCGGACGGGTCCGGCCGGGGGCGCTGGCCATGGCTTCCACCTCACCCACTCACTCTAACTACTGCTGCTGCTTCTCCCTCTCGCTCTCCTCTTATATTTTCCCTTTTGCTTTTGATTATAACAATTTTTGATAGCCTGCATCGAGTACTTATTAAACTCATACATTATGTTAATTAAAGTTGCAATTAATCTCTTAAGAAGAAATAACATTTTTCCATTCAAAGATCGGAAAATGACCGTACTTATTTCACTCTCAAATAGTAATTATTTCACAGAAATGGTTCATATTAATAACACAATATTCAGGAAACTCTAAAATGGTACATCCCATACGGCCATAACTACTCCACTCCATACTGCACTGCGGGAAATGGGAGCTTAAAGACAGGTAAAGTTTTTTCTTCAGTTCAAATGATGCACAATGATCAGTCAGGCAAGTGCAGTACGAGAAAGTGACCTTATTTGACGAAGGAGGTTAAGGTTAAGCTTGGTTATAAGTGCTGGTCACGTGACCTATTTTGAAAATATCACTTTGTGCAGTTGTTCGATTCCTATTAATGCATTGCAGGAGCCAGGCACAGACTATTGCGTGCACACAAACACGCACACACACCATCTAAAGATGTTTGATTTTAGTATTAGTGAATAATAAGAAAAAAATTAAACGACAGAACTATTACCTTAAGTACCCAGAAATACACACACACACACACACACACACACACACACACACACACATATATATATATATATATATATATATATATATATATATATATATATATATATATATATATATATATATATATATATATATATACTGTACAGTGTATATATATATATATATATATATATATATATATATATATATATATATATATCTTATTAATGCTTTTAACATAATCCCCTGGGTTTAACTTGACCACAGGTTCACGTCTCCACTTTCTATTGAGAAAGCCCAGATAAAGTCTGAGAGAGAGAGAGAGAGAGAGAGAGAGAGAGAGAGAGAGAGAGAGAGAGAGAGAGAGAGAGAGAGCAACTTCAAGCCGTACTTTCCTCCAAAAGCAATAGAGAATTTGTATCTTGCAGCCGTGGTTACGCAACTTCATAGTTCAGTTCAGATCAGTAACCAAGTCCATATCGTATGGTTGATGGATGTGGAGCAATCTGAGTCATCCTTCGAAATTGATTCTGGTTTCCAACCATCGACGTCTACATTACAAGTTCAAGGATATGTAATCAAACAATTATATTCTAAACGATTAGTTAGGCCTTTGAAAATGTTGACTTTTTTTTTCTTAAACAATCACTAACATATCTTCAAACTATCCGGCTGTTCGTTCGGTATTGATCTAAAGAAAGTCGTATGATTAAACTTGTAGCTGTAGGAGAATTTGAAGTCACACAGCATATTCCGATTTGGTGCAATAGGGGGTAGATGAAGGGGGAAAGAGGGGGAGGTAGGGGAGGGATAAGTCCCCAGTGGCTAGGGATGGGGACTCCCTTCCTCAGCCCAGACAGGCCCCTAGGGCATCAATTCCATGACGTCATCGTCACGTCATAACTGCTTCTCTTGTTTCGTAGAGAGAAATAAAATCGATCATTTCGTTCTGAAGAGAAATGCGTTTAAAGAATAATTTATTACACCTTAGATTTGACCTTGAGAACTAAACATGCTGCTATCGAAGGGTAACTATAGACCTTGCTTTAAGTGAAGTAGATTCGAGCAAAAGTGTCAAAAGCTTAACTGCTAATTGTTGTTTCCCAAATGTTCAGTATAATTTATCTGCTCAGTTGATAATCTATTGAGTCTTTTGATGGTGATGCGAACTTGAAGAATTTATAGAATTCATAGATAGTTAGTATCTGGAATTTCCTATTGCCTCTTGGCGGTGCTTAGAATTTAATTCTAAATTACTCTGGTTTCTGGATTTGGCCCACATGAATAGGCACTGGGACCCAGGAGTCCAATCAACGTTCAGGTGCAACTTGTGAAATTGAATTTAAAAGAAGATTGGCGGGAATGGAAGCTTGGTAGAAGGCTAAGAAGTAAGTGCAGCGAAGGAAAAGATCTTCAATTCCTCCAGTATACCACAAGAGGAGCACTGTAGTCTGGAGGTCTTCCGAAGGATAATTATAATTCTTTAGGAAGCTCCATTAGAAAAGAAGTTGCAGTTGCTACTACTTTTTATTAATCCACATTAAAAAAAAAAGCAGGCGATGCAGCTTTTTCTGAAGCATCGTTAGCAATGTAGACACCACAACTTTTTATTGAGCATAAAATAAGCCAGCTACTACAGGTTACTGATGTCGGTGATAAATAATAGTTGTTTGTTGTTATTCAAAATGTATTAAACAGATAACCAAAGTGTATTCATCTGATAAAGGAAATTTATCAATCAGATAATCAAAACGTAACAATGAGATTATTAAGGTATATTGATCCTATCGTCAAATTTATTAATCAGATAATCAAAACGTAATGATAAGATTATCAAAATGTATTGATTTTATCATCAATTTTATTGATCACATAATCAAAATGTATTAATCAGATCATTGAATAGTAGTACTCAAGTAATTCCAATATATTAATCTGAGATGTAGAATGTATTAATCAGATAATTGAAATGCAACAATGAGATCATCAAAATGTATTAATCGGGTAATCAAAATGTGTTATTTAATCACCAAAATCCATTAACCAGATAATCAAAATGTATTAATCCGGCTATCAAAATTCCTGGTAATCAACATGTCTGGAAAACAGCGTAGAATATCTTGCTAATACTTATTATTATTATTATTATCATTATTATTATTATTATTTGCTAAGCTACAACCCTAGTTGGAAAAGCAAGATGCTATAAGCCCAGGGCCCCAACAGGGAAAACAGCCCAGTGAGGAAAGGAAACAAGGAAAAATTAAATATTTTATGAACAGTAACACCATTTAGATGAACATTTTCTTTATAAACAATAAAAATTTGAACAAAACAAGAGGAAGAGAAATTAGATAGAATAGTGTGCCTGAGTGTACCCTCAAGCAAGAGAACACTAACCCAAGACAGTGGAAGACCATGGTACAGAGGTTATGGCACTACCCAGTGGTTTGATTTTGGAGTGCCCTTCTCTTAGAGGAGCTGCCTACCATAGCTAGAGTCTCTTGTATACTCTTACCAAGAGGAAAAATCCCACTGCACAATTACAGTGCAGTAGTTAACCCCTTGGGTGAAGAAGAATTGTTTGGTAATCTCAGTGTTGTCAGGTGTATGGGGACAGAGGAAAATCGGTGTAAGTGTAGGCAAAGGGAAAGTGAACCGTAACCAGAGAGAGGGATTCAATGCAGTCCTGTGTGGCCAGTCAATAACTCTCTAGCGGCAATATCTCTTTAATGCTTTAACTGATCTTAGTATGTTTTACATGTTTTGTCATTTCTCAGTTATAATTATTCGTTATTTCTCCATTTCCTTTCACACTCGACTACTTTTCCATTTCTGGCTTTATCTTGGGTAGTGAATATAAAGATAATACTTTATAAAACTATTCTTCAATATGTTCGTGTTACGTGGATATCAGTTGCGTGTTTAAGTAAAACAATTATTTTTAAAAATTCAAATGACGTCAATATGATGTTTATTCTTCCAAGTTTATGGATATTGTTAAAAAGTTAGCATTAAAATCTCCGCAGAAATCCTGGAATAAATGTTGCCAAGCCTTTACTGTTAAAAGAAAAAGAAAGAAAGAAAAAAAAGGACCGAACGATATTACGGTTACTAGCCCGTAAAAGTCAATAACAAAGTATGGTAAAATTACGGTCGCCTATATTTTACGGAAATAGGGCTGAGAAGTGTATATTTTTACGGAGAATTTCCGATTAAAATGACAGGTGTTTTCTAAAACAGTGGGGAGTTTTCAAATGAACATGAATTTTGTCCCCCTCTGAGCATCCACACAATTATAAGACATCTAACACGACCTCCCGTTTCATGCAAGTGTTAGCAACTTGATAACCACGCACATTCATAATTATACAGTATATACATCACTGCATAATCGAAGTTACGCTATGTAACATTACGTAATGGCTCCAAGATTAATTCTAATATGCAACTTGTGCACACCCAATCTCTAACAATGAAATATCCGCAGTTACACACTTTCCTGTCCTCTACAGGGAAAAAATGTTAACTTTTTAACAATTGCATTGACTCATTTTAAGTAAAGGTCGCGTATATTTTCCTTCCTCTCTCGTACTTGATGCTAATTTCTCTAGATTCTTAAACAAGCATTATATCCTCTCGTTTTGTTAAAGTCTTTATAGTTTATATAGGAGACATCTATTTCAACGTTACTGCTCTTAAAATATTTAAATTTTCCTTGTTTCCTTTCCTCACTAGGCTATTTTCCCTGTTGGAGCCCCTGAGCTTATAGCATCCTGCTATTCCAACTAGAGTTGTAGCTTAGCAAGTAATGATAATAATAACTTGATATTTTAAGAACAATGGAAAGAATATGGAGTTGAATAACATCTGCGAGAAATAAAATCCTAATTTGTAAGTCCCCCTGATTGTCTGAGGACCGTGACGCCATCATGCTAGTAATATAAGCGTCACAAAGCAATCTCCTGGTCTCACATGTTAAGAAAATGCAATGTTGATAGCAACTGGGATGTCATTGGACCCGATACCCTATCGTGTTATCGGTCTCCCGAATTGCAGATGATTTGTTCCACAGATGTACAATCTAAGGTAGATTGTGGGTTGTGGTGGCCGATGTGGTAACGTCCCTGATTGGTGAACGCTAGACTGGGGTTCGAATCCCGCTCAAACTCGTTAGTTTCTTTGGTCGTTGCAACCTCATCATCTTTGTGAGCTAAGGAGGAGAGGTTTGGGGGAGCCTATAGGTCTATCTGCTGAGTCATCAGCAGCCATTGCCTGGCCATCCTTGGTCCTAGCTTGGATGGAGAGGGGGATTGAGCGCTGATCATATGCATGTATGATCAGTCTCTAGGGTATTGTCCTGCTTGATAGGGCAGTGTCAGTGTCCCTTGCCTCTGCCATTCATGAGCGACCTTTAAACCTTTAAATAGAGACATACACTTTTTTTAAATATTGCTCGATGGGATTTGCGACGTCTAATTGATTGCCAGATGTTCGGATTCGGGTTTTCCATAAACCTGAAACAGTTTGAGATACTTGAGAATGTGGGTTCATGACTGTGATCATCACAATAAATAGACTATTTGAAGCATCATGCATTCAGTCAAATTTATTCAAGTAACTGTATTACTGTATTGTAAAAACTGTAAATGTTTATTTCTCAATACAAGAAAAAAAATATGTAAACGAACCTCAGATTTTATAGTGTCTAAACACTACATCGTAAATATAGTACAAAGATGAACAGCGTTGTTTTGGACATGTAATTGCTCATTGTTTGATATCTAACGCCAATCATATTATCGAAGTTATCAACATAATTAAAGTGTCTCTCGTTAATACATAAGTCATAAAGTTTTCTTTTGCATCGATGCAAGAGTTTTTATCTCGAAGAAATACATTTTAGATTTTATTTTCATTCTGCATCTCTCCAAAAAAACAGCACAACGGCGTCAAAAAAAAAAAAAAAAAAAAAAAAAAAAAAAAAAAAAAAAAAAAAACTGGAATAAGATTCTATTTGATTCTCGTACTGTAAACTTTTCATGTCAAATATTAAAAACCTATATCTTCTGTTGCATGCACTACAAAATCTAGTTCTATCAATGCTTACGTTCCTCTTGAGGGGAGACAAACGTCAGCTAAATCTAATAATGGCCGCTGGAATGTTGACTACGGACTTTTCTTTCTTTTTTTTTTTTTTTTTTTTTTTTTTTTATCTGGTCCTTGTGACCAAGCAAGGCCCAGAAGAGCCACCATCTTACTTGTCAAACTCTCTCATTTTTCTCCTGTAATGGTGACTACAGAAGTGTTAAAGTCGGAGGAATTAAAGAGGCAGGGAGCGGCAATTAGCTCGTGCCGGGATACAGGTACAGTTGTACACAGGAATTCCTGGCACACCTCGCTCAGTAAAATTGCACTTTGTCACGCTGTTACTTCATGGCGAGTCACCAAACAGTGTAAGGGGGAGAGATGGCATGGGGGTGGGCTGGGCTGCACACAGGAACTCGCAGAGCAGTAAGTGTGTGTTATGGTGGATTTTCTCAGAGCAAGGAGTGCCATGAATTCCTGTATTCGACTGTACCTGTAGGAAAGGATGTCTATGGGCAGCATAGGCAGTAGCCAGAAAGTACTACATTGGATCCTTCTTTCTAGTTACGGTTCATTTTCCCTTTGCCTACACTCACACCGAATAGTCTGGCCTATTCTTTACATATTCTCCTCTGTCATATACCACAACACTCAGATTACAAACAATTCTTTTTCTCTCAAGAGGTTAACTACTGCACTGTAATTGTTCAGTGGCCTCTTCCCTCTTGGTAAGGGTAGAGGAGATTCTTTAGCTATGGTCAGTAGCTCTTCTAGAAGAAGGACACTCCAAAATCAAACCATTGTTCTTTAGTGTTGGGTAGTGCCATAGTCTCTGTACCATGGTCTTCCACTTTCTTGAGTTAGAGTTCTCTTGCTTGAGGGTACATTTGGGCACACTATTCTATCTTATCTTTTTTCCTCTTGTTTTGTTAAAGTTTATATAGTTTACATAGGAGAGATTTATATTAATGTTGTTATTCTTCTTAAGATATTTTATTTTTCCTTGTTTCCTTTCCTCACTGGGCTATTTTCCCTGTTGGAGCCTTTGGGCTTATAGGATTCTGCTTTTCCAACTGGGATGGTAGCTTAGCAAGTAATAATAATAATAATAATAATAATAATAATAATATTGGGTGACTGGAATGGAATGCAACGGAAATTCATCGGTTACGTAGAAATTATATTAAACCCACCCCACAACAAACTTGCTATAGCTAAATAAGTCATTATTAATATAATTTAAACATTACAAATATTGCTCAAAGTTTGACCATTTCTAAACAATGTCAGAGCGATGAGAACAAATGGAGTATGGTAAGGTCTATTCGGAACGACCCTGCCTGACGAATTGCTGGACGGCAGATCGAGTCCCGCTCAGACTCGATAGTTTCTTGTAGTATCTGCAACCACACCATCTTTGTGGGCTATTGATAGGTTGTTTGGGGGAGCCTATAGACCTACCTGCTGAGTCATCAGCAATCATTCCTGGTCCTAGCTTGGGCAGAGAGAGTGCTTAGACGCTGACCACATTTAAATATGGTCAGTCTCTGGGGAATTGTCTTGTCTCAAGGCCATTGTCACTTTCCCTTGCTTCTGCCACTCATGAGTGACCTTTAAACAGGTAGATTTATGGGGCCTCCAAAGCCGCTTATCCCTAGCTCATAGGAGCGAAAAGGTATATGCACTATTAATAGCTATTGAGCCGTGATCGTTAACTCGAACTCAAGACTTATAGATTGAGTATCGTATCCCTAAGTAACGAATAAGCCGCCTGATGCACAGCGATTGCGTTAGCCTCCAAAAGTGTTGTGAAGGCCACATGTGCTGTCAATATTATTCTAAATATACTAGCCAAGAATCAACAAGTATGTATGTATGAAATAAATCTGTTATTGTAATCTCAAAAACAGTTTTAATATATTTCATGTTAAGTGGGCGTGATAAGTGATGGAAATGTGGTCCCCGTTAAAAAGTACTTTAAAGAAAATTCAATGAGTGAGAGTAATAAGGGTTATGGGGATACCATATTTGAAGCCATTATTTAAAACTCCATTTTATTTGTCTGCATAAATCAACCTTTTGTATCTCTTAAGTGTTCGGTAGCAGCCCTTTTCAAGTAGCTCAGATTAAGCTTAAATGACGAGATTTTAGAGAATGTGGTACAGTATCTCAAAAGGAAATGGACGTTGCGCAAACAGTCGGTGAACTATACAAGTATTGTTCGTTAAACACCTTAACTAACTAGATCCGTTCAGTCCGAATTAAAGCATTTCATTGCTTGCTTATATGTTGGTCACGTCTTGAATATAGTGTCAATCATTTGAAGTTGACTTTTTCATAAACCCATCTCGCTCCATCTTAAGGAAAACTAATAGTTAAAATTAAGTGATTGATGAACCCAATTCAACTATTCATGAATATGGGCATGTCATAGATAACTTGACAAAATTAAACATATGATCCTATAATTGTTCCCAAATAAACTTCAAGTTATCTGAAGGAGGTCGCTGGGAAGCAAACAGGGTTTAGATATTCATTAATATAGTTTAAATCATATATTTGAAAAGCGATATACAATACAAGAAAATACTTGACCTCAGTTTCTGTTGATCTAAATAGATTTCTGTATTTTGGGATTTATAAATTTCAGTTCATTCATCCCTACATTTATGATCTCCCGCTTAGTTAATAGTAAGAAACTGTTAACGACTTAACGTCCCTCAAAATAAAACTGATCTGCTTCATATAGTTGAATCAGTAGAACTTCTAAAGTTCAAATTTGGAGCAAATGTTTTTATGTTGACCAGGCTGACATGAGTCTTTTTATAGTTTATATATGACATATCTGTTTTTGACGTTGCTAATAGTTTATATAGGACATGGCTGTTTTGGCGTTGTTACTCCTTTTAGAATGATTTATTGCTAATTTATTCTAATCATTTATTTATTTCCTTATTTCCTTTCCTCACTGGGCTATTTTTCTCTATTGGAGCCCTTGGGCGTATAGCATCTTGCTTTTCCAACTAAGGTTGTAGCTTGGCTAATAATAATAATAATATTAATAATAATAATAATAATAATAATAGTAATAATAATAATAATAATGTAATCTTTGGAGAAAAACATGATATATTTAATAACCCTAAACACCTTTATCAAAATCTTAACTCAATTGTTCTCTTGAAAATTCTTGGCAGCCTTAGAACTTGGATGGAAGATCCAGGCAGAAATTTCCTTGTTCTATATAAGGATATGTATAAGACTTTCTCCTGGGGATAGAATAAATGCTTACTGCAGTAAGTTTTAAAGCACCTTGGTCCTTCCTCTGCCTAGAATGGGAAAATGTGAAGCATTTGCACACGATAAGATATACAGAATTTATTCGTGTAAGTATATTATGAAGCATATACAATATTATAAATTGTAAGGATTGTAAATGAATATTTCTCAAAAATAAAAAGATATAGATATGCATGAACTGATACTGAATATTGTTGGATGTTGGTTCTTCATAGGTCAGGTCTTGGGATCACGAATAACAGGAAATATCTTCCTTCCCTTTTTGCTTGGGGGGAGGGGGGTGGGGGATTTATAGGCTTTCATAATTAAGATATTGGACCCAAAGAACACATCTGGAAAACTGTTTGGCTAAACCCGACAGCTGTTTTATCGTTAGATGTTTCGAAGTCCATATCTCTATTTTTGTTTAGGCTTTCTTCCTAAGACGGTAATTATGCTCAGCACTACAAGAAATCAAAAATAATTCAAGCTTTTTCCGACTTTGCCTACTCTTATCATAGATGATTTCAGCATTGTTTAGTGAATGATGTAGCAAAGTTTTACAGAGAGTGAATTTTACTGAAAGAAGATTGTTTGGTAAAAAGTAGTGTTCAATATAAATGCCATTTGCAGAAAGTCTCAGTCGTGTCCAACATTTCTACTGTTAACGTAGCAAATTGCTTTGGAAAGGCATTTGTCTCTTCATTAAACGGCCATGTGTACTGTATGTCTTCCATAGTACATTATAACTATTACTTGCTGGTGGCATTAGTTTTGCACTAGAGTGATTAATGAGTTTAACAGTAGATGTGAATTTATCTGCCTTTACCCATTGTAGATTAAAATGTAGTTTCATGCTTCATCAACTTTAACCAAAAATTACAAGTATAGGTGAACAGTCATTTGCAAAACATTTGATCTGGCCGATTGGTCCTGTTACCTTCAGAAATAAGTAGCAAAGAGTTTAGAACATTACTGTTTTTTTTTTTTTTTTTTTTTTTTTTTTTTTTTTTTTTTTTTTTTTTTTTTTTTTTTTGTCTAACAGATTCTTCTATATTCTCCCTAAATTTCGCAAACATTTCTGCATATCTCATGGGAACGTTGTTTTGGATAATTTACGTTCTTGATATGCCTGTCAGCATAGCATTATCTTATGTGCTGAACATTTGTCTCCTGTTTCTTTTAACTTTTTCTTTTATTAAGAAATATACATCTATAACTCTTACCATTTATAATATTGCATATACAGCATGATATATTTACATGAATAGATTTTGTAATTAACATATATTCACAATTGTCACTTTTACTATTCATCTAAATATGTTTTTAAATTACAAACATATGGATTCGTGAATATTTTCTGAACAGAAGTTTTAAATCTTATCATTTTGCAAATCTTAGGTAGTAGGTTGGCCAGGGCACCAGCCACCCGTTGAAATATTACCGCTAGAGATTTATGTGGTCCTTTGGCCAGACAGTACTGCATTGGATCCTTCTTTCTAGTTACGGTTCACTTTCCCTTTGCCTGCACATACACCTAATAGTTTGACCTATTCTTTACAGATTCTCCTCTGTCCTCATTCACCTGACAACACTGAGATTAACAGAAAATTCTTCTTCACCCAAGGGGTTAACTACTGCACTGTAATTTTCCAGTGGCTACTTTCCTCTTGGTATAGGTGCAAGAGACTCTTTAGCTATGGTAAGCAGCTCTTTTATGAGAAGGACACTCCAAAATCAAACCATTGTTATCTAGTCTTAGGTAGTGCCATAGCCTCCGTACCATGGTCTTCCACTGTCTTGGCTTAGAGTTCTCTTGCTTGAGGGTGCACTCTGGCCCACTATTCTATCTCGTTTCTCTTTCTCTTGTTTTGTTAAAGTTTTCATAGTTTATATAGGAAATATTTATTCAAATGTCATTGTTCTTAAAAATATATTATTCTTCCTTGTTTCCTTTCCTCACTAGGCTATTTTCCCTGTTGTAGTCCCCGGGCTTATAGCATCTTGCTTTTCCAACTAGGGTTGTAGCTTAGCAAGTAATAATAATAATAATAATAATAATAATAATAATAATAATAATAATAATAATAATAAATGGCGCGTCTCTGGCGTTGTCAACATCCATGACTGGTTTTGAGAGAAAGAAAACTTCACTAATAATAATATAAAAAGACTCAAGAGAATTTAGCAGATCATCAAACCCCAAGAATTCCCTTTATTAAAGAACGCCAAGATCATGGGTAAGTAATCCTGATGTATAAATTAATGCTGAAGCAAATTGCAACAGAATTAGGAAAATTAATCGCAGCATCAAGAAATTCGCTCTCCTCAGGGATCTTTACAGTTAACATATCATGACACAAGATAAATTTGATCGATATGTAATAAAATATAGTTATAGTAAAGAAAATACATATTTATGAGGAATTTTTTTTATCGATAATCAACTTCTTGGTTTGGAAAGTTCAACTTTAAAGGGTTTAAAGGCCGCTCATGAATGGCAGAGGCAAGGGTCAGTGACATTGCTCTATCGAATAGGACAATGCCCTAGAGACTGACCATATATACATATGATCAGCGTCTCCACCCAAGCTATGACAAAGGAGGGCCAGGCCATGGTTACTGATGACTCAGCCGATAGACCTTTATGCTTTCCAAAAACCCCATCATTATCTCACAAGGATAGTGAGGTTACAGCGACCAAAGAAACTAACGAGTTTAAACGAGATTCGAACCCAAGTCAGGCGATCACCAGTCAAGGGCTCTACCACATCAGCCACCACAACCCTAGGTGGAAGAGGAGGAATTTTATATAAAGAAAAAGATTAAGGAAATTTCATCATTTTATCTTAGTCTTCTTTGCTTTATCATCTGTTTATAAGCAACATTCCTATAAAACAATATGCCATGACTACACATTACACAAACTTCATTCTCAGTTTCCGTTCTTAAAGTACAGTAGTTCGGATTGAAAATTGTACTACGAATTGCCTTCTCAATCTATAGGTATAATTTTACGCTACGTAAAAGCCGTGGAATTCCTTCTAATCTAAACCAAGATCTAAGCAGTTAATCCGTTTATGGTTACACCCGTAAGAGAGACGACACTAATTTGACGCGACCACTCTTGCTTGGGACGCGTTCCGACGAGCAAGGAATGAGTTTGGTGGTGGGCGCCGTCCTCTTCGCCAAGTCTCTACGTGTTGTTAGGTGACGTCATACTTGTGGCTACTCTGAAGGCGTTTACCAAACGGTCGAAATCAGTTGGAAACACACACACACACACACACATGCTGCAATTACGTCTACTAGGCACCGTTATAAGCTGTAGAAATATTTGTTATGAGCAGACGATTTTTCATTTTACATTTCAATTTGTAGCTGGAATTTGAATATGATTTAATTTTTACTGGATCCTGATTCTTCATACATTCCCATATAATAAACCAAGATGCACACTTTCATAAAAGTGATGTTTAGATGTTATATAGTTCAGATATAAATAAGTTGCGTCAGATATCCTAGTACATTACATTCCATAAACAATAATATAATTTTTTTTCCAGAATACTTAATTTCTGTTATGTTATCAGAAATGAACACCTACAAACATGATGAATTGCATTCAATTTCAAGCAAGGTTTATTCCTTCGCAATAAATTAAAATGTTCAACATTTGAAAATGCAATACTATCTGTAAGGTCACTGTGTCATAACATAAGATGCATTTGACCATATATTTAGGTATGACTCACGAGATCTAGAGATGACTTCATCCACAAACAGAAGAAAAAATTCATTGCTTTTGTTTTTATATATATGGGACATTACTTCCGTGACACCCCCTATTCTGGAGCTGGTGTACGCGACACGGCTAAAAGTGACGGCTAAACATTTGAATACAGTAGATATGCACACACTCAGATTCAACCCTTCCCACCCCCTCTTCCTTTAATAACTATAACACGGTAGTTGTGGGACAGAGTGTACTTCTAGGGGTAGCCCTTTTCACTAGGGTTTGACTACTCCCTCTATCCCCCCCCCACCAGGGGGACGGGGAAAACCGAGTAGTTATAAGTCTAGCAATACCACTCAGCGTGACCGGAAAGAAATTGTCTATATATATATATATATATATATATATATATATATATATATATATATATATATATATATATATATATATATATATATATATATATATATATATATATATATATATATACCCAAACACTTGCTCTTTATCATATAGGGAAGATTGTTTCTGTTTCATTCCAACTTTGACCCAATTGTTGAGGGATTTTTCTAATCAGATAGATGAATCTGATGAACTTCAGAAGTTGAAACTTGGCACAAAGGCTTTTCTGTTGAGCAGGTTGATACAAGTCTCCGTTTGTTGTTTATCTGTCCTTTTTTATTTATTTTACTTTTTTTTACATATTCTATTTAGTTTGAATTTTTTATTTCTCTCTCATTTCTATGCTTTTTTTCCTTCAATTACTTGGTTCACGTACTTGGTCGCTTTTTCATTTATTCTCAAGAACTAGGACACACGATGGGCCTATTCTGCATGTTTCAACTAGAAATGCAGTTTGCCTCATGCATATATATATATATATATAATATATATATATATATATATATATATATATATATATATATATATATGTGTGTGTGTGTGTGTGTGTGTGTATATCCACACACACATATATATCCACACACACACACACACACATATATATATATATATATATATATATATATATATATATATATATATATATATATATATACATATATATATATATATATATATATATATATATATATATATATATATTTATTTATATATATCCACACACAGATATATATATATATATATATATATATATATATATATATATATATATATATATATATATATATATATATATATATATATATATATATGAATATGGATACACACTTATAGGCCTATTCTGCTTGTTTCAACTAGAAATGCAGTTTGCCTCATGCACATATATATATATATATATATATATATATATATATATATATATATATATATATATATATATATATATATATATATATATATATATATATATGTATATATATATATATATATGTATATATCCACACACACATATATATATATCCACACACACACACACACACACACACACATATATATATATATATATATATATATATATATATATATATA
>NC_090731.1:89824602-89834602 GCF_036898095.1 Palaemon carinicauda
CATAGTAATCCAGATGGAGACAGAAATTCTTTAACATTCAATAATTCTTTAGATGATAAAATGGAGAACAGAATGATACTAATCACACTGAATAAAATGAAATAACAAAGGCACATTTCATTAATCAATTGATTTGATTGATTGATTTGAGGTTTTTGGCATTAATCAAGTGAAAAAACATTATTATTATTATTATTATTATAATTATCATCCAAGCTACAACCCTAGTTAGAAACACATGATGCTACAAGCCAAAGGGCTCTAAAAGAGAAAGAAACCCACTTTGGGGTAAAATAGAGAAATAGCGTAATGAATAGACTGTATTTGAGAAGTAATAGAAATATATATATATATATATATATATATATATATATATATATATATATATATATATATATATATATATATATATATATATATAAATTCTAAGATCACTCATAACATTATAATAGATAAATTGCCTCTAGTTACCATGGATCCCACCAACAACAAGTCTTTGCCATTTTTTTTTTTAAATTCAACCATGATGCTATAAAATATCCACCGACTCCCATCTCTCAAGTTTGAAAACAAGGGAGTTATGATTAGCACGGTGAAAGGCAGCACTAAAATCAAAGCTAATTCCTGACCGCAGTGAAGGAAATTCTGTACAGAAATGGAAAATATAAGAAGGACATCACGTGCTCCAAGGTCCTTTCAAAATTCAAACTGTAAGCTAGGGAACAGATGATTACCTTCAGCTTACCTATCTAGACGTTTTTTTCCAAAATACATTAAGAAACGATATGAGTATGGAAATTGGACAATAATCAGCACGGGTAGAGCTACCACAAACACATACAGTATACTCAATAGAGTAATATTGCCAATACTCCAACAAATGAAAAAAAGAACATCTTACTAAATAGTAAAACATACAGACAACTTGGAAGCTAAGAAATAAGCTGTCTTTATAAAAAGGGACAAATACTATTTGGGTCTACACCTCCATGAGCGTCAAGGTCCTTTGGAAGTATTTTAATTTCACGGGACTGAATAGCTAAACTAGTTAGTTTAGCTTCAGGAAAACAGGAATGATGTTTCTCATTATTTTACCAACTGTCAAATACATCAGCCTAAAGTGTTGCCTTTTCCTTTAGAAGTTAGTGAGGGACAGAGACATCAGGTTTAAGTAATGGAGAAACTGTCAAGTCTACACCAGTGTGCAGATTCGAGGGTAACCTAACATTTCTGTTCCTAGGTTGTACCATAAAAGGGTTTCTTTTATGGGAAAATTTTGTTTTCCTTTTGAGTTGAAGCATACATTTTTGAGCAACAACTCTTGGCTGAATATACAGTAGTTATTCACGTAAAATCTGATCTGTTACAAGTCCAAAGATTATAATCCTCCTGTTTCTCCAAGTAAGTACGTCTAAAACCATTGAACTAGGTTTTGTCCTTCACTCGGTATCTTAACACAAGGGGAGGGGTTATGCCCAGTATTTCTGTTGACCTGTAGTAAAACTAGAATTTCAAGAATGCTAAACTTCTTTGCCCCCTTACAATTACAAATCTGGCTTCAGAACAAGAGAACTGTATGTGCACAGGAGGTGGAGTAGATATTTTATTGATTTTCGTAGTAATCGGTGGCTTTCTGCCACACAAGTGTTAGGCATCTTATATGAGAGCATATAATATGTCACAGAACTCCTTGGAATCAAATAATGTTGCAAATGAACTTTTTATCAAGTGTTTCGAGAGGCTGATAGTTAATACGGAAGCAATGAAAAGTGTAACGACGATGACTTTAGAAAGCAATCGGCATTTCTTTAATCATGGGAAGAAGCTTATTGCTATTTCAAAGAAAAATTGAGTAAGCAAGTGTAATGATGATTTACAAAGTTCCTATTCAGTGGTGTAATCAACTGCCTGAAGAGCTTGGTACTATTTAAAAACAGCGCAGCTTACAGTTTAAATAAGAATTACTTTGCATAAGACGTGATTGCTTATTTAACAACCTTAGTTATTTGCGCCCCCCCCCCAAAAAAAAAAAAAAAAAAAAAAAACTCGTGATAGGTATCCCCTGAAGAAGCTATTTTATCATGACTAGTTTTACAATCAATTACTTTATCAGTTGGACTCATTGGGCTTTTTCGCATCACTTAGGATTATATTAACCCTTTCCAGTAGTGCATCAGTTGCATCTGTATCTCTTTCTTCACCGCATTGAACAAGTCTTCAAAATACTCGTTCCAAAGACTTTAGGACTGCATTTACGTATTTTGTCATTCCTGGACGTAGTAAAGGACCCTTGAGAACTTCAGTTAGAAAGATCCCTTCACTTAATCTTGAGATCTACTATAATCTATATTAATTTGATCCATGGCTTTTGTCCGTAGATGGAGTCTAGTTTAAATGCGTTTATACCTCAAGGCTGCTTCAGTTAAGAATACTACACTAATCTAATCACAGGTAATATTGACTCAGACTAGCAGATATCAGAATACGATGATACTGTATCAGAGCTCAAATGATATTCATAGAGACACTACAGTATATGGCCACTGCTCGATGGGAGAACAAACAGCTGCTTAGGTCAATGGCCACCTCCCTGCCCTCCGGCCGTCCCCGTCTCATCCTCGGCACGAAAAGAAGACACGTGGTGAAAAAAGAGCTCTGGTAAAGTCGTTTTTAAGGGAGAAAAGCTGAAGGACATGAAGACTCTAAGCAAGTGAAAGCTTAGGGTGTCCCATTCAAGGCTTCTACAGTCATTCTTCTTTGGTCCAGGGGTTAACTACCGCTCTGTAATTGTTCAGTGGCTACTTTCCTCTTGGTAAGGGTAGAAGAAACTCTTTAGTTATGGTAAGCAACTCTTCTAGGAGAAGGATACTCCAAAATCAAATCATTGTTCTCTAGTCATGAGTAGTGCAATAGCCTCTGTATCATGGCCTTCCACTATCCTGGGTTAGAGTTCTTTGCTTGAGGGTACGCTCAGGCACAGTGTTCTATCTTATTTCTCTTCCTCTTGTTTTTTTTAAGTGTTTATAGTTTATATATGAAAGATCTATTTTAACGTTGTTACTGTTCTCAAAATATTTTATTTTGATGCTTTTTACTTCGCTTGTAGTTTATTCATTTCCTTGTTTCGTTTCCTCACTGGGCTATTTTTTCCCTGTTGGAGCTTATAGCGTCTTGCTTTTCCGACTAGGGTTATAGCTTAGCCTCATAATAATAATAATAATAATAATAATAATAATAATAATAATAATAATAATGGTGGGTGGCTAGTAAAAACATCGTGACTGTAAACAAGTGATTAGATGAGAGAGAGAGAGAGAGAGAGAGAGAGAGAGAGAGAGAGAGAGAGAGAGAGAGAGAGAGAGAGAGAGAGAGATAGTAGTAGTAGTTTATACTGTATTCCTCATTAATGTATATGGAATAGGTCTTTGGAAACGATTTTATTCATGTAATTTATTAGAAATCAATGAATAACACTTTATATTCTGTCATTAAAAAAAAACGTTAAATAGCAAAATTACGGAAATCTATTACGATACTGTATTTGAACAGTTCAAGTCTGTATAATTTATGAAAGTACCGAAACCTGTGAGTCCCGGAAGAAGACCTAAATCACAGGTGAATTAGATTTCCTTTAGAAGTTCTTTATTGATGAACTAGTGAAAGGTGCAATTTTGAATATATGTTGATTACAGAACTTATTCATGTAATATATCATGATGCATAGCCTCTGCGCCATGGTCTTCCGCTGTCTTGGGTTAGAGTTCTCTTGCTTGAGGGTAAACTCGGGCACAGTATTTTATCTTATTCCTCTTCCTCTTGTTTCATTGAAGTTTTTATAGTTTATATATGAAATATTTGTTTTAATTGTTGTTACTGTCCTTAAACATTTTATCTTAATTGTTAATTAATTCTCTTATTCATTTGTTTCCTTTCCTCACTGGGCTATTTTCCATGTTGAAGCCCCTGGGCTTATAGCATCTTACTTTTCCAACTAGGGTTGTAGCTTCGCAAGTAATAATAATAATAATAATAATAATAATAATAATAATAATAATAATAATAATAATAATAATAATAATATTTAAGGAATGTAAACGTTTATTTCTTAATAAAAGATAAAGAAATTAGGTGGTTCTAAGTCTGCTCTTTAAGATCCCTTATAAGGGAATAAGATTGTTCAAATCCAAAGAAATATAAAATTAGATGGTCGATGGTAATAAAGGAGAGAGAGAGAGAGAGAGAGAGAGAGAGAGAGAGAGAGAGAGAGAGAGAGAGACTTTCACCCCTATATATATTTATTTCTATGTTCAATGATATTTCAAATGTAAATCTTACGTCTAACTTGTATTTTTGTAGAATTATGGTGCTAGTAAGAATAAACTTGCAATTAGGTTAAGTCAGGTATTTTGTGAAATCTGTCTTACTTTAATTTCAACGTTTATTATAAAAGATATTTATCCTAGCACTGAAACTAATATCGTTACACACACACAAATTTCGTAGTTTTTTTTCACATAGTAACTTTAATAAAGTAGGCTAAGTTAAACTCTCTCTCTCTCTCTCTCTCTCTCTCTCTCTCTCTCTCTCTCTCTCTCTCTCTCTCTCTCTCTCTCTCTCTCTCTCTCTCATTGAGATTTAAGTATATGCATTCTGTACAGTCAACATTTCTTAAGAGCCCTGATTATGTACAGTCACTCATGTAAGTTGGTGGATGTCCGGGTGTTTGAGAAAGATTTCCACTTCCCCCCTTTCTGGACGGCAGGTGCCTGGAAGCGTGAAACTGGTCAAATATTCAACTACATATGGTTTACTTACGGTAATTTTGAAATCCGTATTCTCTTATTTCATGCTTCAGACTATTTTCTAATATAGGTAATACTCAATGTACTATTATTATTATTATTATTATTATTATTATTATTATTATTATTATTATTATTATTATTATTATTATTACTAAGCTACAACCCTAGTTGGGAAAGAAAGATGCTATAAGCCCAAGGGCTCCAACAGCGAAAAATAGCCCAGTGAGAAAAGGAAATAATTGAAATTAAATATTAAATAACAATAACAAAATCAAAACAGATATTTCATGTAAAAACACTTATGTCAGACTGTTCAACATAAAAACATTTGCTGCAACTTTGAACTTTTGAAGTTCTACTGATTCCACTGCCCGATTAGGGAGATCATTCCACAACTTGGTCATTGTTGGAATAAAACTTCTAGAATACTGTGTAGTATTGAGTCTCATAATGTAGAGGGTTTGACTTTTAGAATTAACAACATGCCCAGTATTGCGAACAGGAAACAAACGATTCTCTCTCTCTCTCTCTCTCTCTTTCCCCAAACACAGTTTTCTAACTGATACTTTAGAGAGAAAGCAAACAGGAGGAGATGCCCCAAAGGCAGGAGAGCCAGCCCTTTTCCAAATTGGTGCCATCCCACCGCAGCAGATTTCCCGCTTAGACGCGGTGATTGACTTGCTGGGCACAGAGGCTTTTGGCAAACAATCCAATTACGTTCGTCAGCAAAAAATGAGATGTCCTCGCTAAGCACTACCAAGTAAAATGCTCCTTCAAGGGAGGGCCTCACCTGGGAAGTACTGAGGTCAACCCGGGGGTAAATCAATAGATTTGTTATTTTTTAATCTTTTATTGGGAAATACACCTTTACAATTACAGTTTATAATATATATATATATATATATATATATATATATATATATATATATATATATATATATATATATATATACATATATATATATATATATATATGTATATATATATATATATATATATATATATATATATATATATATATATCTATCTATCTATCTATCTAACTATCTATATATATATGTATATATATATATATATATATATATATATATATATATATATATATATATATATATATATATAGATAGATAGATATACTGTATCTATCTATCTATCTATCTATCTATCTATCTATCTATCTATTTATCTATCTATCTATCTATATATATATATATATATATATATATATATATATATATATATATATATATATATATATATATATATATCATAGCAAATTTACATAAACATTTTTTTAAAGATAAGTATACTGTACTTACAATTGCAATTTTTACTATTTATTTAAATGTTTTAAAATAAAAAAAAAATATATCGACTTGTGAATATTTTTAACAGATGTTTTAAATCCTTTTTTATTCATAGTAAAAGTATTTATCATTCTACTTTTGATATACTTAAGTAATTGCGGATTAGTAATTGAAAATCCTAAGTATCTTTCAATCCATATCTGAAACATAATCTGCCATTGTCGTATTTTCATCCTTCTTTGAATCTGCTTCTAAAGCTAACTTTAAAATCCTTAAACTATCACTAGTTCTCAATTTACAACATTTATTGAGCAAGTTAAAACGCTCGAACAACCAATTTTTAACTAAGGGACAGACATATATCATATGCATATTAGTTTCTATGCATCCACAATAGCAGTCTTTTAATTCTTTCATTTTCATCATAACTAATCCATCATTTGCACTCAATATCTCGTGTACATACTTAAACAAAATTTCCCTACTTTCTCTCTCTCTCCCCCCCCCTCTCTCTCTCTCTCTCTCTCTCTCTCTCTCTCTCTCTCTCTCTCTTTATATATATATATATATATATATATATATATATATATATATATATATATATATATATATATATATATATATATATATATATTATTTGCATGATTTAAATTACTTTTCAATTAAATAAAGGGTACAGTCTTTCAATATTTGGAACATATTCATCAATTTCCATGAAAAGCTCACAAACATCTTTTGATTTGATTTCCGGACACGATGTCATCTTCTAAGCACTTCGTAAAATGTTTATCATGCCTTCATGAAAAATAGGTGTAAAAATAGTACAGTCCTGAAAATGACATTCATTTTCTAATAGGAAGGTGGCTCTGACCCTACAGTGATAAATTAATCAATTGATTACAAAAAACAACTTATCTTTTAAACATTTCATAAAAGTACTAAACATGACTGATTTTGCTATTCCACAGATATTTGAAAAAAAATTTCTGAATACTTTTAACATATTGCACTGTATACCAGACCTTTGCTAAAATTTTATAATTCAATATAATTGCTCTTTGAAACATGGTTAACTTCTTATTATGAAAGATACAAATGATTTTGTTTCTGCTTCTTTCTAAGTTTTTCCAATTCATATCTAGACCTTGTTGATAACTATTGCTATGATATATACCTAAAACATTACTATAACCGTTTAAAACTTGTAAACCATGATCAGGCCATTTTTCTCTCTCTTTCCAGTTACTAAGGCCTAAAATAGAAGTTTTGCCTCTATTAAGAACATACTTGAAGCGTTCTCACATTCCTTGATAACATTTAAACATTCCTCTAATGCCTTATCACAAGTAATAACTATATTTGAGTTGTCTGCATAACCTAGTAATATTATCTAAAGCTCATTGGGAAATCTTAAAGCATAATTGGACAACCTTTTTTTTTATCATTCTATAAAATACTTCCTGATATATAATAAATAACACCATAGACAAAGCACACCCTCACTTGACAGATTGATTGATAGGAAAAGGGTCAGACATATTACCTTTATACATGATACACTTTCAGCATATGCGTATAACATCTTTATCCAATTAATAACTTCATCATTAAAACCAAATCCTTGTAGTATTCTGAACAGAAATTCGTGATCGACACAATCAAATGCCTTTGACCAATCCAAGTTCATCAAGGCTGCATCAGTACTACTTTCGTTTGCATAAGATATCAAATATTTAATAAAAAAAATTGAGATTGCTCATTTACCTCTTTAACACAACAAAACTAGTATTTAATCATATTGGCTATAATTTTTCTTTTATCTTAAAGTAAATAATGAACTCCAGTTTGTAATTATATCCAATTCTCCTTCCTTGGGTATGATGGAAATGACGCCCTTATTTATCTTTAAAACATTTTTGCTCCTGAACACAAACTCAATCATTTCAATTATATCTCCTTTAATAATATTCCAAAATACTTTATAAAACTCTACTGGTAGCCCATCTATCCCGGGGCATTTCCCATTTTTCATACCCCAAATGGTATCCACCACTTCTTTTTCACAGACTGTTTTTGTTGATGTTATATTTTCTTTTTCTCCTATAACTTTCTGTATGAGCTGTAAAATCCCATTCTGCATATCTAAATCACATTCTTCTCTCTAGAATACATTTTCGAAATATTCTCTCACATAATTCATAATTGCTTTCGGGTTAATTATTTCGCTTCCATCATTTCTTTTTACCTTATTCAAAAAAGACTTTGCACATTTCCCTTTTCTAAGTAGATAAGCTGATTCTTGTTCACCTCTCAAATGGATATCCTCTTTTGCCCTCACATATTTCATTTGGAATATCATTTATTCTGGATTTTAATTGATTAACAATATCAAGATTACAAGGATTTAACATAGGTTTTCTCATTTCTTGTTTATATTGATAATTTAGCAAATTGGACAAATCATATTTTCCTTATTCACCTGTTTTGAGTATCTAATGAAGAAATTCTTGAGTTAATTTTTCTTTTTTTTTTTTTTTTTTTTGGCAAATTCCCACCAATGAAATATGCTGTCAAAGTTACATTTTTTCCTCTGAATAAATTTCCAGCATACACTAAAATTATTTGGCTTGATATCATTATCAAGTATACTTCAATCCAATTTGCAATATCCTTTCCCTATTGTCACAATATTTTCTAATTTTAACCATAATTTTACAGCACAGTGATCTGACCAACTTACATCCGATCACTTGGTCTTTGTTATACAGGGAGATATTATTATTATTATTATTATTATTATTATTATTATTATTATTATTATTATTATTATTATTATTATTATTATTATTATTATTATTATTATTATTAGATGAAATGAACCCCCATCTTAAATCTTTTGAAACGCAATGTATAAGGTTTAAAGTATCGGCTACAATTCTGTGTAGCGACAAAAGGCACAATTTTCTATCTTCCTGGGGTTCATGACCCGTCCGGTAGAATTATGCACCATTACACAAATATACATTTAGGAAAACTAGAAAGAGTTTTTTATTTTTCTCCTATATCTATCAGATCGTACTTGCCCTTTGTAGTTATTATTGTTATCATTGTTCTTCTTTCGGACGTGGAAGGCAAGAACAACTGATAATAATTTCCAGCTGACAATATAAAATTTAGTTCTGAAAGACTAGTTAGTTGCACGTTCAATATGGTTATTTTAACGTCTTTACTCTTAATCCTTAATTTTTCTTATCTGACTGAAAATATGAAAGGCTTCGGTAGTTTCTAAATCACCAGTAAGGTGTCCCAATCACAAACGGATGAGTGCGAGTGTTTTTTTTTTTTTTTTTTTTTTTTTTTTTTTTATTCACTGTGTTTGAAACTTTTGCCATGTTGTGACGCAATGCATCTTTCAGGGACAGAATATCTCTAAGACTATTTGGTATTATTTAATAGGCGTTAGTGAGAGAATAATTCTTTATAGTATACTGTAGGCCTACCTTGTTTCAAAATGTTGCTCCCGAGATGACATTCGAAGTTAAACGAATCTGGAGAACAAAACTTAATTAATAGAAAAAAATTAAAGCTAAATATTCAAATTGAAAATGTGTGGCATAAAATAGTTATGAAAATCACAAAATCAAGATTTATGATCTACAAAGATACTTAAAGAGGTCATGATTTGATTTATAATATAGAGATTGCTTCATTTGACCTTTTTAAATTCCTTTGCAAGAAAAGTATACGAAAACCTGTAAATTTTTCTGTGACCTTGACATTTGACCCTTAATGATCAAACATGTTAATTCTATCAGTATGTAATTAAAATTACAGTTGATAACCTGAAATGCATATAATAAGTAAGTATCGAGCTGCGAAGTATTCAAG
>NC_090731.1:89841028-89858528 GCF_036898095.1 Palaemon carinicauda
GAAATTGGTTTTTTTTTTAAATAGTTAAAAACGACCATAGGCCTAAGCGAAGAGCGAAGATTATCCAGGGACCAAGCTTATGGTAACCAGCCGGGCGAGATGCATGGAGTATGTTCTCCTTTACTATTTCAATCTCTATGCATCACACCCTTCATTAAGTTAAAATTAATAATTAATATTAACTTAGTTTAAGAGCCATTCTTATGACTCCCCCATACTCATTTTCTCTTTCTTCCACAGGAGGAGCAGATGAAGTGTGATTTCGCCTTCTGCGCTGTGAAACGCCCGCAGTTTTACGGGCATACGGCTTGCAGGACTCACGCCCCTTGTGCAGACAAGAAAGGGGATTTGAAGTTTTGGAATCCACTGAACTGTACGGTCTGTCAGGCTCACCTAGTTGAAGCCTTCCATAACCCTCCCTCAGCGGAGATCAGAGACATTTCTCGTGAAAAGCTGCGCAAGTGGGTGCGTGGCTTCCAGAAAAATGCTACCGGACCTTACCTGGCCACCGAAGAACTGAGGTCACTTTTGTTCCCTAAGGCCTCCCCTGATTCAGTGGTACCCAAAGACGTGATCCCCACTGTCCAAATTACGGTGGAACCTGATGTAGTCATGGCTCAGTCCATGCACGAGTGCCGTTTGGATTCCGAAGATGACGAACAGATTTCGGATGTCTCGGAAGACACGGAGAAAACGCTTATGGCTCAAGGAGCCGAAGATGACGAAGACAAGGTGGAATACGCCGAGTCGGAGCAAGAGGTCGCTCCTCCGTCCATCCCCCCTCCTACTCCTACACCGACGGAAGTGTCTATTCCGTCTACCTCCTCGACCCCGGATCCTTCTTCTTCCACTCAAGAATTGATCCGACTGATTAGAGCCGTCATGGACGACAGGCTGAAGGAGAACCAGGAGTCCATCAGGTCTATGATAGGATCCAGAGAACCGAAGAGGATTTCGGTCAAGGATCTCCCCGCTTGCTCACATGCCAACCCGTGGAGGTATGCTGAGCATATGGTTATCGCGACCGGCAGGATCTTTGTCAGTGATAAGATCGGCACGGTCCCTTTGGAAGACGTGGAGTTCTTCCCAAACTTTGAGGCCTACCCGGACTGTTACGTCCGGCTTCGTTCCGAACCTGCCTCGAAGGAAGAGACCGAACCTAAGGAAGAGATAGTGTTCGATCTCGCAAAGGCCCAGGCTATGCTAGCCGCCGCATTCAAGAGTAGAGGCTTTACCTGCTCTAAGCTTCCGGCCCTGAGCAAGAAGCACCCTACTTATGTTGCACCTGAAACTGTGGTTCTTCCATTCTTGGAAAAGGCCTTAGCTGCATGCCTTAAAGCTGCGGATGAAGGGAAACCCTGCCCTGCATTGGAGGAGTGCAGACCCTTCTCCATAGTGACCCCCCCTGATGCTCGACACTGGAAAGATGTCCAACATACTTTCGTCGTGGGAAGGCTCGATCCTGACGTCGCCGGACGTCAGTTTAATGAAGACCTCCCTAAGCTCAACGATCACCTCCTTCGTCGGGAACAAGATACGAAGGAGAGGCTTGCAGCATCCCTATCTCATCAAGTCCAACTCGAAGTTATGGCCTGTGACACCAGAGTACCAGACCACTACATGGTACTCTCCAAATCCCACTTATTGACTGTAATGAAGGACTTGTACCACTTCATAAAGGCTCGAAGAGCCTGTCGTGAATTCGTGTTTGCTGGTGCCACCGTGAAACACGAACCCCGGAGGCTGATTTCCTCCAACATCTGGGGAAAACACCTCTTTCCTTCTGACCTTGTGAAGGAAATCACTGACAGAGCCGCCACGGAGAATAGGAACCTTCTCCACAAGTGGGGCATGTCCAGAAAAAGGAAACCCTCTCAGGACGACGGACCTCAACCTAAGAAGAAATCCCAAAAGCCAAAACCCCAGCAACGTCAGCAAAGACGTCAGTTTCCGGGACCCGCTACCTCCCAAGTGGTTGCCCAACCACAACAGACCTTTCAATTGGTCCCCCAACCGGTGTTGTCACAGTCACCGGTCTTCACCCCTGCCTTTGAGCAACAGTCAACTACCTTTCGTGCCAAAGGTAGAGGCTCATTCAGGGGTGCAAGCAAAGACGCCTCTCGCCGTCCCTCCAGAGGTAGAGGAGGAAAGGGAGCTAGCGGCCGAGGCAGCAAGCCCTCGGGACACCAGAAGCAATGAAGTGCTTCCGGTGGGAGGAAGACTCCGCCAATTCCAGGATCGTTGGACCTTCGATCCCTGGGCGCACAGCATCGTCAAGAAGGGTCTAGGCTGGAGTTGGACTCAACCACCCCCAATCTTCCAGCAATTCTTCCAACAATCAACCCCCCCTCTGGAAGAATATGTTCTAGACCTCTTGAACAAGAAGGTGATAAGGAAGGTAAAGTCCACCAGGTTCCAAGGGAGACTGTTTTGTGTCCCCAAGAAGGACTCAGACAAACTCAGAGTCATTCTGGACTTATCCCCCCTCAACAAGTTCATAGCGAACGACAAATTCAAGATGCTGACGCTTCAACAAATAAGGACCCTTCTGCCTCGAGGTTCCTACACGGTCTCCATAGACCTGGCGGATGCCTACTGGCATGTTCCAATGAACCATCACGCTTCCTCCTACCTAGGATTTCGACTCCAAAGGAAAAGCTACGCCTTCCGGGCCATGCCCTTCGGCCTCAACGTGGCCCCTCGGATCTTCACAAAACTGGCGGATGCCATAGTACAACAACTCCGCCTAAGAAACGTCCAGGTGATGGCCTACCTCGACGACTGGCTAGTCTGGGCTCCATCGCCCGAAGATTGTGCAAAATCTTGCAACGAAGTTACCCAGTACCTAGAACACCTGGGATTCAAGATCAACGAGAAAAAATCTCGCCTCTCTCCAGCTCAGAAGTTTCAGTGGTTGGGAATCCACTGGAACCTTCAGTCACACCGCCTTTCCATCCCCCAGAAGAAAAGGAAGGAAATAGCAGGGTCTGTCAAGCGACTACTGAAATCCAAACGCATTTCAAGACGACAGCAGGAACGAGTTCTAGGCTCTCTACAGTTCGCCTCAGTGACAAACCCAGTGCTTCGCGCACAGCTAAAGGATGCCGCGGGAGTCTGGAGACGTTCGGCATCCATCGCTCGAAGAGACCTCAAGAGACGGATTCCAAACAGACTGCGACGTCTCCTAAAGCCCTGGTCGGAAGAAAAGGCCCTGAAAAGGTCCATTCCTCTCCAACACCCTCCTCCATCACTCAACATCCACACGGATGCCTCACTGGAAGGTTGGGGAGGTCACTCCCACCAGAAACAGGCTCAAGGCACCTGGTCTCCCCTGTTCAAGACGTTCCACATAAACATCTTGGAGGCCATGGCGGTCCTTCTAACACTGAAGAAGTTATCCCCGCCGCCCTCGATCCACATCCGTCTAACCCTAGACAACTCGGTGGTAGTTCGTTGTCTCAATCGCCAAGGCTCAAGATCGCCCCAGATAAATCAGGTGCTTCTCCCAATCTTCCGTCTGGCAGAGAAGAAGAAGTGGCACCTGTCTGCAGTTCACCTACAAGGATTCCGCAACGTGACAGCGGATGCTCTATCTCGGACAAACCCGATAGAGTCGGAATGGTCTCTAGACGCAAGATCGTTCTCCTTCATCTCTCACCAAGTCCCAGAACTTCAGATAGATCTCTTTGCAACGAGCGACAACAATCAACTTCCTCTGTATGTAGCCCCGTACGAGGACCCCAAAGCAGAAGCAGTGGATGCCATGTCACTGGACTGGAACAGATGGTCCAAGATCTACCTGTTCCCCCCCACCAACCTTCTGTTGAAAGTTCTCTCCAAACTGAGAACCTTCAAAGGGACAGCGGCCCTAGTGGCTCCCAAGTGGCCCCGGAGCAACTGGTACCCCCTGGTCCTGGAGCTGCAGCCCAAGCTGATCCCTCTCCCGGGCCCAGTTCTCTCTCAACAAGTACAGAAGTCGACTGTCTTCGCTTCATCATCGAAAATCAAGGACCTTCATCTCATGATTTTCTCTCCCTAGCCGCAAAGAAGAGGTTTGGGATCTCGAAGAAAAGTCTGGACTTCCTAGAGGAATACAAGACCGAATCCACGAGACGGCAATATGAATCATCCTGGAGGAAATGGGTCTCCTTTGTCAAGACAAAAAATCCTAAAGAAATCACGATTGATTTCTGCATGTCCTTCTTTATTCACCTTCATGGACAGGGATTAGCAGCCAATACGATATCAACCTGCAAATCAGCCTTGACTAGACCAATTCTATATGCTTTCCAAATTGATCTGTCCAACGACATCTTCAACAAACTACCGAAAGCATGTGCTCGCCTACGCCCAGCACCCCCACCGAAACCGATCTCCTGGTCACTAGACAAGGTACTCCATTTCGCCTCCAACTTGGACAATGATTCATGCCCTCTCAAGGATCTGACTCAGAAAGTTATATTTTTATTTGCTCTCGCTTCAGGAGCTCGAGTCAGCGAAATAGTGGCATTATCAAGAGAAGAAGGACACATCCTGTTTACCGATACAGGAGAAGTTACCCTCTCCCCTGATCCGACGTTTCTCGCCAAAAATGAATTACCCACCAAAAGATGGGGCCCTTGGAGAATATGCCCCCTGAAGGAGGATGCCTCTCTATGTCCAGTAGAGAGCCTCAAGGTCTATCTTCGCAGAACTTCAAACTTTGGTGGAGGCCAACTCTTCAAAGGAGAAACATCGGGCAGCGACCTGTCATTGAAACAATTAAGAGCGAAAATCACCTACTTCATTCGCAGAGCGGATCCGAACAGTACACCCGCTGGTCATGATCCTAGAAAAGTGGCATCATCTCTGAATTTCTTTCAGAGCATGGACTTTGAAAGCCTTAAAAACTTCACGGGCTGGAAGTCCTCGCGAGTTTTCTTTAAACATTATGCGAAACAAGTGCACGAAGTCAAACATTTTGTGGTAGCCGCAGGTAGTGTTATGAAACCTGCACCTAACTCTGCGTAGAACAGTGAGTTACTTGGGACTCTAACTCTTCGGGTGCCTATGTTGACCCTCGAGCGATTCATAGTGATGTCAAAAAACACTTAGTGCTTTTATAACTGTTCTTATCCCAGGTGAAATGTCATAGTGTCACACAAGTGCCGCATGCCCTGAGCATGATGTGTTTTTAATCAAAGACTTGCGTTCCTCGAGAACGAGTACCTACTAATAATCTTGAAATTCCTTTTCAGATTCAAGAGCAAGCCTTTATTTCTATGTACATTATAATTACTGTAAATGAACTTTACTTATTGCTGTAGATTAATCAATTTCTGCATTTGTGAAATAAAATTTCTATTTTATTACTTGTGCGTCTCAATCAGCTCCTACTTACTATGAAATACATACCTGTCATAGTTTTATTTATTCCCCCTTTCCTTATGGTTATGAAGAAATTAAGATGCTTAATCTTAAATTATATTCACTCTGATTAAGTAAGGTTCCTACACGAATACTTACTTTTGATACCCGAGAGATGAACTCAATACACAGTGCCCAACCACCACTGGTCTAATTTCAGAATGTTCCTATACAAATACCAAACATTCAGCTTCATCTCTAAGTTCTTCAAGTTCTTCTATCAGGATGAATAGCCCTTCAATACCACTTTGACGTCGGCATAGCCCATGGGAACTTCACTGCCAAGGGGGGCAGGATACTTCTTCCCTATGGTTCTTTATCAAAGATTACTATGCTGTTTTGTCAATGCCTTGGCACTTAATACTAGGGGAAAATCTACCACGATACATTGATTCTCTGGTACTCTTCCATCAGGACGCCATGGCTTGAGCCCAAAAAACGGATTTTGAGCGAAGCGAAAAATCTATTTTTGGGTGAGATAGCCATGGCGTCCTGATGGACCCTCCCTACTACTTCGTCCAGTTTTGTTCCCACCCTGTGCTACTGTATCATGGTGATGGGCAGCAACTGGCTTCAGGATGAAGACGGGCGTGACGTCATTTGAGCAATGGCGTCCGTTTGTTTACGTCTCGAGTATCAGTAGTAGCCACGAGTGAGATTGGCTGTGGAGCGGCTCCCAGCTATTCTCAGCCCTTACACACCGAAGCATTAACTCTGTTCGGGGTGAAGATAGCTATGTGGCGCGTTCAGACATGCGTCCCCTGTTGATATACGATGTCTTAAAGGGAAACCTTTGAGATACTCGCTCCAGAAGTTAGAATTCTGTGATAACCTGTGGTTAAATTCTCTGGGAATATCTTAGTAGTCTTATACCCAAGGAAGCTACCAAAAAGGAACCTTCCATCAGGACGCCATGGCTATCTCACCCAAAAATAGATTTTTCGCTTCGCTCAAAATCCGTTTTATAATTTACGGTCTGCCCAGCCGCAAGAGCCCGTGTATTACATAAGGTAAGGCAATCTACACACACACTCTAATTGTTAGACAGAATATATAATTCATGGTTAATTTAAATGTAATAGTTTCATGAAAACTAGAACAAACGAATGTAGGCATATGCGAGGAGAGAACCGTATACTAAAACGCAAATGATAAAGAAAAATATGGGAAAAATATTGCACAGTACTATACACATGAAAGTAGAAATGTACTCTGAAAGTGCAGATCTCCGCCATGGCAGCTGATTTTGGACGCTTTGCTCGTCCGTGACCTTGACCTTTGACCTTCCAAAATTTAATAATTTCCAGCTCTTTACAAAACAGTTTAAAATCCCTGCAAGTTTCATTAGTTTACGATTAAGATTGTGGCCGTATGGTTGATGACCGGAATTGGACCTTTTGCTTGACCTTGGACTCGACCTTGACCTTTGACCTTATCATGTATTAATTGGCGTGGATTTTCATAAACTCAAATATGAACCTAATTTTATGAATAAGGTTCTATAAAACCGTTTCAATTTCATGAAATAGTTTCTATAAAAACGTTAGAATATTGTGAAAAGTTTTGATAAATAAGTTTCAATTTCATAAAAAGTGTCTATATAAACCTTCGAAGTTCATGAAATAGTTTCTATAAAAACGTTCCAGTTTTATTAAAAGAGTCTATAAAAACTTTCCAATTTGATGAAATAATTTCATTAAAAACATTCGAGTTCCATGAAAAGTTTCTATAAAAACATTTTGATTTCATGAAAAGTATCTATAAAAACGTTTCAAATTCATGAAAATTGTCTTTAAAACCATTTCAATTTTATGAAATGTCTATAAAAACGCTTCAATTTTATGAAAAATGTCTGAAAACATCAGAATTTCATAAAAAGTTTTATAAAAAATGTTTTGATTTCATGAAAAGTTTCCTAAAAAAGTTTCGATTTCATGAAAAGTATCCATCTGAATAGGATTTATTTCAATCTCGTTTTTCTCTCTCCCATCAGCTGACATCTAAGAATTTTTTTAACTTAAGACTTGTTAGTTCTCTTTCCTGTCTTGGCGACGTCACTTAAGAATAAAACTAATCTCTCAGGTGTCACAAACTCGCGCCACTTCATCCCTCACCAGCGATGAAGTCACTGGCAGCAGGGTGACGGATTAGGTTTAAGGCGATAGACAAGATGTCTTCTAGTCCTTTACTCCTGGTGTCTCTGACAGAAAGCATTGTTGTCTCTTCCGACGCCAATCCAAGAATGTCCTCGGGTTGGAGAAGCCCCGTCTTTATATGGAGTGGCCAATTCGTGAACTGGCGTGAACGATGCGTGAACGATGCGGAAAGATGAGTGAACGTGTCGTGAACTTGTCGTGAACTAGGCGTGCCAATTCGTGCCATGGCGTGAACGTGGCATGAACTTGTCGTGAACTATGCGTGAACGTGTCATGAACTGGTCGTGGACAGTGCGGGAAAAACCCAGTGCGACGCACTGGCACGCATCAATGCGTGCCAGTGCGTGGCAAAAATGCGCCCAAGTGTCAGGCAGGCTTTAGATAGGCACTCCGCATCACATGAGACTGGCTATCCTTTCATGTATCTAGCCAATGAATCCTTTATGGATTTAGTCAGTTTATGGAAAGCGAAAGTGACAGAATGGCCCACAGTTCCAGGCGTAGCGGGGTGCTAAGAATATCCCAGTTTATAAATAGTAAAGAAAAATTGAAAATTGATTGGTAATTGAAATATTAGAACCATGAATCAGATTGGGAAGTTACAGCAAGTGGATAATGAATTCATGAAATATAGCTTGGATATCTTGGCCCTAACTGAAACACGTTGTAAGGAAATCTTAGACCAAGGAAATGTATATACTGTATATATATATATATATATATATATATATATACATATATATATATATATGTATATATATATATATATATATATATACATATATATATATATAGTATATATATATATATATATATATATATACCATAATAGATATAATATATAAGAATGGACAGATGTTGGAAATAGAATGATGTGACTCAAATTTTAAATCAAAGCAATGCAATGAGTATTATATTTTGCTATGAACCAACAAATGATTCCCTTGAAGAAAGGAAAGATGAATTCTATGAAGAACTGCAGAGTGTAATAGATGAGATCCCAGGAAGTTGTGATTGATGACTTCAATGCTAAAGTTGGAAGGAATAATCAAGGGATAAAGAATGTGATGGGCGTTGAGGGTCTTGGCGAAGTTGCAAATGAAAATGGGGCACATTTTATAAGTTTTTGTTCAACAAACAATCTTGTTATTGGAGGCACGCTATTCCAGCACAAGGATATTCACAAATATACATAGAATTCAGCATGTGGCAATTAAAAAAATCAAATAGATCACATAGCCATTAATAGAGAGAGAGATGGAGGACTCTGAGAAATGTAAGAAGCTATAGAGGTGCAGATATTGGTAGTGATCACCAGCTCCTCATTGCTACACTGAAATTAAAACTGAAAGCACCCAACAGAAATGTAGATAGAATACCTAGGTTTGATATAACTAAGCTTTTGGAAGATGAGCACAGAGAAACTTTTACAATTGAATTTAAGAATTGATTTGGGATATTAGAAGCTTTAAAGGCGAAGTGCACATAATTATTGAAGAATGGTGTGATATTAAAAACATATATCAGTCAGTTGGTAGTGAAGTTTTGGGACATGCAGTTACAAGGAGAAAGTCGTGGATATCAAATGATACGTGGGAGACTATAAAAGGAGACAAAGACATAAATTAGTATTCGAGTAAGTAATAAAAATTACAAGGTAGACCATGTTAAGTACTCCAGTATTGATAGTGAGGTCAAAAGAAAAGCCATAAATGAGTGGAGAGAATATTTAGACAGAAAAGCAGATGAAGCTAACAAATTTATGAATTTAGGGACTGGCTATGGTGTAAGAATTGCTCATAGAATTATTAATGAAATCTCTACTGGGGCAAAGAAGAAGAAGCATATACCTATCAAAAAGAGAGATGGATCTGTTATAATAACAGAAGATGAAGAAAGGCAACGTTAGATGGAACACTTTAGTGAGGTCATGAATAGGAGATATGAAGGAAATAATTTGACTGATATACCTGAAGCTGAGGAAGACTTTAATGTGCCCATGAATGAATTCAATGTGTTTGAAGACGCAGCTATCATTAGAAAATCAACAGATGGAAAGCCCTGGATACGACGGAATAACTGCTGAGATGATGTTGATCGAAAATGAAGTGATTCCCTGAATACTTATAAGATTATTTTGTAGAATGTGGCGTGAAGAGGCAAAAGATGATGAATGGGGGCTAGGAGTATTGGTGAAAATGGCAAAAAAGGAGATCTGACTGATTGCAATAATTACAGAGGCATCACACTTACGCCAGTTGTCATAGAAATATATAGTATGCTCTTTCTAAAGAGACTAGAGAGAAAGATTAATGAAAAACTGAGAGATGAACAAGAAGGATTTAGAAAATGTAAAAAATATACTGACCAAATTTTGATTTTAAGACATGTGGTACAGTAATATGTAAAATATAGAAATCCACTTTTGATGGCATTTGAGGACTATGAAAAAGCCTTTTATAGTGTCCACCGGCCGATTTTGTGGAAAGTCCTGCGTTATTGGGGAGTTCCTCTCAAATATGTAAATTTGATTAAGCATAGCAAGTGCAAAGTTAATGTTAGTGGAGTCCCATCTAATGAATTTCCAGTGAACAGTGGGGTACTACAAGGGGGTGTCTTGTCACCTATGTTATTTATCCTCCTCATTGATTTTGTAATGCATAGAACAGATACAGATGGTGAAGAAGAATTGGGTTGGATTGGTAACAGGAAACTAGCTGACCCAGAGTATGCTGATGACACTGATCTTATTACCAAAACACCACGGGAATTGAAAAGCTTGCTTACCAGATGGATGAAATATCACTATAGGTTGGACTCAAGATAAATAGAAGAAAGAAAGAGATGATGAGAACAGAATATGCAATGAAAGATGAAATATCATTGGAAGGAGAAAGGATTAATGAGGTAGAATCATTTGAATAATTAGGAACTATGATCTCTAATACAGAATCTTTATAATTAGAGGTTAGTGAAAGATTTAAAAAATCAAATTTGGAAATCTAATCGCCTATAATTACATATAAAAATTCGGATATATATCAGTTTAATAAGATCGATGTTACTGTATGAACACGAGTCATGGTATGACAATAAAAACAATATCGAACAAATTTTGTAGATTTGAGAACAAAGCCCTCTAAAGAATATTAGGAGTTAAATGACAGGAGAGGATTAGAAATGAAACTATAAGTGATTATTCGTGTGCTATAAGTAGATGAGATCATGAGGAGGGATAGATGGAGATGGTTTGGGCATGCTCTTCTCACTCCCCAAGAGAGATTAGCTCACAAAGCTTTTAACTGGGCTCCACGTGGCACTAGAAGAGTTGGAAGACCCAGGCCTACATGGCTGAAGACTATGAAGCGTGAAGTAGGAGATGATGAATGGAGAAGTACTGATTTAAAAGCTCAAGAGAGAGATGACTATTGAAATCTTACCGAGGCCCTCTGCGTCAATAGGCGTAGGAGGAGATGATGATGATGATGATGATATATATTTATATGTATATATATATATATATATATATATATATATATATATATATATATATATATATATATATATATATATATATATATATATATATAGAAGAAAATCAACACAATCTCGTGATCAAATAGAATTTTTTTTTTATCTTATATTGGGATCGAACCATAGCCTGGCCTTTCATTAATAGGGCCAAGGGTTCGAAACCAGCATGAGATACTAATTCATATATATATATATATATATATATATATATATATATATATATATATATCAAATTGAGCCACAATACTTTTCAATATCTAACCGCAGATCTAATGATTCAAAGCTTAGCACCGAGTAGATATAAGGGTAAGCAGCAAAAATATACCATTGTGCCACAAAGAGAGTTGACAAAATAATGTAATCATACTGTTGACCTTTTATTTCTACTCAGTATTTATCATAAAAGGAATTTCACTATGGGATTTTGACTCCAGCAGAGAAGATTTGATGTTGAAAGGTATTTTGGCTTATTTGAAAAGTAAAGAGAGTAACGGGTGACAGTAATAGAATTATAATTTGTACACATATATGTAACTACACACACTAACACACACATACATATATATACATATATATATGTATATATATATATATATATATATATATATATATATATATATATATATACACACACACACACACACACACACATATATATATATATATATATATATATATATATATATATATATATATATATATATATATATATATATATATATATATATATATATATTCTTACGAAGCTGGTCTAGTAAGAGTAAATATTCTATCTATGTATTTCTCTTGTGTATTTAAGAGATGTATAGCTAGCTCGTAAGGTGAGTTCCTTGCATGTAGGTTTAAGTTTTTGTATGTAAATTACATAAGACTTTCGTCCTTCATTTAATTGTATTTTTCATTCAAGTTAGTATATGTACAATTCGTCTTCACCCAAGGGGTTAACTACTGCACTGTAATTGTTCAGTGGCTACTTTCCTCTTGGTAAGGGTAGAAGAGACTCTTTAGCTTTTATTTGGTAAGCAGCTCTTCTAGGAGAAGGACACTCCAAAATCAAACCATTGTTCTCTAGTCTTGGGTAGTGCCATAGCCTCCGTACCATGGTCTTCCACTGTCTTGGGTTAGAGTTCTCTTACTTAAGGGTACGCTCGGGTACACTATTCTATCTAATTACTTTTCCTCTTTTGTTAAAATATTTTATTTTACCTTGTTTTCTATTCTCACTGGGCTATTTTCCCTTTTGGGGCCCCTGGGCTTATAGCATCCTGCTTTTCCAACTAGGGTTGTAGCTTAGCAATTAATAATAATAATAATGATAATGTAAATGTATAGTATTTTTAAGAACTAACTTTTTATTTCACGTATTATGTTACGAAGTCTTATGTAAACTCAATTAGGTATGCTGTATGACCCAAACGAGGTATGAACACAAGGGCTTACGTCATGTTTACGGGGTATTACATCAAGTTTATATTTCCACTTGGTTAAAATGTGCATGAAAATTCTTGAAATAGATTTACTTTGTTTTTATTGTTTCGAGGAGTAGGTGGGCGGAGTTCGCTGAGAGAGGGTTACCTCGAAAGCAAGGTTTGTTACCCTGTTCGATTTACTTAGTTGGTAACTTTGGCGCCGCTAAGCCTTGCCCCCAAGCTACGCGAATGATCTACTAGAAGTATCTATAAGTATTAAGTCAATATATACTGTATATGCCCCAGCCTGTCCCTTTGAAAGAGCCAAAGTTTGTCCAGCCCTCTTTCCTCTCAAGTGCTTCAAGTCTGTGTGTAACGATTTCTATCCAACATATATTGTGTATAGTGTGTTCAAACATTAATGAAACTTTGAATGTTATTTCAAGTTATTGTGTTAATGTAAGTACTTTTGCCATAAGTGTTTATAACTGGCCCTATGAGATTTTGGTTAAAAAGTGAAGTGTATTTATTTTGGCTTAACTGTTCAGTTACCTTATGTGATCCGAAAGACGTACGTGCATTAGTTATAATTATGTAAATTTCATTCGTGGTTTAATCATTAAAGTCTTAAAGTGTTAACTATTTTCATTATCAAATTTAAATATTTTTTATAAATTAATTTCCAGTGAAAAGAATATACGTACTTAGGAAAGGTGACAGCCCAAAAATCAAAATAACTCGAAGACGTCAAGCAAAAGATTTTAAAAAGATTTAATTACTCAAAGGAAAAATGTATTAAGTAAAGTTTTCTGATAACTTGACACGCGCATTTGTGACTTGATACAATGACGCTGCAAAGGGTACTCTTTATTGACAACATATTTTTTTGTTTTTTTGTTTTTTTTACGGACAAATAAGGAATTAGTTCTCTGATCTATTTACTTTCAGATTTCTTTGAATAAGATCTCAGGAAAGGTGGATTTTGATTGAAGTGATATGGCTTGGTTAATACCCATTTTTCATAAAGCTAACACGCAACCCATTTGCATATACATAAAACTCTCCAGTGTACACGTTTAAATGCTGAAATGAGTCATTACGAGACTGTCGTCTTCATTCTGACGACTCTTAAACTATTTCGAGGGATTAGCATTCCTTATGAGAGGTGTGTTGGTTAAGGAAATATAAAGCTTCTAGCAACGTTATGTCAATCACTGATTGGAGAGTAATAAAGAAAACGATCAACAGTATGTATGTATACATGCATTATTTTATCTCTGTTGCACCGTTTAGAATGTATATATATATATATATATATATATATATATATATATATATATATATATATATATATATATATATATATATATATATATATACATATATAGGGGGTGGGTGCTGAAAAGTTCCTGGTTTTACGTGTTTCGTGAAAAGGTAGAGCTGTTACTATTACAGGGAAGGCAAGGGAACTATTTAGGAGGAGATAGGCAAAAGAAAAGCATCTCTCTCTCTCTCTCTCTCTCTCTCTCTCTCTCTCTCTCTCTCTCTCTCTCTCTCTCTCTCCTACACAGTTTGACTTCGTTTTAGGTAAGCCATAGGTTGAGTGAGCTCTTTTTACAGGACAATGCACCACTTCTGAATCGGAGTGAAATTTCGTTCCCTCGAGATGTTTCTTTAGTTTTGGACAGAGGTGATAGTCGGAGAGGCCAGGTCCGGGGAATAAGGCGGGTGATCTACCAAATCGAAGCCAAAGTTGCCCATTTTTCGTAGAGTTTCATGTGCTAGTGCATTATACTGCAAAATCCACTCGACCCATAAGTTTCCTGCAACGAAGTCAAGCTGTATACGAGAGAGAGAGAGAGAGAGAGAGAGAGAGATGCCTTTTTCTCCTAAATAGTTGTCCTCCCGCCCCCCTCGGTAAAAATAAGAGTGGTACTCTTTCACGATACCGTTAAAGCCAGGATCTTTTCAGGACCCCCTCGTATACTGGTAGTACAGCAATCTTAAAAGTACATAAAGATATCGGGAAAATTTAAAGTGAGGAGTTTAACAGGAAGACTCCATCTCTCCTGAAGTATTCACAACATGCCTAGAAGTAGTTTTTAATAATCTAGAATATAGGAATGAGCATTAATGGGAATACCTTAACAACTTGAGATTTGAGGATGACATACTGTAGTTCTGTCTTGTGAATCAGGAGAGTCATTGTAAAAGATGATAGAAGTTTTGAACAGAGAAAGCATAAATGTAGGACTGAAAATTAATATGAGTGAAACTGATATAATGTTTAATGAAAATGTAGAGAGACAAGAAATAAGAATTATAGACGACCTCCTACAGATTGTTAATGAATATACGTACTTAGGAGAGACAGTAAGTATTTCCCCAGGACATGAAACCGAAATTAAAAGAAAGATAAGCATGAGATAGAGAAGTGTTGGTAAACAAAATGAGATTGTGAAAATTAAAATGCCACTTCCTCTAAAAGGAAAACTATTTAACCAAATGGTCCTACCAGTGTTAACTTATGCATCAGACACTTGGAGCCTTACTAAAGCCTTAGAAAACAAAATAGTTACAACTCAAAGATCTCTGGAAAGAGTAATAATGGGAATAACAATAGGAGAAAAAAAAGAGCAACAAGGATAATAGAGGAAACTAAAGTAGAGGATATTCTAAGAACATGTAAGGAAAAGAAACAGACATTTGCTGGACATATAATGAGAATGACATAATAAACGGACATTAAAAGCAGCAGAATGGGTCCCTAGAGATTACAAAAGAAGCATGGAAATGAAAAGAAGAGGATGGATTGACGTGTCAAGAAAGTTCGCGGGTGTAGACTGGCTTAGAAAGCCCATAAATAGATGCGAGTGGAAGAACATATTATTATTATTATTATTATTATTATTATTATCATTATTATTATTACTTGCTAAGCTACAAACCTAGTTGGAAAAGCAGGATGCTATAAGCCCAGGGGCTCCAACAGGGAAAATAGCCCAGTGAGGAAAAGAAACAAGAAAAAGTAAAATATCTTAAGAACTGTAACATTAAAATAGATATCTCCTACATAAACTATAAACACTTTAGCAAAACAAGAGGAAGAGAAAAAAAAAGAGCAAGAGAACTCTAACCCAAGACAGTGGAAGACCATGGTACAGAGGCTTTGTCACTACCCAAGACTAGAGAACAATGGTTTAATTTTGGAGTGTCCTTTGTAATGCGTAGAACAGTCAGAGATGGTGGAGAAGGATTGGACTGGATTGGTAATAGAAATTTAGCAGACCTAGAGTATGCTGATGATGCTGTCCTTGTTGGCAAAACACCACAGGAATTGCAATGCTTGCTTACCAGATGGATGAAAAATCACACGAGGTGGGGCTGAAGATCAATAGAAGAAAGACAGAGATGATGAGAACGGAGTGTGCAATGGAAGATGAAATATCATTGGAAGGAGAAAGGATTAATGAAGTAGATTCATTTAAGTATTTAAGAACTATGATTCCAATACAGGGTCTTGAGAGTTAGAGTTCAGAAAGACTGAAAAAAGCAAATCAGGCAATGGTTAGGTTGAGTAAAATTTAAGGCCTCTGTTCTGCAGTGGACTAGTAATGGCTGATGAAGAATAAGAGATGGCTTAGTTGGTAGAGTCATTGGAGGCATGGTTTCCGGCCGAATAGATAGGGGTTCGAATCTCTACCCGGCCAGAAGCTGTTACCATAAAATGAATTCCAAGTGGATATATATTCCCAAGAAAGAATTCGGTATTAAATGCCATTAGTGGGTGATATTTACATTGATTGAAATCACGAGTGTTATATATATATATATATATATATACAGTATATATATGTATATATATATATATATATATATATATGTATATATATATACACACACACACACACACACACATATATATATATATATATATATATATATGTATATATATATATATATATATATATACACACACACACACACACATATATATATATATATATATATGTGTGTGTGTGTGTGTGTGTGTGTGTCTGCATACTATATGTGCTTCACAATGCAATAAAAACGTATTAAGGTTAAAATTAAACTAATTTATTTAGACTCGAACGTCAAGCTAGTAGATATTTGTATATTAGTAAGTGGATTATATATCGAGATGAAATATATAAGAAATTTTGTAAAGCAGAAAACGATTACTCAAAAATAAGTGTTCTCCTACTGGAACACACACACACACACACACACACATATATATATATATATATATATATATATATTTATATATATATATATATATATGTATATATGTATAAAATATATATATATATATATATATAATATATATATATATGTATATATGTATAAAAATATATATATATATATATATATATATATATCTGGTAACGCTCAGTGGCATTGCCAGATATTTATGTATTTTGTCTCATCCCGTCGTTCGGGTAGGTGGAAGAGGAAGTAGTCATACCCTAGTGAGAGAGATTGTAGTTAGGAGAGGGGGAGTGGGTGGGAAGGGTTAAATATTTGCGTGTATTTGAGCATATTTACCTAAATATTTACCATTCATTTCTGACAGGTTGCGTACAGTAGTATATATATATATATATATATATATATATATATATATATACAAAGAGAGAGAGAGCGAGGAGAGAGAGAGAGAGAGAGAGAGAGAGAGAGAGAGAGAGAGAGAGAGTCTGGAGAAAATTTGAATTAGATGGACATGCTACAAATTGCACTTTAGTTTAATGTGATATTATATAATGGAATTCTTGAAATGGTAAATCCTGTTATCCGTCTCCGTAGTTTTTCCCAACTTTTTTTTTTTTTGGGGGGGGGGGGGGGTGGGCGGGTTGGTTTAAGTGCCAGGATGTTACATAAGAAAAGTATGAGATTAAACATGTATGGTTTTTCTCTTTCCGTTACCGTCCTTGTCTTACAGTTGTTTATTGCTTATTATCCTCTTTTTTTTTT
>NC_090731.1:89863528-89873528 GCF_036898095.1 Palaemon carinicauda
ATCACCATCCGGGCTCTTGACTTTAACTCTGTAGTAAAAATGCCTCTTGCCATATATGCAGTATAGGTGATCCTAAAAAGTGAAAGAGATGCTTTGTAGTTATTAAATTCTATATAGTTAACATAACTGTAAGTATCTATAAGTGCCAAAGATCAATACTCAGTACCTTGAATCTGCTTTCTCTATGGACGACTGCAGTGAAGGCAACTCTGTTTTGATGATCGTGTGGCCATTTTCCGCCTTCAGCAGGTAAGCATGTCCATCACAACTGACAGTAACTTCTCTGCTGCACATTCTATGAACGTATGCATACTGGTTCCAGAACTTGGTAATTGAATGATGATGTTTTATTATATGCAATTGTTCATGTTGCTATTCATGTCAATTTCAAATAGAACTATCCTATTCATCATGATGTAATAGAAACTCCACAAGAAGTATTACCAAAATTAACTGCAATTTGTTGGAATCATTGCTCAGGAAGGCCTCCAAATCCACAGGTCATTCAATCTTCCCAACTTGTACGACAAACTACTAACCACAGTCTTGTCTGATGCGTTCCATGGTCTGTGTAATGACAACTTTACATTATTTAACAGGCAATTAACAATGAATTAACATTCACGTATGAATAAAAATCATGAAATTATTGTGTAAATATATAGTGAAAAAGATTTTTCATTACAATGTTAAAGAATGAATGAATGATTTGAAGTTTCTGGCATCCTGACATCGAAGGTCATTGACGCCGTAAATGTTAAAGAACATATTCAATATAACTTACTTTTACAGACTATGATATGTACATATCAGTGCTGAATACTGTATCTCCTTCCTTGTACATTATGCTATGCTAAACACATTCTGACATACTATTATATGGAAGAAGCATATCCATCGTAGATTGTGAGAGACTCTTTCCCAGAAGGTTCTGCTGCATCATCTACCTCTTTTGTCAGGTGATGAAATAACTTGGATATATCAGTTTTACAGAAGAAACCACCAGAGGTTCTTGAACTGTAGGGAACAGGCGTCATGGGGAATATTACCTACTCTTCCAGCTTTAAGTTAATTCCTAGTTGTTGACATTTCAAGAATAAATAAAAGCCAAATTTCCATGATGCTTGGACTGAACATCTTTGTTGTCCACTGACCTCTTGGTACTTTTCCTATTCACGGATCAAAGTGTGTTGAGGTTTTGTTTCTTAACTGACTCGAAGAAGTTTCTGTTGTTCTTCAGCCTATCTTCAATGAAAGTGCTACGTGCTTCTGCTCCAACTTCGTCTGATTTGAGTACACCATGCTCTAAATCATGTGTTACTGCCTTACCAAATGATAGAATGAGCAGATTGTCATTTGTGTCTACTGTAAATGGACTGAACAAACTCTGTACTGCCTCGATGATCTTCTCAGTGATCCTTTGGCTCCTAAAAATTTCTGTTGGCCTCACAACTCTATGTTCACGACTCTCTGATTGTTGCATGCCTGCCAATTTCAACATACAGTTAACAGATTGAGACCTTGTTTGTGTTGTTCTGATCCATCTCTGATATGCTTCCTGGTTTGTGAGTATGGCTGTGATGCTACTACTGCTGCCTCCATGAGACTTAAGATGTTGCATGAAAATTTCCTCCATTGTTTTATCCATATTCGAGCAGTTTCCTGGAATGAAAGAATGTGCCACACCTATTTCCCCTTGTCTCAACATGTCTGTTGCTCCCAGATGGCTTGATTCTATATTACACAGAAGCATTGAGAAGAAGCTCGAGTACCTTACGTACTTTTGTACACCAAAATTTAAGAAAATGGGTGTCATGGCATGTATTCAGTATTCATATAAAGTGAAGTTGTGTTTGACAGCATGCATCAAAGACAGAGGTACTTGCATATGATCCATGTAGACAGCCACAGGTGAGCAGTCTTTCTGAGAGGTCCTTTTCTGCAATCTTCACAGTAAGCTAGAAATCTGTCTAGGTATTGTCACACTGCCTCATTGTTCATTGTTGATTCATTAGTATTGGGAGAGCAGTTTGTTACATCATTGAGAACCTTTTGACCATCTTGTGAGAGTTCAATATTCTCACCGTCTTGGTACTGCCTCATGAGAAGTTGTTCCAATGCCTCTGTTAAACTTTGTGACCGTGAAGTGCCCCGTCCTAATGTTTCCCTGAAAGAACACCTTGCAATAAACCTGATCCAATGAGTCCAGCTTTAAGTAGGATATCTGAGAAACCTCTTCCATCTATCCTCTTACCCAGTGTCCTCATGAATGCACAGTCAAGATGGAATGCTTCTATGAGTATAATACAGTTTTGGTACTGATCAGAGTTATTCCATATGATAGTATTAGGCTTCATACACACTCCCATCTCGAATGCGGTAATGGTGAATGTTTGTTGCACTTCATTTGTTGCACTTTCAGCATATCATAGGCATTCCTGTACAGTTCAGTATTATGCAAAAGGACTTGCAAGGACGGGGTAGGTAGCAATGGATATCAAGCGGTCAGGAGTCCTTCCCTTCATCCTGCTAGGATTCATAATATTTGCTTTAGGCTAGCTTTGTTTGCAGTTTTGGCATATTGTCATGTAACAGTATGTCAATTATGTAGTCTTAAGGTGAGGATAACGTTCTTTGATTCGTTCTATTAATGGTCTTTCAACACGAAGACCAGTATGAGACACTGAAGATCCTGCAATGTCTTGCAGCATTATTCCATGTGCTGTATGAAGAGAATCCTTTCCAGTAATGGAATTCAAAAGCTGATCAAAATGTTTGAACTCTGAGTGAAACACAGATTTGTATTCTGGAGTTCTAACCATTTGAGTTGAGAGAAGTGTTTTTATTTCTGTAATTGCTTTAGTTAAGCTTGAATCCATCTCTAAGGTGTAGTAACAATTCTCACAGTGCCCAATTCCAATGAGACTAGTTACAAGATGGTCTCTTTAACAAAATTTGTTTTGGTGACTGCATGGTTGCAGCGTGGCAGATGTCTTTTCTAGTTGAGAGGACCAGTCATTAAGTAAAGCTGTTTTGGGGTCAGCCTCTTGTGTGAAGATAAGGATAAAACTCATTTCAAGTTCTGTTGGTATCTTTCATTACATTCCAAATCAAGCACATGAGGAGGTCACTTCTGTTCATCAGCTTCTTTAAAGCTTTTGTTAACGACACTATTTAGCTGCATCCCTGATACTTTGATTATATTGGATGACCTAAGTACATATATTCCGAACAGCATCATCAATGCTCATGCTACTATTGTACATGATGTATCTGTAGTACTGTGGTCCACTTCACTCAGTTGAGATAATGAAGATGTAGATGAATACTTGGGGGGATTCTGGAGTTTGTCTTTAAGCTTTGTAGCTTTGTATTCTGGATTGGGAAACTCTTTTTCTTCCAAATGGGCTGCTGACGAGGATTTCTTGTTCTGTGACATCACAGACTTTGTTCAAAGTAAATCTGTAAGCCTCTCCCAATGCCAGTTGTTTATTTCTCTGTTCTTCATTGACACTTTGCCAACTGTTTTAGATCTTGAACATGGTATAATATTCTATGTAATCGATGGTACTTTGCTTCGTATGCAAATAAATCTTTCTCTCTGATCCTATTGAGTAGACTGTCATCATTCCGCAATTCAAATTGTTGTTCCAGATTTTCCAATCCTCCAAATTCAAACTGACAGAGACCTTCACTAGTCCCACATCCTTTTAAACTTATCTTCTTTCTCCTGATGGTCTTTGGCCCTAGCTGGGACTCTGTTCACCTGTTTTCTGAGCAAGGTGATTCAAATTCATAGGGAACCGCTTATAACATTCTCTGTGATAACCATGATGGCATGATAACTTGTCAGGAATATGATAACATTGTGTATATCGAAGTAAATGGGTTCAGCAAGTTTCCTACTTTCTATTTTTGGTAGTTTATCAAGTGTTTCCTCTGCATCTTCTTTCGGAGAAATAGTTTAATTTCACCATACTTGTCTGTCCTCAAACCTGGCACATTAGTTACACACACTGGACCCAGGCATGTTGATATAATACTGCTAGTCCTGCCCTGTTTCTTGGAGGGTCCACCAAACCTAGAATCAGTTCTGTCACTGTCCAACATGGTTCGCATTCTCAATCCTCTTCTAGTACCAGGAAAAAAAAAGTTGAAATGAAGTCAGACAATTATAAATGACATGATATTATTAGGCGTAAATTTTCTGTCCCTTAGACTGAAGGTAAAAAAGTGAAAACAGAAATGTTACATATGATTCAGCGTCATAAAACAAAAGTTATTGACGCTGAAATCTCAAATTTCTCGACATGGTCAGTGACGGTGACTAAACACTTCACCAATGGATTCCGTTAGATATAAGATAATGACTCTATGATAATTAAAACCAGAGATATGAGGACATACAGTACATAGTTTTATGTATGCCTTCAGATTAGCTGTCGCAGATGAGGCCACTTATGAAAATACTCAAAAACTGTTACCACTTAAATATGCATGAAGACTTGTCAAGGATTTTAAAAATCAATTTTGTTCTGCTATGTAAGGGGAGTGGTTGTTGTGCATGGGGAACCCTCTTGGCTAGTGGCATGATATATATATATATACATATATATATATATATATATATATATATATATATATATATATATATATATATATACATACATTTATTCTAATATAACAATAGATAAATTTTGTAGATCATTATGGAATTTTCCAAGGTCTATAGAATACTAGACCTTGGAATTTTCATTCACAAAGGACATGTATTATATAAACAAATGAATGAAGCAATTAGTGAGCTTAATTAACGACTGGATCAATTACATCGGATAAAAAAAACAGCTGAAACACAAATGCATTGTTATCAACAATGACACAAGTTACGCCGAGATCCTTAACGGAATACGAACAACTCCTTCTACGGTCTTGAGAGACAATGGCTCTTCCCCCACGTGACATATGGCTGCCACTCGCAGGATGACATGTCACCTCTCGTCCCACAAGGTCACAGAATAGGCTCCCACTGGGTCGTAGAGGACACCCAGGTTGGCAGTCAGCCTTCCACAATGTGGAATCAGAAGGGAGATGATCGGATTCATCTTCAAGAAGAACCAATGGGTTTGTTTTTGGCTGATTGCATAACATTCGGTATTTTGGTTGACGCAAGGCTCAACAATTCCACCCATAGACTTAACTGCTTGAGATGATTATTCACTTGAGGGTTTGTTTTTGGTGCCTTAGAATAATGAAGTCTAAGTACAGTGAATGAAAATAGACATCACACTCTCTCTCTCTCTCTCTCTCTCTCTCTCTCTCTCTCTCTCTCTCTCTCTCTCTCTCTCTCTATATATATATATATATATATATATATATATATATATATATATATATATATATATATATATCCAGTCACGTGCAGCGATATTGCCAGATGTGTGACTACTTGATCTCTCCCTGAGCCTGGGTTAGGGGTGAGGAGAATAGTCATACCCTGCTGAGAGGGGTATCTCGAGAGGTACACTCGAAAGGCTTGAATTTCTGTGTGTGTTTGTGCATGCATATATATCTAAATATCTAGCCGTCATTTTTGACGTCTCAGGTACACTAGTATTATTATTATTATTATTACTTGCTACAGTATTATTATTATTATTATTATTATTATTATTATTAATAATAATAATAATAATAATAATAATAATAATAATATTAATAATAATAAGAGTAAGTTACTATAGTTATATATCTTTTACAAATGATACAAAGCATGGTAAGCTGCAAATTGAATACGATGCATATAGATAATTAAAATACTATTAAAAAAACGAAAGAGTGTGTCGCATTGCCACAGCTACTCGGATGTTTCAGTGCCCAACCCAATCAAGTGATCTGTCTGTCCACTCAATCCAAGATTGATTCTTCCGACGTCACTATTTCGACTTTGTAACGTTTTTTTAAATGTTAAAAGGTCGGTCTGAATGGCGGAGGCAAGGGACAGTGACAATGCTCTATAGGCTGACCATATATACATACGATCAGCGTCCAAGCCCCCTCTTCACCCAGGCTAAGACCAGGGATGGACAGGCAATGGCTGCTGATGACTCAGCAGGTAGACCTATAGGCACCCCCAAAACCCCTATCCTCAACTCACAAAGGTGGTGAGGTTGCAGCGACAAAAGGAACCATGGAGTTTGAGCAGGACTCGAACCCCAGTCTGGTGATAACCAAGCAAGGACGTTACCAACAGGCCACCACAACCCACAATCTGCGTTTCGTGCAATATTCGAAACCGGACGTCTGCCCCTCATCCCCAAACAAGCATCGCAATGTGGCATTTCTTTCCAACACTTGCATGGATATTGTACAGGTGTGTTTCCACCCATCCGGTCCAGCTCGCACACCTGCCACACCTGTTCGGATCTCCCAAATTGACCCTTATGCTATTCGGACCATCAGCTGTTCACCTCCTTCAGGTGAAGCAGTGGCTTTGTTATCGCCATTCTTTGAAGATTAGGGGCTTTGAGATAAGCGCGCCATTTGGCACTTAGAAATTTGAATAAAGAAAAAGGTAGGCCTACAGACCATGACGCAACAGAATGCCAGACGACATCTTCACCAAAGTAGTAATGTGCAACCGATAAATAAACACTTCAATAAGACCATCTGAGTCACTCATAATAAGCTAAATTAAATATTCATTGACGACCTCTGGGACTTGGAACATATCTCCCTCTGTCTTTGTCGATATAGTTATGCCTCTCTCTTCTCAATATATAGCCTCGCAATTTGATTGCTATTGGTCTATGTCTGAAGAAAGTAAATTATAAGTTGGCAGGCTGGATATAATGAAAGTTATGCGAATGAAGAGTTATAAGGCCAATTGAATAAACGTGTCAATAGATGGTTTAACAATTAATATTAAACAAACAAAAACTAAAGTAATAATATATATATAAAAAAAAACTGCAGGTGTGGAAATAAGTGATTATGAATTATATTGAGGAAAACTGTCCAAATATGAAAAACGGCTCAACAATTAGCGATAGAAACAAAATCAAAAGGAAATATTGAAACAAAGGGAGCTTTAAATAGGCGATAACAGACCACTTCCGCTTAAATGTTTTAATGAACCTAAATTTCACACAGTGACCCATAATAAAAATAGGGATTAAAGCCAATAATGCTGCTGTTAATTTGGGAAAATAAATGAACAGACACTATATATGGTTTTTCTTTTTTGTGGAATAGAAAATCATCGCTGTTAATTCAAAGTTGATTCGAATTTCATGTAATACTTTCCTTATGAACGGTATATTAATCAGTAATTAGGATATTAATAGAATATTACCTTGATATTTCTACCTGACACTGTAAGCATTTTCATCTAAAAACTCACGGTGAAAACACACACACAACCTTGAATCAGCAAATATTTGCAAATATTCTTTATCAAATTCAGCAAAATACGCAGCACACAAGAAGCCTGAGTTGAAGTTAGTAACAAGTAATTATATCTCGGTTCGAATATTTTTGAAAGACAATGGGTAGAAAACAGTATTTCTAGTTAACTCCGAAATTGAAAGGAGGTTATGTTTTCACAACTGTTTATCTGTTTGTTCGTTTGTGAATAACTTCTTAGCCACAATTCTACTCGTAGAGTAGTGAAACTTTCAGGGATTACTTGTTATGTTGAGACGTGGAAAAGTTATTTAATTCTAGAAGTCCTAGGTCAAAGGTCAAGGTCAAGTAGAATGTCGAGCACATGGTTGTCACACAGATTTCAAATACGCCTACGGTCTAAATCTATTTTGGGAAAGGTAAGCTGGTTTCCGGAAATAAGCTACCGTGGAGGAGGTCTGCACTCTCAGAGTGTTTTTTCTAGTTAAAAATGTGTTTCCATTAAGCGAAGCGAATCAATTTGATTTCATTCACGAAGAATCATTTGATTCAATTCATTCTGAATAAGCAGAGTTCCCACTCACTGAATTGGACTAGGCGCCTAAAACAGTTCTCTTCATCCAGAACTAAGGCTTACCTTGAAGAGTATGGATCACGTAGACACTTATGCTGAAATAGCTGTATAAACATCGATTTTAGCTGCGTGAAATTATTAGCAAAAAACCTGAATTTGGGATGTTTGGACATTTGTTCCCTGGTTTGGTGGAAAATCCAGAGAAATTTTATACTTCCTTTAGGATGCTCACATTAAAGAGCAGTTTAAAATGTTAGTTGTGTTGGTTCGATCCTCTGTAAGGAAGCAGAATACTTATCATCGTCCTTCAATTTTCTATTATTAAAAAATATCCATAAGAAGATTGCTTTTTGTGTTTTAGGAAATAACCTTCTTATAATAAAACAGCCACAGTATCTCGATCTCGGTGCAGATGATTACTAGGACCATGAACAGCACGTCGCACTCCAACGAAATTGATCAAGATGTCCAATCTTTCTTGTGTGATCCCTCGACTGATGAGAAAGAAAAAATGGTTCTGAACCCATCAGTGATTGTGATTCGTCAGGAATCGGTAAGATTCGAAAAGATTTGATTTTCTTGGTAGAAATGCTTACATTAAATTTGTGTGGAGAATCAAGATGAACAATGAATCATGTTGATTCTTTATGTATGTAATCGAATTGATTCACTTGTTGGAAACACAGCCTTATTGCAGAAATTCAACCTAAAAGTCATAATTGCACCGCAAGTTATCCAACGACAGCAACTTCCAACGCTTCATTGAAATGAATACCGCAGGATGACTCTACGTGAAGAACTTGGTATAATCTTGTTTTCAGTCTCTTTCTGTTGATAACCAACTAAGGGGAATGCTAATCAACAAAATTCTAATACTGTTACACTTTATTGCATAGTTCTCGTATTCAAAGATTCCTTTTTCCTAAGTATATCATTTCGATGTATAATAAGCTTAACTATAGTTTTGTCACCATCTCGTCTCATAAAGAGCTGCAGAAGTGGACAAAACATCCATTTAAGAAACAATTAAGTCACGTCTTGGCAAAACTGCAAGATCATTGTGGTGTTCAAAAGGTTCTACAAACTTGCTAGTGTACTAGTTGCGAAATATCTCCAACAGTAACAGTAAATGACTAGAAAGTAACAGACTATAGATGAACTAGGTGACATTGCCTAACTATATACACTGAATGCTTCGTGAAACTGATTCACTGTAGTATAACATAACCAATACTTCATCTGGAACCAGTTGCACGGAGCCACGCATGATTATAACCATTTTATTTTGAGAAAACGAGGTCAAAGGTCACTGCTAACTAAAATGTAAACCAAGACACTTGATGTGCTTCTGATGCTCCATAAGTCTAATTTCATAAATGTTTTTCTCCTTAATCTTACGTTACCTAAAAACTGATTGAAATTGGATGCCTATGTCAGATTTTGTCATTAAACTAAATCTCAGAAAGTCACTGAAAGAGTAATATACAGTAGAATTTTATAATGCACACAATTATATTCTTTTCTCGCTTACTTCACTGTATGGTTTGTCTCTTATTTCAACATAACTTTATTGATAACATTGACTGTACCCAAACCTCCATAAAATCTCCTGCCACAAGCTTGAATGTTTCCTTTTTTGAAGGTACACTTTCATTTCTAATTTCTTCTTCTGACTTCACGATGTATAGAAAAAAAGTAAATATTGCCAGGGCGAAGCCTAGGCCTATTTCTTTTCTTTTCTTATCTCTTCTCTTTCTTCGACGTAACTAAAGTGCAAATTTCTATTTTCATTCTTATCACCGGTAGCCTGCTGTCCTTATCCAGGTGAAGTGATGTTTCTATGAAGCCTTTTGTGTTGATTTATACCATTTATAGATTGTCTCAGCTTCGAAATTATCTTTGAATCGTTCGTTTGGAGTCTTTGAATTATTACTAAGAAATGTTTCTGTAAATTTTACTGTGAATAGTGGGAGTTAAATGGCAGGATAGGAATAGAAATGAAACTATAAGAGAGATTAATGG
>NC_090731.1:89876028-89881028 GCF_036898095.1 Palaemon carinicauda
TCAACATCTCCTCCAACGCCTATTGACGCTAAGGGCCTCGGTTACATTTCGCCAGTCGTCTCTATCATGAATTTTTAATTTAATACTTCTCCATTCATCATCTCCTAATTCACACTTCATCGTCCTCAGCCATGTAGCCTTGGGTCTTCCAGCTCTTCTAGTCCCTTGTGGAGCCCAGCTGAACGTCTGGTGAACTAATTCCTCTTGGGGAGTGCGAAGAGCATGCCCAAACCATCTCTATCTACTCCTCATCATGATCTCATCCACATATGGCACTTGAGTAATCTCTTTTATAGTTTCATTTCTAATTCTTTCCTACCATTTAACTCCCAATATCGTTCTGAGGGCTTTGTTCTCAAATCAACTAAATCTATTGGAGATTGTTTCATTGTCATACCATGACTCATGTTCTTAGAATAACACCAATTTCACTAAACTGATATATAGTCTGATTTTTATATGTAATTTCAGACAATTTGATTTCCAAATTTTAATTAACCTAGCCATTGTATGATTGGATTTTTTTTTCAATCTTCCACTAAATTCTAATTTTAAAGACCCTGTATTGGAGATCAAAGTTCCTAAATACTCGAATGATTCCATCTCATTGATCCTTTTCCCTTCCAATGATATTTCATCTTCTATTGCATACTCCGTTCTCATCATCTCTGTCTTTCTTCTATTTATCTTCAGCCTAACCTCGTGTGATATTTCATGTATTATATATATATATATATATATATATATATATATATATATATATATATATATATATATATATATATATATACATACACACACACACACACACACACATATATATATATATATATATATATATATATATATATATATATATATATATATATATGTATATATGTATATATATATAAATATATATATATATATATATATATATATATATATATATATATATATATATATATATATATATATATATATATATATATATATATGTATGTATGTACATATGTGTGTGTTATTCCTAGCTAAGCTACAACCCTAGTTGGAAAGGCAGGATGTTATAAGTCTAAGGGCTTCAACGGGGAAAAATAGCCTATTGAGGAAAGGAAATTAGGTAATAAATAAACTACAATAGAAATAATGAGCAATTAATATGAAATATTTCTAGAACAGTAAAAACATTTAAATAGATTTTACATATATAAACTATAAAAAGGCCTATGTCAGACTGTTCAACATAAAGTCATTCACTGCAAGTTTGAACGTTTAATATTCCACCGATTCAATTGCCTGATTAGGAAGATCTCTCTCTCTCTCTCTCTCTCTCTCTCTCTCTCTCTCTCTCTCTCTCTCTCTCTCTCTCTGCCATGTCTGCCATTCAAGAGCAGCCTTTAAATTCTGAGTCTTTTAACCTTAAAGTCTTTAAACCTATTTAGACCTTTTGTCAAAAGATTTTCAAAAACTTTAGATAATATGAGGCTGTTAATCAGCTGGACTATAGCTGCTACAAACACATTTACATAAAGGAGTAACACAAATTTTCTAAGAAGGTCTAAACGAACCTCTTTTAGGTTATAACGGATAACTTAAGAGCTAAGACATCAGCAGTCTTTATAAAAACAAATGGGTAATACCATTTGGGTCAACACCTCCATAAGCATTAAGATCTATCAAAAGAGATTTGATTTCACTAGACTGAGAAGCTAAACTAGTTAGTTTAGCCTCAGGAAAACAGGAATGAGGACGATAGAGTTTCTCATTACACTTTTATCTGTTAAACACATCAGCTAAAAGAGTTGCCTTTTCCGTTGGACAGTAAGTGACAGAGCCATCTCCTTTAAGTAAAGGAGGAACCGTTAAGTCTACACCAAAGAGTGCAGATTTAATGGTAGCCCACCACGTTCGTTCCTAGGTTGTACCAGGAAGGGTTTCTTTTATGGCTGAATTGTATTTCTTTTCAGTTGAAGCATAAACTCTCTGAGCAAACAAAAGTTTTAGGCTGAGTATAGTTATTAAAAATAAAATCTGATCTGTTACCCTTCCAATGATGATAGGCCTCCACTTCTCCAAAAAAGCACATCTACAATCATCATTGAACCAGGATTTATCTTTCACTCGGTACCTTAGCACACGAAAAGGGATGCGCCTATTCCAATGCAAAAGATCACCCAAAATGCCATTCAAGTCTGCTTTAGATCTTATATAAATCTTACAGGCTGTTCAATCCTAACTACTAATGAAATAAAGGCATGGTAAGATGTCCCAACTGGAGAACAAACCTTACTTATTATAACGCCAGCGGAGTAAGTAAATACTACGTCTATGCAGTTACCAGACCTTTGAGTAGTTTCACTTATAATTTGCTCACAGCCTGATTCAGAGGCAAAGTCTAAAGCTCTTAAACCATGGTGACCACACACACACACACACATAAATATATATATATATATATATATATATATATATATATATATATATATATATATATATATATATATATATATATATATATATATATACATACACACACACACACACACATATATATATATATATATATATATATATATATATATATATATATATATATATATATATATATATATATACACAGTATATGTGTGTGCGTGTGTTTGTATGATACAAGAAGATGATAGAAAGGCTTCTTTTGTCTTTGTTGGTGATTTTAATGCTCACCATAGGGAGTGGTTAAGTTCTATCTCTCCTACCGATCGCCATGGCTTAAGAGATTTAGACTTTGCCTCTGAATCAGGCTGTGAGCAAATCATAAATGAAGCTACTCACAGGTCTGGTAATTGCTTGGACCTCGTATACACTGACTCCCCAGGCGTTATAACTAGTAAGGTTGGTTCTCCAGTCGGGACATCTGATCATGCCTTGATTTCATTATCAGTGAAGACTGAGCAGCCTGTCCCTGATATATCATATGCTTGTAAAATTTATATGAAATCCCAAGCAGACTGGAATGGGATTTTACATGATCTTTTGTGCTTGAATTGGTCACAATTATATAATAGTGTAGATCCTGTTGTCCCTTTGAATGAGAATCTAGTCAACATAATTGATAGGCGTATCCCTTCTCGTGTGCTAAGGTACCGAGTGAAGGACAAACCGTGGTTCACTGATGATTGTAGACGTGCTTATTTGGAGAAACAGGAGGCCTATCATCTTTGGAAGGGTAACAGATCAGATTTGACCTGGAACAACTATACTATAAAGGAAACACTTTCTGGTACAACTCAGGAACACAAATGGTGGTCTACCCTTAAACCTGCACTCTTTGGTGTAGATGCAACAGTTCCTCCTTTACTTAAACCAGATGGCTCAGTCACTCACTGTCCAAAGGAAAAGGCAACCCTTTTGGCTGATGTTTTTGACAGTAAACAGAGTAATGAAAAACTTGAACTTCCTCATTCCTGTTTTCCTGAGGCTAAACTAACTAGTTTAGCTTTTCGATCTCGTGAGATTAAAGCTCTGTTGGTGGACCTTGATGCTTATGGAGGTGTAGACCCAAATGGTATTTTTCCTTTGTTTTTTATAAAGATAGCAGATTTCTTAGCTCCAAAGCTATCTTTTATTTTGCGCAAGTTAGCAAGAAGAGGAGCTTTTAGCACTAGTTGGAGAATTGGTAATGTTACTCCTCTATGTAAATGTGTTTGTGATAGCTCAAGTCCCACTGATTACCGCCCAATTTCCATAACTCCCATATTATCTAAAGTTTTTGAACGTCTTCTGGCAAAACGTCTTAATAGGTTTGCTGAAGGTAATCATCTACTCCCTAGTTTGCAATTTGGTTTTCGTAAAGGCCTTGGAGCATGTGATGCCCTTCTTACAATCTCCAATGCTGTACAGAAATCCCTTGATTGTGGTCGGGAAGTTCGTATGATTGGCCTTGATTTTAGTGCTGCCTTTGACCGTGTTAATCATGAGGCCCTTGTTTTCAAACTGAAACGGTTGGGAGTGGGTGGGTCGTTTCTTAGCATTATTATTGATTTTTAAAGTAATAGATCTCAAAGAGTTGTTGTTGATGGGCACCATAGTGATTATAGGAATGTGATATCCGGTGTTCCACAGGGTAGTGTTCTTGGCCCATTACTTTTCATACTATATACACATGACATGTGGTTTGGCCTAGAAAACAAGCTTGTTGCATATGCAGATGAAGCTACTCTCTTTGCATCAATTACATCCCCTGAATGTAGATCTAGTGTTGGTGAATCCCTTAATAGAGATTTAGCTAGAATTAGTGCATGGTGCAAATTATGGGGTATGAAGTTGAATCCTAACAAAACTCAAAGTATGATTGTAAGTAGGTCAAGGACGGTGGCTCCTCAACATCCGGATCTCAGTATTGATAATGTTTCTTTAAATATGTATGACTCTTTCAAAATTTTAGGTGTGATTCTCGACAGTAAATTTACTTTTGAGAAACATATTAGGTCTGTGTCTTCTTCAATTGCACAAAAAATAGGCTTATTGAGAAAGTCTTTCAAGATTTTCGGTGATCAATCTATTCTGATGAAGTGTTTTAATTCTTCCATTCTACCTTGTTTTGAGTATTGTTCTCCTGTCTGGTCTTCAGCTGCTGATTCTCATCTTAATTTGTTGGACAGAAACTTACGGTCTTTTAATTTTCTTATTCCTGATCTAGATATTAATCTCTGGCACCGTCGTTCAATTAGTTCATTATGCATGTTGCATAAGATTTTTCATAACTCTGACCATCCTTTACATTCAGATCTCCCTGGACAATTCTATCCTGTTCCAACTAGGGTTGTAGCTTGGATAGTAATAATAATAATAATAATAATAATATATATATATATATATATATATATATATATATATATATATATATATATATTATTATTATTATTATTAAATGCTAAGCTACAACCCTAGTTGGAAAAGCAGGATGCTATAAGCCCAGGGGCCCCAACAGGGAAAATAGCTCAGTGAGGAAAGGAAGCAAGGAAAAATAAAATATTTTAAGA
>NC_090731.1:89883528-89888528 GCF_036898095.1 Palaemon carinicauda
ACTCGCACTCATACACACACAAATACACACACCTACACCAATCCGCTGTGGTCAGCGCACTGATGATACCTGCCCCAAACCCAGACGTGAATAAAACATTCACATCTTGGCCCCCAGTTCCCATCGTCAGTGGAAGAATTGCCTGAGGTGGCGGGCAATTACATCCCACTGTAGGGGGTGCTAAACATCTCTGGTCTAGATCAGGCCACCTTTGGAAACTTGACCTTGCAACATACAACGCCAGAACCCTGTATTGGGAAGAAAAGCTAACTTTCATGTTACTAGAAGTGCCGAAATGAATAAATTTGGATTTTATAGGATTGAGTGATATCAAAAGAACTGGGAAATCTTATATAGAGTTAAAAGAGTGCCATATTTTGCTTCGGAGGACAACAAAAGAACAAAGGAAATGGAGTGGGTTTTCTTAATAAAAAATCTTCCGGGGAACATCAAATAATTTAATAATACTAGAAACAGAATTGCAGGATTAATTATCAAACTAAATGAGAAATATAAACTGAAGATCATTCAAACGTCTGCACCAATAAATCTCATACAGAGTAAGTAGAAACTTTTTATGAAGATCTGGAGATATCTATGCAAATACATAAAACTCAATTCACATTTGTTCTGGGTGTTGCAATGCAAAAGTAGGTCAAAAGAAAAGAGGAGAATCAGCAGTAGGTAAATTTGGAGTAGGCACAAGGAATAACAGAGGAGATATGCTTGTAGAATTGTTATTATTATTATCATTATTATTATTATTATTATTATTACCTAGGCTACAACCCTAGTTGGAAAAGCAGGATGCTATAAGCCCAGGGGCTCCAACAGGGAGGAATAAACTATGAGGGAAGTAATAAACAATTAGAATAAAATATCTTAAGAACAGTAATACTGAAATAAATCTTTTATACGTCAACTAAAAAAACCTTAAACAAAGAAAGAGAAATAAGATAGAATAGTGTGCCTAAGTGTACCCTCAAGCAAGAGAACTCCAACCCAAGACAGTGGAAGTCCATGGTACAGAGGCTATGGCACTGCTCAAGACTAGAGAACAATGTTTTGATTTTGGAGTGTCCTTCTCCTAGAGCTTCTTACCATAGCTAAAGTCTCCTCTACCCTTAACAAGAGGAAAGTGGCCACTGAACAATTACAGTGAGGTAGTTATCCCTTTGAGTGATGAAGAATTGTTTAGCAATCTCAGCGTTGTCAGGTGTATGAGGGCAGAGGAAAATGCAGAAAGAATACACCAGACTATTCGGTGTATGTGTAGGCAATGGAAAAATGAGTCGTAACCAGAGTTGTCCAATGTAGTACTGTCTGGCCAGTCAAAGGAACATAGAAAATGGACATGGAGGAGTCCAAATGGAAAAACGGAAAATGAAATCGATTTTATTCTCAGTGAAAAAATTTAGTTTAGGTAAAGATGTATCAGTGTTAAAAACGTAAAAGTCAAGGCAATGAAAGATAATGTATCTCAGTCTCTCTCTCCTTACTCACTCTATCTGAATTTTCTCATGATTTCTAAATAGTTTGGAATCATAGTCATAAATGCCATACATAGTGGTTTGTTATACTCTGTTGGTTTTTCCATTAGCTTGTTAATTACATGGATATGGTTAGCTGTTAAATACCAGGTTCTAAAGCCTGCCTGCTATCTTGGTTGATTAAAGTCTAGTTGTCTTTCTATTCGGCTTAATTTGATCTTTGTGAATATATCATTATGATTAATCTTATTGGGCGGTAATTTTTCATGTATTTAGTGTCTCCATTTTTGTGAATTAGCATACTGAAAAGGTTTTTTTCAAGCTGTTGAGCATTTTTGCAGACATTTTGTGGTAAAGTTTAGCGAGTTTTACTACTATGGAATCTCCTCCATCAATTATTAAATCAATTGTTATGTCATCTGCTTCTTCGCCTTTTTTATGCTTTCTTTACTTTTACCAGTTACTCTGGCTCTTGGCTCTGGCTCAGGCGTTTTATTATTTCAAGTGGCAAAATTATTGCTTATATCACTATTTTATAGCATTGTCTAGCAATCCTCTGCAATTCTTATCACTCCATCTCTTTTACTGATAATATTTCCATTTCCATCCGTTCATCAATTTTATGCTTCTTCCTTTCTTTTAGTGTTTTCTCAATGTACTGTTCTTAAGTATTCTATTGTGTTGGATAGTTTTGCTAATTCTATTTCATCTCTTTCGCTAATTTCCAATATTTTCTTTATCAGTTTTTTGGTATTTTCTGATAGTTTTCCTTAATCTTGCCTAGGAACTTTTTTACCTATTTCCTGTGCTGGTTCAAATTCAAATGTTGTTAAATTAATCTTCATTTCATTTCATGTAGCTGCGAGTACATATTTGGTAATGATTAACTAAACAAGTCATATTTTTCTATTATTGCAGGATAGTATATTTACTTTCTTAATACTCGTCTATTTCTTTCTTTCCTTAGATCTAGACAAATTTTACTTTTCATCATGATTTGGTCGCTTAATTTTGATTTATTTAACACTGTTATATATTTAATTGTATATATCTATCTATCTATCTATCCATCTATCTATATATATATATATACACACACACACACACAATATATATATATATATATATATATATATATATATATATATATATAATATATATATATATATATGTGTGTGTGTGTGTGTGTGTGTGTGTGTGTGTGTATACGAGAGAGAGAGAGAGAGAGAGAGAGAGAGAGAGAGAGAGGAGAGAGAGAGAGAGGAGGTACTGATTTTTTAGCTGAAGATTTGCGAAAGAAAACTTTTAAAAGAGAAAGTGAAATAATAAGATTTCCGATGAATGTATAATTTTGAGAAAAGAGTGAATCTAAAGATGAAGAGCAGTTACGGAAAAATGAAAAGAACGAAACGAAAACATGTGAAGCACCCCCTTACACGTTGACATTCTGAAAGATTACAGAATTAGTCTTCTTGCTACACCTTGACTGAAAAAATGTCCTGCATTCTAATTGCGAGTGTAGAAGAAAAAACAGTTAAGGAAAACAACTTCATTGGCATTATATTCTATCCACCAACAAGAAGAGAACGAATACGTTCTAGATAAGCAAAGTTATGTAATCCCAGACGGGAAGCATTTCAATTTAATCTCATGCATTTTTTAGTCTTATCTTTTTCATTTTGCTTTTTATTGAACCGTCATCTGAAAAGGTCTTACGCCATGAGATTAAAATCTCTCGTTAAAAGATTCCAACGTAATCTTTCAAAGTTGGATTTAAATTTGAACATAACAACACCTAGACGAGCGTTTATCTCCGTGCAGAGTTACTGGGTATATTCAAATAAAGAGCGTGGGCAACAGTCAGTGCAATAAAACAAGTAAATGAATATTGAAAGTTCATAGCGTATGGCGTTCGCTGAAGTATTGCAAAGCAACTTGACACTTGGAGGAGCTTACGTAAGTGTTCTGGCTGCTGGTAGCTGGCCCGTTCACTTTTCCTTGGCATATCAAGCAACAACAACAAGCCGATATAGTGCCGCCATAGCGTTGTCCTAAGCCACAGCCGAAGGAGAGGTATCAGACAAGTGTGCGGGTTGCTGGGCGCAGAGAGAGAGAGAGAGAGAGAGAGAGGAGAGAGAGAGAGAGAGAGAGAGAGAGAGGAGAGAGAGAGAGAGAGGAGAGAGGAAGACGGAATCTAAGAGCTTAGAGAGTACGAGAGTATGGGTGAAATGTCTTTATTTGAGAGAGAGAGAGAGAGAGAGAGAGAGAGAGAGAGAGAGAGAGAGAGCTTAAAGTGTGCGAGAGTATACGGGGAAATGTCTTTATTTGAGAGAGAGAGAGAGAGAGAGAGAGAGAGAGAGAGAGAGAGAGAGAGAGAGAGAGAGAGAGAGAGAGAGCGGTCTTATTCCTTTAGTATTTTGTCACTAATTTTGTTCCCATCGACATTAGCCTTTAGCTGAACTCCTGCAGTCTGCATGTCCTTGGAGTAGCATTGTAAAATATCCAGTGCATTAATTTAATATTGCTTGTAAAGCTTGCTGTTCTACAAAGTAGAAAGAGAGAGAGAGAGAGAGAGAGAGAGAGAGAGAGAGAGAGGAGAGAGAGAGAGAGAGAGAGAGAGAGAGAGATGCTTGGCAGTTGCGGCCGCCCGTGAGGACAAGGCGTGAGCATTGCAACCCGATTTTCACTAGGTATCGGTGTTTTCCTTAATGTTTCAGAAATTTTTTCCCTTGTACTTTCTTTAGTCTTTACATTTTTTGGTTTGCAAGCGGTTTTTCCCAGTGCCATAGAAGACGCGGTGCCATGGCTATGGGAACCTGAACAGACGGTTAAGTGGGCAGTTCGGGTGATAAGTCTATTGGGAATGTCATGTAGGGTGGTGGTGAACGAAATGATCTGACAAGCCGGTTGGCAGTGGCGTAACTCCGTTCGTCTGGCGCACGCACGCACAGCTTAGCTCTCCAAACTCGCACGGACACATTATCCACGAAACATTTTCAAAACCAGTGTGAATGATATGAATAGTCTGCAGGCATTAATAGGCCTATGTTTTTTTTTTCTATTGATCATAATTATATAATGAGAAAATTTCATGTTATAATTTTCAAACGATGGCGCTCAATAATCTGCCCGGCCCCAGCGACGACTGTATGGCCCTAATATGACACATTCCATCCCATTGCATCCATATGTGTTTCCAAATGTCTAAACAATTACATAATGATCATGTGCAAGTGATTAGCACTTCATTGCGCGTTGGATTAGAAATGACAAAATAACAATAAGTTACTTTCAAGCATTACCAAGATGGTTTTATATAATTTTAAGTTATTTCTCATCGTTACCACCTTGAATTAATCATCAACTATTCTCCAGCTACTCTAATTTCAGCGTAAGGAGTGGAGAGTATAGGCTCAGCCTAGGAAAGTTTCATTTTTTCCCTCGCTCTCTTTATTTCTTTAGTGGGGGAGGGGGTTTGGAGGGGAAGCTAAGTCATTGGTGCAGGGGATT
>NC_090731.1:89893528-89896028 GCF_036898095.1 Palaemon carinicauda
AGAGATTTGACCTGTTCTTTTCCTTTGGGTATATTGGGTCCTCTCTTGGTCGCAAACAGTGGTAGCTTGTTCCGGTGGATTGCCACCTCAATGGACTTGGTTCTGTCCACGATGCATTCCTTTGAGAATGCTTCAAACTGGTCTTGGCCAATCTGCTTGGCGTTACGGACTGTTTCTATGACTGCAGGGTCTGCGATCTCCTTTGTGTCGAGCACCAGCAAGTCCTGACTGTCCTCCTCGAAAGGGTTGCCCAGCTCTTCAATGACGGCCACGAGTGAGCGCACATCTCTGGCAAAAGTGTTCTCCACACTTGGTGTCTCTTCGTGGTGACGTGTCTCCTCTTGATCGTGTGGATGCAGATTGAAGTCGTCAAATTCCACAATCACTCTAGCAACCTCCGGTCCGGCAACCATCCAGCGCCTCAGTGCAGTTGGATTGTCTGTGAGGCCGATGGCTCCTCCATCACCCTTGACATACGCGTTGTTCTGCTCATGTCCTTGGTCAAGAGGGATTGCTGAAAAGATCCTCTTGGTCTTCTGGACTGTGAAGTGTCCCTTGCTAAACTCTGTGAAGACGTCTGGATGTTTGTTTGCCAGTTCTGCCATGTCCCGTAGATGCACTGGTATCCATCGGGACATTGTCAGTACTATCAAATGCTGAGCTGCTTGCGATGCGTCTCTTCTCTGCTCTTCGTAGCATTGTGTTATTGTATTTGAGCATACATGTTTTATGCCACTTGGCCTGGTGGGCAACCATTGTCGCCTCAACACCTTGTCCTTCATCTAGTCTCTGTAACTGAACAGTTCTTGGCAGTTCTCCGAGTTCATCAAATTTGACCAAGTTTGCAGATATTGTCGTGTATCCACTCCCAGGGTCTCGGCGTTTAGACAGTACTGGGCAGACAAGTGACTCTGTTGTCTCCTCTTGACATACAAGACACAGCTTCCAGTTTGTCTCAGGAGGTGTTGTGGGAGTACGTTGCTCAAAAGTATCGACCAGTTGGAACTTCTTTGCCATGGCTGCAGTCTGGAACAACGCGTCTCTGATGTCAGGTGGTGCTGCTGCAGCCTCACCTGCAAAGACAGAAAACACCACCATGTTACCACAAGTTACTACTACAAGCACCATGACTATCAACACTATACTATTACTGCAGCCGCCGTCACTGCCACCAACGCTGCCGCTGCAAAGTAAAATTCATTTTCTTGTGAAATGGTAGCCAAATTATTTGGTAAGCACAGAAATATGTGTAATTGTACAATACTTATCACCTCTAGCACACTTATCACCTTTAGCATCCACAAAAAGACAAATTATGGTACATATTCAATGACGCTAACGGTAAATAGCGGCCATTTTGAAAAATGGCCGCCAAATGTGCTACGGGGAGAATCTTGAATGCCTCCATATCCAAAATTGTTCAGAATGTATTAATCCACATGTGTGCCAATTTTGGTGCTTTTAGAACAATTTGAACAATTGGTTTCATATTTCTTACTATGCCGTTGGGCTATATATATTTTTGTGTGTGTAACATGTGTATATGTATCATTTCAGTACACACACACACGCACACACACACACACACACATATCTATATATATATATATATATATATATATATATATATATATATATATATATATATATATATATATATATATATGTATATATATACATGTATATATATATATATATATATATATATATATATATATATATATATATATATATATATATATATATATATATATATTATTAATTGCTAAGCTACAACCCTAGTTGGAAGAGCAGGATACTATAAGCCCAGGGGCCCTAACAGGGAAAATAGCCTTGAACAAAGCAAGAGGAAGAAAACTAGACAGAATAGTGTGCCCGAGAGTGTACCCTCAAGCAAGAGAACTCTACTCCAAGACAGTGGAAGACCATGGTACATTAGCTATGGCACTACCCATGACGAGAACAAGGGTTTGATTTTGGAGTGCCCTTCTCCTAGAAGAGTTGCTTACCATAGCTAGAAAGTCTCTTCTACCTTTGCCAAGAGGAAACTATATATATACATATATATATATATATATATATATATATATATATATATATATATATATATATATATATATATATATATATATATACATATATATGTATATATATATATATATATATATATATATATATACATATATATATATGTATATATATATATATATATATATATATATATATATATATATATATATATATATAATCTGTATCTATACACATGTAAAATATCATGAACAAACTTGACCTTTTTAATAATGTATATATCAACCACAAAATTGAATTCAATATCGCAATTACCGAGGCTTTGCCCAATCAGAAACGCTTATAATAGAAAAAATTTCTGTGGCTTATATATATATATATATATATATATATATATATATATATATATATATATATATATATATATATATATATACATATATATATATATATATATATATATATATATATA
>NC_090731.1:89903528-89906028 GCF_036898095.1 Palaemon carinicauda
ATTATAATTATCATTATTATTATTATTATTATTATTATTATTATTATTATTATTGCTTGCTAAGCTACAACCATAGTTGGGAAAGCAGGATGCTATAAGCCTAAAGGCTCCAACAGGTAAAATAGTTCTGTAAGGAAAGGAAATAAGGAAACATAATGCAAGAAAAGTTTAAGAATAATAACATTAAAATACATATATTATATATAAAATATAAAAGCTTCAAAGTAACTAGAGGAAGAGAAATAAGATAGAATATTGTGCTCGAGTGTACCCTCAAGCAAGAGAACTCTACCCCAAGACAGTGGAAGGTCATGGTACAGAGGTTAAGGCACCACCGAAGACTAGAGAACAATGGTTTGATTTTGGAGTGTCCCTCTCCTAGAAGAGCGGCTGCCCACAGCTGAAGTCTCTTCTACCCTTACGAAGAGGAAAGTAGCCATTGAAAAATTACATTGCAGTAGTTAATCCCTTGAGCGAAGAAGAATTGTTTGATAAACTCAGTGTTTTCAAGTGCCTGAGAACACAGGAGAATGTGGAAAGAATAGGTCAAACTATTCGTTGTATGTGTAGGCAAAGGAAAAAATTAACCGTAACCAAAGAGAGGGATCCAATGTAATATTGTCTGACCAGTCAAAGGACGCCATAACTCTTTAGAGGTAGTATCACGACATGTGAGAAAAAGAAATAGACATGGGAAGGACATATAATGAGAATGACAAGTAATAGATGGACATTAGAAATAACAAAAAGGGTCCATAGAGATTGCAAAACAATCTGGGGAAGAAAGAGAAGACGATGGATTAACGAACTATGAAAATTTGTGGGTATAGGGTACCTGACACTTGCACGCATTCGTGGCACGCACTGGCACGCATTGATGTGCGAACTCGCGTGAACGAGCCGTGAAAATGTCGTGAACAGTGCGGGAACTCGCGTGCCAGAGTGTACCAATGCGTGCCATGTGGGCCCAAAACTTTGAAATGTTTAAAGTTTGTGGCACGCATTGGCACGCACTAAATGGCCGTGAACGATGCGCCAACTGGAGTGAACTGGAGTGAACAGTGCGGGAACTGGCGTGAACTGGAGTGAACTGGAGTGAACGATGCGGGAAGTGGCGTGAACTTTATAATGAAGAGAAACAAAAAGGAAACGAAAATATTAATGAAAAGGAAAGAAAAATAAACCTAATAAATTTTTATATTTGCTGTTTTAATGTGAAAAAAAATGATATCTTATTTCAAACTATTTCCATAACTTTATAATGAAGAGAAACAAAAAGGAAACGAAAAAATTAATGAAAAGGAAAGAAAAATAAACCTAATAAATTTTTATATTTGCTGTTTTAATGTGAAACAAAATTATATCTTATTTCAAACTATTTCTATAACTTTATAATGAAGAGAACAAAAAGGAAACGAAAAAATCAATGAAAAGGAAAGAAAAATAAACCTAATAAATTTTTATATTTGCTGTTTTAATGTGAAAAAAAATGATATCTTATTTCAAACTATTTCCATAACTTTATAATGAAGAGAAACAAAAAGGAAACGAAAAAATTAATGAAAAGGAAAGAAAAATAAACCTAATAAATTTTTATATTTGCTGTTTTAATGTGAAACAAAATTATATCTTATTTCAAACTATTTCTATAACTTTATAATGAAGAGAAACAAAAAGGAAACGAAAAAATTAATGAAAAGGAAAGAAAAATAAACCTAATAAATTTTCATATTTGCTGTTTTAATGTGAAAAAAAATTATATCTTATTTCAAACTATTTTTATAACTTTATAATGAAGAGAAACAAAAAGGAAACGAAAAAATTAATGAAAAGGAAAGAAAAATAAACCTAATAAATTTTTATATTTGCTGTTTGAATGTAAAAATAAAATGATGTCTTATTTCAAACTATTTCTATAACTTTATAATGAAGAGAAACAAAAAGGAAACGAAAAAGTTAATGAAAAGGAAAGAAAAATAAACCTAATAATTGTTTATATTTGCTGTTTGAATGTAAAAATAAAATGATGTCTTATTTCATGCACACACTTATTTTCCTCTATTACCAATCAAGACCCAAAACTTTTTTTTTAAATAAAAATGAACTGAAAAATAAACCCAAGAAATTTTTAAGTTTGCTGTTTGAATGTAAAAATAAAATGATGTTTTATTTCATCAACATACTTATTCTTCTTTATTACCTTAAAATGAAGGGCAAAATTTTTTTTTTCTGTTTGCTGTTTTAATGTAAAAATAAAATGATTTCTTATTTCAACACACTTTTTTCTCTATTACCTTAAAATCAACAGCCTAAAAACTTTTCATGTTTGCTGCTTTTAATGTTAAAATAAAATGCTTTCTTAATACTTGTACATATTTCATGTCTGCTATTTATATGTAAATCAAATGCTTTCTTATTGAAACAAAAATAAAGGGCAACAAAAAATACAAACGAAAAAGATACGTTTCTTCTCCTCAATGCAATGGTGTCTCTGACAGAA
>NC_090731.1:89911028-89921028 GCF_036898095.1 Palaemon carinicauda
TTCGATAAGATTTTTGTCTCGACACCCAATGTCTTGCTCCAACACCCGACGTAGATCATACGCATAGAATTTTCTCGAAGCGTCGATCGTAGTTTCTTGTTTATGCCAGTAGACGGCAGCACGTCGGAGGGAGGCCATTGAGCGTCGCCTTGATCAGTTTTCTGTTCTCGTGCGCATCGTGTGGTTGTCTTCTGTTCGCTCCGTTATCAACAATGCTTTTTATCTTCCTTTTTCACGTTTTGTTTTTTGATTTTACGTATAATCGTAGGTCCTAAAAAGCTTAGTTTCGGTTCAGGAAGTAGTAGTGGTGAGAAAAGGAAGAAGTCAATGCTTTCATTAGAACTAAAACAAGAAATAATAGAAAAACATGAGCGAGGTGTGTGTGTTAGTGATCTGGCTAAACAATATGGCAAGAATATGTCTACGATCTCGACGATCATCAAACAGAAGGCAGCCATTAAAGCAGTCTAACCATCGAAGACGATCACCATTATTTCTAAACATCGTAGCCCTACTCTGGAAGAGATGGAACGCCTTTTGTCGATATGGATAAAGGACAAAGAGATTGTTGGCAATACGATCACTGAAACGATCATTTGTGAGAAGGCCAGCGCTATCTATTGTGACTTGAAGGCGGCGGGCTCTGGGGGTGATGCGGGGAGAGTTCAACCGATCATACAACGGAAGAATTCAAGTCGTCTCGAGGTTGGTTCGAGAAATTTAAGAAACGCACCGGGATTCATTCAGTTGTTCTGCACGGAGAGGCTTCAACTTCGGACACCAAGGCTGCTAATGATTTTGTTAAAAAGTTCGAAAAGATCGTGGAGAAGGAAGGCTACGTAGAGCAGCAAGTTTTCAACTGTTATGAAACCGGTCTGTTTTGGAAAAAGATGCCTAGTCGAACATACATTACTGCTGAAGAGAAGAAAATGCCTGGACATAAACCTATGAAGGATCGGTTGACTCTTGCCCTTTGTGCCAACGCCAGTGGGGACTGCAAAATAAAGCAGTTATTGGTTTACCATTCCGAAAACCGTAGGGCATTTAAAGCACATAGAAAAAATAAAGACATGCTGCATATTTTGTGGCGTGCTAATTCTAAGGCTTGGGTCACTAGGCATATCTTTGTTAAATGGGTAAACCTAGTTTTCGGCCCTGCTGTCAAGAAGTACCTTCAGGAGAGGAAATGGCCTTTGAAATGCTTGCTTTGTTTTGATAATGCACTCGCTCGCCCCCCAGACCCGAAGATGATATCATCGACCAGTACAAATTCATCAGTATTGTATCTTCCACTGAACACCACCCCTATCCTCCAGCTCATGGACCAGCAAGTCATCTCTAATTTTAAGAAGCTCTACACTAAGCACTTATTTAAGCAGTGCTTTAATGTCACGCAAAGCACCAACTTAACTTTGCGTGAATTTTGGAGGAGACATTTCAATATCGTGCACTGCTTAAAGATCATAGATCAGGCTTGGGAGGGATTAACTCGTTGGACACTGAATTCAGCTTGAAAGAAGCTTTGGCCTGATGGTGTTTCTCCCAGAGATTTTGAAGGTTTTGGCCCCAAGCCTGAACCTGTGCTTGCCGTCGAGGAAGACGTAGAAGATATTGTGTCCCTTGGCAAGTCCATGGGTCTAGAGGTCGATGAAAATGACATCACTGAACTCGTCGATGAGCATCATGAAGAGCTCACCACCGACGAACTCAAGGAGCTACAAGCCATGCAGCATGATGAGTTCCAAGCGCAGTTGAGTGAGTCGGAGGAGATCGAGGAGGTAGGTCACATCTTAAGTTCGGTTTGTCATGTTGTTTCACAATTCGATGATGTTTGTTTAACTCGTTTTAGAAAAATTCTCAAAAGCCGTACCAAGCAACTTTCTCTCGATAGTTTCTTTAAAAAATCTACGAAGCGGTCTAGTGATCATGATGAAGAGAAGGAAAGTGAAGCAAAGATAAGTAAGACCGAATCGAGTGAAAGTGATGCAAATTAAGATAAAAAATAAAGAAAAAATGTAAAAAATAAAAATAAATAAATAAGCTGAGTTAGGTTAAAGTCCACGTAGTGTAAGTTAGAGTAAGTTACGGTACGTTATCGCAGTCGCCGTCTCTACCTCCTCGCTGATCTTCCGTCTCCTGCTGCGTAGCAATTCCTACACCTACGCTGGCCTGTCTCTAAGGTAAAGTGTCAATAAAAACCCCTTTTTTCAATAACTATTTCTTTATTATTATTTTTTTTTAGATATTTCCGTATTATGCAATTGTATCAATGTTATGTGTAATTATGTGTAGCAATTTATTAAGGAGTTATCATGGGTTTTTGGGCTGAGGAACGAATTATGCAATTTACAATGAATTTTTATGGGAATATTTGCTCCAACATACGATTGTTTTTACATACGAAGCAGTTCCCGGAATGAATTAAGATCGTATGTAGAGGTACTACTGTACTGGTGATGATCGTCCGGAGAGAGTCTCTGTATTCAAAACTTTGAGGGCTTCTTTTGGAGCTGTTCTCAGTCCTTATAAGAACCATGGTAAATAATTTTTCCCCATTCCATCCTGACATTGTTGCTTTAAGAGAGTGATGGAAACGCTCAACGATACCATTGGCTTTTGGGTTGTGTGCTGTCGTATGGTTTAATTTTTCCAGAGGCTGGTTGCAAGGGAACTCCATAGGGATGACATAAAAGTATCCTTCTATCACTGGTTATGTATTTAACCAGGTTTTTTCCATCTGCTGTTTGTCAAGCGTTACTTCAGGCCATCTGGTATGCCCGTCAACGATGGTGGAAAGGTATCTATATCTCTCAGAGGGGGTTAGAGGTCCCACAATGTCGACATGAATATGAATGAATTTTCCTATTGTAAGCTCATTTCTTGAAGTCTATCTTCATTGCCCTATAAATGTGTTGGTTAGGTAACGTAAAGCCAGCACCTATTCCAGCTATTTACAATCTTACAGGAATTTGTCCACCATTCATACGACGTGAACCAATCAGTATGGTAGAGAGTGAGAAGCAATTTTCTGACAACGGGCACCCTCTCCGCTACCAGCAAGGGGTGCAACTAAGGCTAAAGTTATGAAAAAGCTTCTTGACTGTCGACCGCATTGGCACTGAATCTCTATCGACCTACAGATTGAGACGCTGGACTGAGAATGATCAATACCACAGTGAGTACATCCCTCAGCCGAGGGAAAATCTTCCCAAAGGCACCTCATTCAACCGAAAAGACTAGGACAAACAATTTGCATGCACCTATATTGATAAGGAATTCTATGTTGGACATCTCATCGGTGATGTAGAAACCTGTATGGTTTTTTTTTTTTTTTCCTTAGAAAGAAACGGTGAATGACAAACTCATTTCCCTGTAAGAGGCAAAGTCTGACCATCCCTGACAGTTAGTAGGAAGTCCTTGAGAGGTACAGTGGATGCATTGAGGATTGCCACAATTTTTTTCCATGGTAACATTATCATAAGGACTTTGCGCACTAAATCCAGTGTCGTTTCTTGTTTAGCCTCATTTTCAGTTATTGTTAGACTACTAGCCGTCCGAGGTGCTTGTAGATGAGTGTGGGCCATTGATCTCCTTTTGCTATTCTTATGTTTTCCATACGTTTTCTGGCTCTATTGTCGGGGGACATACTCAAAGATGACCTTAGTTGAGCCTTCAGAGTTTTGTATGTGACGCAGCTATTTGGGTAAAGACGTCACCGGGTATGTCTTCCAGTACATCGTCAGAATTTTGTGACGATAATGTAATCTTTTTTGACCTGAAGATAGCTTCTGCCCTAAAGAACCAGGCCTTTGGGTTGTGTGTTGTGGAAGGAGGCCGGCGGACGGAGGCACCGGCGGTGATTTCGTTCGGAGAGTTGTTGGTGTCGGGCATTTTGGGTCATTCTGAGGTCACCAATTTGCTGGTCAGGGTTTGGACAAAAACGCTTGCTGGTATCAAATCGTTTATTTACACAGAAATCTGACCTAAATCCACTTCTTGATGACGTAAAGGTAGAAGTAAATATTTGCATCTAAAAAGGTACACGATTATAATCCAGGTATGTTTCTGCATACCTGGTAAATGCTCGGAATATATATATATATATATATATATATATATATATATATATATATATATATATATATATATATATATATATATATGTGTGTGTGTGTGTGTGTGTGTGTGTGTGTCTATATATATACATATATATATATATATATATATATATATATATATATATATATATATATATATATATATATATATATATGTAGGTATATAATTTATATGTATATATATATATATATATATATATATATATATATATATATATATATATAAATACATATTATTGTTATTACTATCCAAGCTACAACCCTAATTGGAAAAGCAAGATGCTATAAGCCCAGGGGCTCCAATAGGGAAAAATAGCCCAGTGAGGAAAGGAAATAAGGAAATAAATAACTGAAGAGAACAAATTAACAGTAAATCATTCTAAAAAAAGTAACAACGTCATAACAGATATGTCATATATAAACTATTAACAACGTCAAAAACAAATATGTCATATATAAACTATAAAAAGACTCATGTCCGCCTGGTCAACAAAAAAGCATTTGCTCCAACTTTGAACTTTTGAAGTTCTACTGATTCAACAACCTATGTATATATTTATTTAAAGGAGTAAAACCATTTAATCCATCTGAATTAGAGGCTCATTATGTTCCTTATTAGATGTTAGTTTCTGTGTTAAAGATAAGGTGCCGTCGTTCCTAGAGTAAGCAAAAGTATCTTCGACATTCTTGTAAGCCTGTTTTCATGTCATCCACAGGAGTCGTGTCTTGGTGACCAGCTTATCGCAGTGAGATGATGGTAGAAAGTTCTTTCAAAGTAATTCTTGCTTTTACGGAGGAGATCTATGATATTTACTCCACTATCTAGGCGATTTAGTACTCCCTGCAAGAGATAGTAACGTATGTTGGGCTATAAATATGAAAGAATTGAGGAACTGATATATGAGAGCGTTAAGGATACGTCATACTGAAAAGAACTACATTGATCTATAAGTACTTTTGCTGGGTTGGGGCCCCTAACGGATGTGTTTTTTTTATTTATTTATTTTTTTTTTTTTTTTGTACCTTAGACCTATTCGTCGTAGAATGTCATTCTATAAAGAAAAATGTTAATACAGTTTTTTTTTTCTTTTTTTAGATAATTTCAACTCTCGTATCTTTTTTTCTAATACATATTGTGAAAAAAATCGTTTAAAAGTACTCAAAATATTTAATACAAATCACCGGTCTCGACGCATATTTTACTCGACGGAAACGATGATTCAGCCTCAAGGCCTGCGTTGTCCCTCTCTGCCTTTGCCATAAAGGAAATGCTCATAAAATAATGAAATTCTCTCTCTCTCTCTCTCTCTCTCTCTCTCTCTCTCTCTCTCTCTCTCTCTCTCTCTCTCTCTCTCTCTCTCTCTCTTCGGGCTTATGGTGCTTTCCCTAAGCACAGCTTTGTCTCAGCCTTCAAAAAGGACACTTGTAGCATTTCTATACCGACTCACATGCCTGGCGACTCCTTCTGAGGATCGGCCTTTCCTATTGTATAATATCCTCCTCCAAGACATCCAGAAACATTTAAATTCCTAACAGAGGAATTATTTTTGTGAATGAGAACCATATAATGCATATCTCATCATCATAGAAAAACAAAGAAGTCTGACGAATTTTCCCAAATCTGCATTTATTGTTTCTTCCTGCAAAGTTGTCCTGGTCCTGAGTTTACAGAGTTTGCCTTTGGGATGCATTACAGGAATATGTTTAATCCCTACTACTAGACGATCGTTATAAAGATCTTTATCAGTAAAATCCTTATCAGTAAAATATAGTTAGGAGGAGAATTAGTACAGATAATAATCAACGGTTTCTTATTCATTTGAATGCAGGAATAAGAGCACTAAGATTTAAGGGGTGCTATCACATACTTAAAGAGAGAGAGAGAGAGAGAGAGAGAGAGAGAGGAGAGAGAGAGAGAGAGAGAGAGAGAGAGAGAGAGAGAGAGGTCAGGTGCATGAACCTATACAGTATCATCATCATACCCGCACGCAACTGAATTTACTTTAACGGCCATGACGAATGCTTATATTTTTATATATCAATCCACCATTCACATAAATATTGAATTCCTTTTTACCTCATAGTAACTTCTCGCCAAGGGGAATAATATCTATTGGTAATAGGTTGGCTAGGGCACCAGCCACCCGGTGAGATACTACCGCTGGAGAGTTATTGAGTCCTTTGACTGGCCAGACAGTACTACGTTGGATCCCGCTCTCTGGTTACGGCTCAGTTTTCTTTTGCCTATACATTCACCGAATAGTTTGGCCTATTATTTACACATTCTCCTTTGTCCTTATACATCTGACAATACTGCGACTACCAAATAATTCTTCTTCACTTAAGGGATTAACTACTGCACTGTAGTTGTTCAGTGGTTACTTTCCTCTTGGTAAAGGTAGAACAGACTCTTTAGCTATTGTAAGAGGCTCTTTTAGGAGAAGGACACTCCAAAATCAAACTGTTGTTCTCTAGTCCTGGGTAGTGTCATAGCTTCTGTACTATGATCTTCTACTGTCGTGGGGTAAAGTTGTCTTGCTTGAGGGTACACTTGGGCACACTATTCTATCTTAATTCTCTTCCTCTTGCTTTTTTCTAGTTTCTGTAGTTTTTTATATGAAATTTCTATTTCAATGTAACACTTTTTAAAATATTTTATTTTCATTGTTCATTACGTTTCTTCTAGTTTATTTACATCCTTATTTCCTTTCATCACTGGGCTACTTTCCCTGTTGGAGCCCTTGTGCTTACAGTATTCTGCTTTTTTCCAACTAGGGTTATAGCTTATCAGGTAATAATAATAATAATAATAATAATAATAATAATAATAATAATAATAATAATAATAATTCCTCCTACGTGGATTAAGATTCGAACTTTGGATGGGGAATTGTGGATAAAGCCTCTATTCTTTTAACTTACATAATTTGTGACATAAGATTTGAATAGATTGGTTCAATGCGAAAGATGGAATTTCTTGTGGTTGGGTTCGATCCCAGACTACTGCTTACAGTATAGCCTGTTGTAGATGAGAACCAGCTTTATCAAGGATTAAGGAAAGGGTCTAAAGTTCAGCTGATATCACAAAAGGCTGTTTATCTTTTGGCACCAGCCCTTCCCAAGGGCAAAACGAATAGTAAAAAAATTAAATTATATATATATATATATATATATATATATATATATATATATATATATATATATATATATATATATATATATATATATATATATATATATATATATATTGTATGTGTGTGTATGTGTATGTGGTTGTGATGGCGTGTGTGTGTGTATGTTTGTGTTAGTGTATATTATAGCCGCAAAAGGAAAAATGAATTTTTCTTTTCGTGGTTACATTACATTTTTCATGCGCATCGCGCGTCAGCTTTCTTGATTTCCACACACACACACACACACACACACACACACACACACACACACACACATATATATATATATATATATATATATATATATATATATATATATATATATATATATATATATATATAAAATAACAACTACAAATGCTATCGTTAGTGATACACTGCGGGACAAAAGCCTCTGCCATGTATGTTTGTGTATCTTAATTAGTTGGATCAAACCTTGCAGTCTATCAGATTTGTTATGGCTGATCTAGATATCAGTCTCTGGCATCGTCATTCGGTTACTTCGCAGCACACTGCATAAGATTTATTTTTTTATTTTTTCATAATTCTGAACATCTATTGACTGATTGATTGAGAGTTTCTGGCATCCTGAGATCTAAGGTCCTTGTCATTTAGGCCTTCCCATCCTGCACGTATTAGTAGGTATTCTGTTAACTCTAACAGACTTGCCTTCTCAATCATAAGGTTCATCTTTACACAGTATTTTAGAAGTTTTATTCCGGCTGTGACCAGACTTTGGAATGATTCTCTTCATCAGGCAGTTGAATTGGTGGAATTTCAGAAGTTCAAATTTGCAGTGAATGTTTTTGCTTTGAGCATGTCGACATGAGTCTACCTTCATAATTTATATCGACAGATATAGATTAACTTTGTTACTGACCTTAGAATATTTTATGTTTTATTTACTCATTACTTATTATATGCAATTTGTTTATTTCCGTATTTCCTTTTCTCACTGAGCTATTTTCCTTGTTGGAGCCCTTGGGTTTGTAGCAACCTGCCATTCCAACTAGGGTTATAGCTTAGTGATATATGCATATATATATATATATATATATATATATATATATATATATATATATATATATAATATATATATACATATATATATATATATATATATATATATATATATATATAGATAGATAGATAGATATGTGTGTATGTGTGTGTGTGAGTGGGGGGGAGCGGACATTCACAATGAGTACCAAAAAACTTTAATTTGCCAAATTTTGTTGTTTATTAAGCATAAACTTCGTAAATTGAAAGGGTAGTAGGGATGATGATAATTGCCATAGAGTCATTAAGTATAATTCAGTTATTGTCATTATTATTAACATAATAATGAGGAGATACATATTGTTTTAATGTGAAGACGAACGTAAATAAAGCAATGAAAACATTAATAATACACTAATGTTATGAAAAGAGTAATAACAATGATGAACGAAAAACAAACAGAAAAAGAATATCAAAGAAGTCGTAGAGTTTTTCTCCAGGATTAAAAAAGTCTTCGAAAGAGGAAAAAAAAACTAGGTGAATTTTTTCCTTATAAGGACTCCGACGATTCTTTAAAAAGACTAAAGAAGGGAAGAGAATAAGAGAAGAGAAAGTAGAAGAGAACTTTTCCTCCTGCAGGGTTACACGCAGTGAAAGCGGCAGGTGAGCACAGGGTTATATCTTGAGAAGAAAGTGCATCAGATGTCCTTTGCCAACCGTTATAGGACAACAGGTTCACCTCTTCTCTCCCGACATCTTATCTCCCTCTCTCTCTCTCTCTCTCTCTCTCTCTCTCTCTCTCTCTCTCTCTCTCTCTCTCTCTCTCTCTCTCCCTCTCTCTCTCCCTCTCTCGTCTATTCTTCTCTTCTTACTTCTTATTCTTGAACTGGGCATTCAGGTTTTTCTCCAGTCCCTTCTCCCGCCTCGACTGACCACCTAACGTCGTAGTTTCCACCATTTAAGCCTAAGTTCTGGATGCAGCAATGGACTTTTTTCCCCAGAAGAATTAAGCATTGTGGATTCAACCCTTTTTCAGCTATATTTGGCTTGGTGGGATTTAGTTCTTTTTTTTTTTCCGAGCTGAATTAGGCTTTGAGGGATTCTCTCATCTTTTCCCCTTGGGTGAATTAAGCTTTGTGGGATTTAGTTCTTTTTCCCGCAGCTGAATTTGGTTTTGCAGGATTCAGTTCTCTTATTTTTCCTAGCTGAATTAGGCTTTTAAGGATTTCCTCTTTTTACCCTTGATGAATTAGGCTTTTGGGGATTCAGTTCTTTTTCCCCAGTTGAATTAGGCTTTGTGAAATTTAGTTCTTTCTTTCCGCTGAATTAAACTTTGCTAAATTCAGTCCTTTTTTTCAGCTAAACTATGTTTCGTGGTTCAGCCATTTCCCCAAGCTGAATTAGACTTTGGTAGATACAAACCTTTTTTTTCCACATCTGAATTAGTTTTTGTGGGACACTGTTAAATAAACTCAGTATGTTAGAAAAAAGAGAAGATAGTGTTGAAACAATGATAGGATATAATTGTGAAAATAGTCATGGAAGAAGAAAGAATAAGAATAAAATCCGATGCTTTTATTTCCTAGAAGTTTCCCTCTCTGAGGGAGGATGTGAGGGTTGGTGTTATGCAATGGTTTGCAAGAGTCCTTTGATGTTTTCCCATCCTTTCTTTTGCCCCTTGTGTGTGTTAGGGAGCGAGGTGGGTGTTTA
>NC_090731.1:89927851-89940351 GCF_036898095.1 Palaemon carinicauda
TATCAAAGCCGGATCATATATATATATATATATATATATATATATATATATATATATATATATATATATATATATATATATATATATATATATATATATATATATATATATATATATATATATATATATATATATATATATATATATATATATATATGTATGTATGTATATATAAAAGGGATTTTGACGTAGGAAAAATCTATTTCTGGGCGAGAGACCTGTGCCGCCCAGTGAAATGCACCTTTTACATCATTTCTAAGGTAATAACTGCTATGAATTTACCAGAGAAAAAATTGTATAGGAATGCTAGGTTGAACCCAGCTCGCTCACCTAATAAGGTGTCGGTATAAATAACTGGGCCGTTCAACATCCTAACTCCAATCGCTACTACAAACGAGCCCACCCACGCTAGTGAAGTCACTCCTATAGCACCCCAGATTGGGACCCGGAAGGGAGGAACGGTTGGTTTCTCTGGGCGGCACAGGTCTCTCGCCCAGAAATAGATTTTTCCTACGTCAAAATTCCTTTTCTGGGCTCTGGCCTGTGCTGCCCAGTGAAATATTACCAGAGAATAGGGACCCAATATGGCTAACTACCTGGGGAGAAAATAACACAAAAATAGTAATACATACATACATACATATACCAAGGCCCTTCCCCCAATTTTGGGGGGTAGCCGACATCAACAAAGAAACAAAAACAAAAAGGGGACCTCTACTCTCTACATTCCTCCCAGCCTAACAAGGGACTCAACCGAGTTCAGCTGGTACTGCTAGGGTGTCACAGCCCACCCTCCCACATTATCCACCACAGATGAAACTTCATAATGCTGAATCCCCTACTGCTGCTACCTCCGCGGTCATCTAAGGCATCGGAGGCAGCAGCAGGGCCTACCGGAACTGCGTCACAATCGCTCGCCATTCATTCCTATTTCTAGCACGCTCTCTTGCCTCGCTCACATCTATCCTCCTATCACCCAGAGCTTCCTTCACTCCATCCATCCACCCAAACCTTGGCCCTCCTCTCGTACTTTTCCCATTAACTCTTGCATTCATCACCTTCTTTAGCAGACAGCCATTTTCCATTCTCTCAACATGGCCAAACCACCTCAACACATTCATATCCACTCTAGCTGCTAACTCATTTCTTACACCCATTCTCACCCTCACCACTTCGTTCCTAACTCTATCTACTCGAGATACACCAGCCATACTCCTTAGACACTTCATCTCAAACACATTCAATTTCTGTCTCTACATCACTTTCATTCCCCACAACTCTAATCCATACATCACAGTTGGTACAATCACTTTCTCATATAGAACTCTCTTTACATTCATGCCCAACCCTCTATTTTTTACTACTCCCTTAACTGCCCCCAACACTTTGCAACCTTCATTCACTCCCTGACGTACATCTGCTTTCACTCCACCATTTGCTGCAACAACAGACCACAAGTACTTAAACTGATTCACCTCCTCAAGTAACTCTCCATTAAACATGACATTCAACCTTGCACCACCTTCCCTTCTCGTACATCTCATAACCTTACTCTTACCCACATTAACTCTCAACTTCCTTCTCTCATACACTCTTCCAAATTCTGTCACTAATCGGCCAAGCTTCTCTTCTGTGTCTGTAACCAGTACAGTATCATCCGCAAACAACAACTGATTTACCTCCCATTCATGGTCATTCTCGTCTACCAGTTTTAATCCTCGTCCAAGCACTCGAGCATTCACCTCTCTCACCACTCCATCAACATACAAGTTAAACAACCACGGTGACATCACCCATCTATCCACTGAAAACAATAATAAAGTAACCCGAAGGTAAGAAATCCACAAGGTATGAATAGTAAAAAATACATGGTAAATAATCCCATATAGGGATGGTAATAAATCAAGCAGAGCTGTGAATATAGCAAAATACATAATATCAAAATTAAAATAGAATCAACTCGGGGGGATTAAGCACAGATGAAACCAAAACAATTGGTAGAACATATATCAATGAATAATAAAAATAATACACCATAAGGGTGTATGGCAAAGGACAACCAAACCAGGTAGGGACAATAAGAAAGCCAGGCAGGAGGGAAAGAGGACAGAGCAAGACATTGTGATTAGGACTCAGAGCCTTCAGGAGGAACTACATTTCAAGCTGCTACTGTTGCAAATTTAAGAGCTTCTGAAGGTTTTAGGTAGTGGCGTTTAAAAACTTTAGGGGACTTCCAACCCGTATATTTTGTGAGCTCATCAAATTTCATATGATGAAAAAAGTTAATTAAAGTAGCAACAGCTCGAATATCATGGACTTGTGGGAATGACTCAGGATTAGCTTGTTTAATAAAATAAAGAATTTGTTGTCTAATTCCTTTAAGGGTAATAGCTTCTCCATTCTCTCTAATAAATAAGGGCCCTGTGGAAGTAGTGGAAGTTCTACTTAAGTAGGATTTCAGGGTGGTAACTGGACACAGGGATGGATCCCGAGGAAGTGGAACAATCTTCCAGGGAGACCACCTGTTCTGGGTATCCTCATTTTTAGCCAGGAATACTTTGTTAGGGGAGAGAAGGACCTCACCCGAAGGGAGAAACTCAATATGACCTGGGTCTCTAGACAGGGCCGACAATTCTGAGATTCTAAAGCCAGAGGCGAGGCTCAAAAGAAAAAGTGTCTTTCTTAACAATGCCATATAGTTACAAGATTCATTCAAAGTGTCAGAGGCTAGATTTAGGACATCGTTCAAGAACCAAGAAACTGCGCTAGGGCGAGTTGATGGTTTCAGTCTGGCACAAGCTCTTGGAATGGAAGGGAAGTATGAATCCGTCAGGTCAATGTCAAAACCGACATGGAAGATCTTTTTCAAGGCTGATTTGATCGTAGTAATCGTGTTGGCTGCTAGGCCCGATTCAAAGAGAGTTCTAAAGAATGTCACAGTCAGGTTCATCGTCATTTTCTCAACTTGTGAGTCTTTCAAAAACTTTGCCAGTTTTTTGATGGCTGAGTCATATTGACGGAGGGTGGATTCTCTTTTGTCTGATTCCAGGAATAGGGTATTCAGAGGGTCGATGTCTGCACCCTTTTGAGCTGCGAACTTCATGAAGTCCATAAAGTTAGGGCATTCAGAATCCTTGAGGAAGCTAACACATTGCGTGTTTGTACTACTTGTGTTAGAACAGGATTGGGTAGCCGGCGGGGGCGGAGGCCTAGCTCTAGTAACAAGGGGAACCAGTTGCTTTTGGGCCAGTTGGGGGCTATCAGAGCCACTCGGCCCTTGAAAGATCTGAGCTTGTGCAGTACTTTCAGTAGGAGATTTATCGGAGGAAACAGATAAATCGTCTTCCAAGTGTTCCAGTCTATTGACATAGCGCCCATGGCATAAGCCTGAGGGTCCAGGTTGGGGGCTACATAACATTCTAGTTTGCAATTGGATTCCGTCGCAAACAGATCCACCTGGAGACCCGGGACCTGAGATAAGATCCATTGGAAGGATCGATTGTCCAGTGACCACTCCAACTCCAACGGGGTCGTCCGGGAAAGTGCGTCCGCCACTTCATTCTGGACCCCCGCCAGGTGGACTGCTGATAGATGCCACTTGTATGACGTAGCCATGGAGAAAATTGCCAACATAACGCGGTTTATGTGGGCTGACCTGGAGCCTCCTCTGTTGATGCAGTGGACTATGACTGCGCTGTTGAGGACCAGTCTTATATGGAGATTCCTGGCTTGGCTGAGACGTTTCAGGGTAAGCAAGACTGCCATGGCCTCTAGGACATTTATGTGCATTTGTTGAAATATCGGAGACCATAACCCTTGGACTTTCTTGTGTTGAGAGTAACCTCCCCACCCTGTGAGGGAGGCATCTGTATGAACGACGAGTCCTGGGGCAGGATATTGCAAGGGAAATGACTTGGAAAGATTCTTGATTTTCGTCCAAGGCTGCAGACTTTTCCTCAGGATTGGGGGAAGGCGAGCTCACCCGTCTTGACGTTTCTTGGTCGCTCTGGAGTACCACACTCTGTTTATGTCCTTTAGTTTGAACTTTAGGACGATGTCTGTTACGGAGGTGAACTGTAAGGAACCTAGTATTCTCTCCTGGTTCCTTCTGGATGTCAACTTGTCCCTGAGAAACTGTTCCGTGTTCCTCGCTATTTCCTTCCTTTTGGCTTTTGGCAGGCACAATGTATGAGAATTGAGGTCCCATTGTAGCCCCAGCCATTGGAACTTGGTCTCCGGGACCAGACGGGATTTCTCGAGGTTAACCTGAAATCATAAACGTCGAAGGAAGGAGAGGGCCCGAATGGGGGAAAGGCATATGTGTCTATCCCCATCCAATCCATTAAAAAGGCATCCACCGCTATTGCCTCCTTGTCCGGAACTAGGGAGCAATAGTTGGGGATCCTCTTGTTCAAGCTGGAGGCGAAAAGATCTATTAGGGGTCTCCCCCACAGCCTCCAGAGACTCTGAAAGACCTGTTGGTTGAGGGTCCATTTTGTGGGAAGAACCTGCCCTTTCCTGCTGAGCATGTCCACCCTCACATTCCTCTGTCCCTGTACAAATCTCTTCAGCAGATCTACCTTGTTCTCCTTCGCCCAAAGAAGGTGCTCCCTTGCTTTTTCGAACAGAGACAGAGAGAGTGAGTCCCCCCTTGCTTCCTGATGTACGCAAGAGCTGTGCTGTTGTCTGAGTTGACCTCCACAATCTTCCCTGACACCGAGTCTTTGAAGGCCTTTAGTCCTATAAGAATGGCCGTCAGCTCCTTGTTGTTGATGTGCCATCCCAACTGACTTTCTTCCCAAGAGCCTGAGACCTCTTTGCTTCCTAGTGTTGCTACCCAACCTGACTCTGACGCATCTGAAAACAACACTAGGTCTGGGTTCTTCTTGTACAGAGAGATCCCTTCCCCCAACAATGCTGGATCCAGCCACCACTTCAGATGATCCTTGACCTCTGCTGGAATAGGGAAGGAAAAGGAGTCATCCTGTGTCTTTCTGTTCCACATCTTTGAAAGAAAGTGCTGTAGAGGCCTTGAATGGAGTCTCCCCAGTGAGACAAACTGCTCGAGTGAGGAGAGAGTTCCCAGAAAATTCATCCACTCCCTCGCTGAGCACCTCTTCTTGTCCAGGAAACTTCGGACCTTCTCGAGACACTTGGTCTGTCTTTCCTGAGAGGGAGAAGCCTGAAAAAGAACTGAATTCAGAACTATCCCCAAATAGAGAATAGTCTGATTCGGCTTGATCTGAGACTTCTCCCTGTTGATGCCCAGGCCTAGATCTTGAGTAATCATAAAAGTCTTTCGTAGATCCTCCAGATATTTCTCCTTCGATCATGAATGTATCAGCCAATCGTCCAGATAAAAAGATACCCTTATCCCCTCTTGATGCAGCCAGCCTGCCACATTCACCATTATCCTGGTGAAGACTTGGGAACCGTGCTGAGACTGAAGCAAAGCACTCTGAACTGAAAGCACTTGCCCTGGATTACAAATCTCAGGTACTTCCTTGAAGTCGGATGGAGGGAGACGTGAAAATACACGTCCTGCAAATCGAGAGACACCATCCAGTCCCCTGGACGTACTGATGCCAGCACAGACTGAGTCGTCTCCATGCAGAACTTCGTCTTCTCCACGAAGACGTTCAGAGAGCTGACATCCAGGACGGGTCTCCATCCACCCGAGTTCTTGGGCACTAGAAACAGGCGATTGTAAAAGCTTGGGGAGGATAGATCCCGAACCGGTTCTATCGCTCCCTTGTCCGGCATTTGGTCGACTAGACCCAGGAGAGCCTTCTGTTTCCCTGGATCTGTGTACCGCGCTACTAAGGCTAGCGGAGTATCTGAGAGAGGAGGCTTCTTCAGAAGGGGGATCTTGTATCCTTCCTTGATGACTGAGAGGGACCAGGTGTCTGCCCCTCTTCTCTTCCAAGACTGCCAAAAACGTGACGGTCTTGTGCCTATTGTCTGGAGGAGTTGTACTTCATTTTTGGAGCGAGCTTTGAACGAACCTCTGTTCGATCTTGCTCATGACTCTTACCTTCTTCCTCTAAAGTCAGGTCTTGAAGTAGTCCTGCCTCGAAAGGGCTGCTGGAATTTCTTTTCCTCTCGCTTCGAAGTCGAAGGAGCGGCTGTCAAGGGCTTACGAGCTGAACGTGATAAAAGGTCTTGGGTGGCCTTTTGGGCCAGATAAAGCGTAATGTCTCTCACAAGGGCCTCAGGAAAAAGATGTTGCGACAGGGGGGCGTAAAGAAGCTCAGACTTCTGTGCAACGGTTACAGATCTCGAAGCAAAAGAGCAAAGCAGGGCCCTCTTCTTCAAGATTCCTGCTGAAAATAGCGAAGCCAACTCATTCGCCCCATCTCTAAGGGCCTTGTCCATACAGGACATAATACTGGTTAGGTCTTGAGTTCCTTCCATCTGCTCAGTCTTCCTAGCTAGAGTCCCTAGACACCAGTCCAAAAAGCTAAAAACCTCAAAGGCTCTAAAAATGCCTTTGACGAGGTGATCCAGCTCCGACATCGACCACATAACCTTGGCCGATTTGAGAGCATGCCTTCCAGCTGAGTCCACAATGCCAGAGAAGTCACCCTTGGAAGAGGCAGGAACTCCCAGACCCAGAGATTCCCCAGTCTCATACCACATGCCAGCCTTCGAAGCAAGACGAGCTGGTGGAAACTAGAAGAAAGTCTTAACAGCTTGCCTCCGTTCTTTCATCCAATCATCAATTTTTGCAAGCGCCTTCTTTGCAGAAATGGAAAGTTTCATCTTGCTGAAGGCCGACTGTTTCTTGGCCTTCTTCCTGCTAAATTGAGATTGAGGAGATCGCTGAGCAGCAGGTTGGAACTCCTCCCCATAAAGTTCAAAGAGGGAGCAAGAGAGAACCTTGTAATCGCCAGCAGCATCAGCAGGTTTGTCTTCGTCATCAAAGACCTCCTCGAGATCCTGATCCACCTCTACAACATCCTTCGTTCGAGAAGAAGGCTTCCTAGAATCCGACAAAGGCATATCGAAGGATTCGTCCTGAAGTAGAGGGCTGCAAGCAGCCTGACCCCGAGAACCGCTTGCATCCTGGCGCCGAGCGTAGGTGTCGTCCTGGCACCGGGAAGAGGCAGCGTCCTGGCGCCGAGCGCTAGAAGAGTCCTTGGTGCAGTAGGAGGAAGCGTCTTGACGATGGGAGGGGGAGGCATCCTGACGGTGAGAGGGGGAGGCATCCTTACGCAGAGAGCTGCCGTCGTCCTGGTAACGAGAAGCAGTATCGTCCTGAGGAAGCAGGCTAGTATGGTCCTGGTGCCGATAGCGAGAGGCAGAGTCATCCTGGCGTCGAGAACGAGAGGCGGTATCGTCCTGCCGTCGAGAACGAGAGGCAGTATCGTCCTGGGGACGAGAACGAGAGGCGGTATCGTCCTGGCGTCGAGAACGAGAGGTGGTATCGTCCTGGCGACGAGAGGAAGTCTCGTCCTGAGGAAGCATGCTGGCATCGTCCTAGCGTCGAGAGAGAGAGAGGCGGTATTGTTCTGGTGCCGAGAGCGAGAGGCGCAATCGTCCTGGCCGAGCAGAAGAGGAAGCAGAGCAGTGTAGCGTCTTCGAAGAAGCACGCAAGGGTTCCTTAGGAGAGGAACTCCGTTCCCTCTTAGAAGCTAACTTCTTGATTGGCAAAAAGTTGTCTTTACGTCTGTCAGACTGGGCGTGAGGGCGGCTTAATGCTTGAACCAACGAAAAAAGTTGTTCCTGCATGACAGACATGAAAGACTTAGCTACTTCTGCTGGGTCTTGCGGTCCCAAAGGAGAGGGCTGACGAATAACGCTCATGGAAGGAGAAGGATCTTTGGCTGCTCTATCTCGACTTGCAGACCTAGACTTCGTCCTCTTCACAGGCACGGAGTCTAAATCGTCCTCTGAAGGACAAGGTTCATAGCTACTAGAACTGGGAGAGTGAGAACGAGACAGTTCGTCACGGTTCCACCTCCTCTTCTTAGGTCTTGATGCCTCAAACTTCCATTTGCGTCTGGGAGAGGGATTCGGAGAAGAAACCATCACGTCCGACACGCCTTTTCCATGGCGGTCAAGAGCAGCCTGGGAATTGGCAACTGGACTGTCTAAGGAGACGGCTTACCGAGGGTACGTACCTCTCACCCCCTTTTGGTTTTCGACGTACCTTCTCCCTTGGTCCTGGGAGCTTGGTAGAGGTCTAGACCTTGGGTAATGACAGGTTCGGTCAGTTGCTACCTCCACTGCACTTTCACAAGCACTAATATCACTTTCACTGGGCTTACCTTTAAAGGCCGCAAGTTGTTCTTTAATGGCCTTCAACTCGGCAGCCATCCTGGCGTACCGAGAGTCATCCGCAGATAGAGATCCTGTGGAAGGGGCAGGAGTTACTATCTCAGGGGAAGGATCAACTTCCAAAGAGGAATTAATTACAGGTTCAAAGGATAAATCAACACTAAGTTTGCTAACAGACTTAGATTTAGACCTAGAGGCTCTCCTAACTCTATCCAGCTCTAGTTCACGCATATAGCGCTTCATAGCCAACCAATCCTTTTCACTCAAAATCTTACATTCCTTGCACCTATTATTAAGTGCACATTCAAAACCCCTACAACCCAAACACACGGTGTGAGGGCCTACCGACATTTTCGGCAACCTCACCTTGTATTTTCTTTTGCACACACACGGAAATGAAGTTTATCACTCATAATGATCAAAAGCCAAAAAAAAAAAAAAAAAAAAAAAAAAAAAAATAACAAAACACAATTGCCAAATCCCCAAATCAGTGTACTTCACCAAATAGCAGACTGGTACAGCGATACAGGGAAAGCGAAAGAAAAAACTCTAATGACAGACCAACGTGTTGTCGATCCGGCCGGCAGAGATGATCTGAAGAACAGAAAACAGGAGTGATCCCAAGTACCACCCTGTAAGGGTTGTTAACCACCTAACCGCACAACCACCACAATGTGGTTGCCGCGATTTTTGAAAAAAATTCTGCCGAAAGTCAGAGACTATAGCTATATATATATAACTGCCAGGTAAGTTCAATTCATAAAATGATCTATTTTCATGATCTTGGTTACCCCTTTGCACACTTAATTCACAAACTCTCTGCCATTGTCACTTATCAAGGTACATGGACATCCGAACCTCACTATGAAGGAATACAACGCCTTCGCAACCGAAACTGTGGTTTTGTCTGGTGGACAAAACCACAGTTTCGGTTGCATACGTGTGTGTGAAGCGCGTGAATGCATCTACAAACACACACACATACTTAAACTGGCCGTCACCAGGGGGGGGGGTATGGACCTAGCACGTCCATATGCACTCTATTAGACTTAACAGGCACTACTGACCATGTTCTGGCCTTTGGGATCACATGGTTGTGGTTCCGCATAGTGTTACACACATGGCACTTATTAAACCTAATAATGTCTTTCTTCATGCCTAACCAAAAAAATGACTCTCTGGCCCTTCTCAGGGAACTCTCTATACCTACATGTCCTGTGTAAGGACTTACGTGAATTACATGGAAGAACAACGCGAGATCGGATATCCCCCGGTCTCTTCTCATATTTATAAAATAGGATATCGTCTTCAATGAAGAACACATCCCTTCGCATGAGCAAGAAATCCGGGAGCTTGCTACTCGCATCCCTCACACAATCCTTGACCTGTTCGATCAAAGCTTCAGATTTTTATCCAGCAATAAGCTCACCCACACTCCAGCCCCACAAATCAACCACACACTCGTTCAAGGGGCATTCTCCCTGAGTTCCCTCCACGGAACTCCCAGCATTCACATTCTCCGGACGGCCCTTGTCGTCTCTCTCTCTCTCTCTCTCTCTCTCTCTCTCTCTCTCTCTCTCTCTCTCTCTCTCTCTCTCTCTCTCTCTCTCTCTCCCTCCCTTTCTCTCTCTCTCTCTCTCTCACTGGAGTTGTCAAGATCTTCCTGTTTTCTATGCGCTTCTCCCACAGGTGTATTTGAACCTGAATCTCCCTGATGATTTTCCTTCCGTCTTACAGATCTAGTTGTTACTGCCACTATGGCAGTCCTGGAGAGAGCATCTTCTACTTTATTTGACTTCCCTGCAACATGCTCGAAATTCACAATATCAAACTCTAACAACCACTCAATCCACCGAGCTTGCCGAGTATTTAACTCCCCTTTTTTTCAACAAGTCTCGCAACCGCCGATGATCTGTATTTATTTCAACTTTATGCCCAAGCAAAAAGTAGCAGTGTCTCTCCAGCACGCATAGAATTGCCAATGCCTCTCTATCGAAGGTACAGTATCTAACCTCTGGTCCCTTTAAAGCTCGTGAAGTGAAACAAATAGGCCTCTCATTCCCTTCATCATCAACTTGAGAAATGACTCCGCCAATTGCGATCTGACTTGCGTCTGTCGTTACCAAAAACGGCCAGTCGAACCTTGGATAAGCCAAACCGTTCATTGCTCGTGAGTGCATTGTTTAATGTCTGAAAAGCAGCTTTCTCTCTTTCTCCCCACTAAAATTTGGGCCGCTTCCTCAATGAATCTAGCAGTCGTGCTATGTGATACATCCTTAGCGTTTTTTGGCTCTGGAAATTCTCTGATTGCCGCTACTTTATCGGCACAAGGCACTAGGCCTTCGGGTGTTACTATGTGCCCCAAAAATTCTACTTCTTGTTGAAAAAAATTACATTTGTCTAAATTGATCTTCATCCCCTGACGTCTCAAGGCTTCTAACACTTGTATAAGAATTTTTTCATGTTCATCTGCCATAGTCCCAATTACAATTATATCATCCAAGTAGACAAAGACACTATGCCCTAATAATGAAGCTAGTATGGACATCATTACACGAGAAAAATGGGCAGGAGCATTCTTCAATCTAAAAGGGAGATAATTATACTCAAGCAATTGATCATTTGCTATAAAGGCAGTTTTTTCTTTACTTTCGTCATTTAGGGGAATTTGGTGATACCCGGACTTTAAATCTAACATAGAAAAAAACCTGCTTTCCCTGACTTTAAGTAACAGTTCCTCGGTAGAGGGCAAAGGGTAGGCGTTATCCTTGGTAACAGCATTTATCCTCCTACAATCTATGCATAATCGAAAAGAACCATCCTTCTTACGAACCATCACAATTGGAGAGGCCCAGCAGGGGGACACGCTTTCTCGAATCGTACCTTGCTCTTTTAATTTATTAATTTCTCTTTCAATTACCTCTACATGACACATGGGAGTCCTATAAGGTTTGGAACGACTGGGGGGGGCATCTGCCAGTCTCGATGTTAAAGGGAAACTTAGTAATCTCCCTGGGGGTTCATCTCCAACTGCAATTACATCCGCAAAATTCCCTTCAATATTTCCTACTCTTTTATAATAATTAATTGGGTCGCTCCAACAGCGGTTTGACGGAGCTTTCTCAGCCTGTCCCCACTGGGACCTTCACCATGGAAAGACAAGGTCGCCAGTGTCCATTCGGTTGTCACAAGCGAACATAACTCAAGGTCGCAGACTGACTCATTGCCTAAGTGGAACCACTGGGTACTTACATTTATAAAGGGAATTTCGACCTTTCCTTTGGTAATGGTGGTGACTCCTGGAGACATGAAATCCTGCCACTTTTGATATGGTTTTACGTACACTAGGTTGCCTTCACGCATTTCCGATGCGGGTGCAATTGATAGGAGTAGAGGGTGGAGGGGGGGGATTGATTCACTTGCTCCGGCCCGGCAGGAATCACCCCTGCTATCCCCCTTAGCAGTAAGGGCAACCCTAACTCGAGGCCAAGTTTCCCCATAACGGGTATCTCTGTCTCTTCCCCTGGTCCACTTTCCACCTCTCTTCTAGCCTCTCCCCATCGGGGCCCCGTATTGTCACTTGCTTCTCCTTGATGAAATCAATTCCCAGGATAATGGGAATATCCCCCATATTTAATGTCGGGATGACATAGAAGGCATGGGTCACTTCTCGACCTTGAAGGTTGAATCATTGTCTGATAATACCTCGGGTCATCAGTTTGTGACCACCAGCCGGTTCAACACCAGGTACTCTTTCGACGCTTGGATGGCATCCGTCGCCAAATGTTCTTCCATAAGGGATACGCTGGCCCCGGAATCCAGCAGAGCGCATTGCACACACGATCCAAGCTCTACTCTAAGAACAGGGACCACATTCCTACTCGCATAGGCGGGAACGGCGGTGAGTGGCGGCTGCTTTACCTCCCAAACCCCCTTAAGCACTCCGGGGAAGCCGCGGCTCGCTGACCAGGGGGGTATCCTTTACTGCTGGCTGGGGCACTGGACTGGCCCTTCCCCGACGTTGGGCCAGGCGTGACGACTGACTCCCTTGGCACTTCTGTCCCCAGTCCTGGCGGTTGTGACGAACAGCCCGAAGGACCCTTGGTCCCCATCCTGTGTCGTTTTCCCCTTCCTCTCGTTGGTGCAGGGAAAACGTGGTCTCTCAGCCGACGCCGTTTTTTTGGACAGCTGTTCAGTAGATGGTCTGTGGCATGGCATCC
>NC_090731.1:89945127-89950127 GCF_036898095.1 Palaemon carinicauda
TCATTCCATTGTCTTTCCTTGCTTCTTTTGTAATCTCTTGGGAACCATTCTGTTATTCTTAATGTCCATCTATCATATATCATTCTCATTATATGTCCTGCCCAGGTCCATTTCTTTTCTCTATATGTTCTTGGAATTTTCTCTACTTTAGTTTGCCCTTGTATCCATGGTTTTTTTTTTTTTTTTTTTTTTTTTTTTGTATTTTAGTGCTATCCCCATTATTATTCTTTCCACAGCTCTTTGAGTTGTAACTAGCTTATATTCTGAGGGTTTATTAAGACCAAGTTTCTGATGCAAAAGGTAAAACTGGTAAAACCATCTCATTAAATATTTTCTTTTGGGAGAAAGTGGCTTTTTACATATCATAATCTCATTTAGTTTTTCAAAAACTCTCCATCCCATGCTTATCCTTCTTTTAATTACGGTCTCGTGTCCTGGGGAACCACTTACTGTCTGTCCCAAGGATGTTTTCATTAACATTCTCTAGAGGTTCGTCCATAACTCTTATTTGTTGTCTCTGCATTTTCATTGAACATTATATAATCTTAGTTTTAGTCATGTTAATTTTCAGTCCTATTTCTGTTTTCTCTATTCAAATCTTCTATCTTTTTTTTGCAATTCCTTCAATGATTCACTAAGCCCAACCATTTCATCTGTGAACAAGTTGTTAAAGTATTCCCCATTAATATCAATTCCTACATATTCCAAATCTAAAATTTTCAAAAACATCTAGGCATGCTGGAAGTAATTTAGGAGAGATAAGGTCTCCCTGTCTAACTCCTATTTCAATAGGAATTTTCTATCTTTATGATAGCTTTAGGATTCCTGTAGAGATATCTTCAAGTATTCTAACATAAGATTCATTTATTCATTGTCTTTGAAGGGCTTTCATCACTGCTGAGATTTTGGTTGAATCAAAAGCTTTTTCATAATCAACAATGGCCATTCGTAGCGGTTTGTTATACTATGTTGATCTTTCCATTACCTGATTAATTACAGGGATATGGTCAGTTGTTGAATACCCACTTCGAAAGCTTCCCAGCTCTCTTGGTTTATTAAAATCTAGCTGTCTTTCTAATCGGCCTAATATGATCTTTGTAAATATCTTATATATTATGTAGAGTCAGCTTATTGTGAGGGGGGAGGGGGTTAATATTTGAAGTCTTTTGTGTCTCCCTTTTTGTAAATTAGTATAATGATACAGTTTTTCCAAGCTGCAGATATAGAGCATTCTTGCAGACATTTTGTGTAAAGTTCAGCTAGTTTTACTATTATGAAATCTCCTCCATCTATTATTAAATCAATTGTTGGGCTTCATCTCTTGATGTTTTGCCTCTTTTCATGACATTTAAGGATTTCTTTACTTCTTTTACTGTAACATTTGGTATCGGCTCAGGTGTTTCATTCTTCTTATTGGCAAAGTTATTTTTTTATATCACTATTGTATAGAAATCATCTGCAGTTTGTATCACTTCATATCTATTGTTGATAATATTCCCATATTTATCCTTTTAAAGCAAATATCTGTTAGCATCCTGTTCCAAGTCTTCTTTAAATCAATTTGATACTTCTTCCCTTCATTGGTGTTTCCTCAATTTTGGTGTAAATGTGTCTACGAATGTCCTGGGTTTTAAGTTTGTTTATTGTTTTGGAAAGTTATCCTAATTCTATTTTATCTCTCTTTCCCTCATTTCCAATCTTTCCTTTATTAGATATTTTGTGTTTTCTGATACTTTTCCTTAATCTTGTTTACGAGCTTTTCCCCACGTCTCTTATGCCGATTCCAATACAAATTTTGTTAAATTACTGTTAATTTCTTCTTGACTTGCTTCCATTTCATCATGTAGCTGTGAGTACCTATTTTGTATTGCTAAACTAAAATCGTCCAATTTTACTCTTTTACAGGAGTGTTTATTTGCTTCCTTAAATTTTGTTTTTCTCTCTCTTTCCTTAGATCTAAAAATAATTTTCCTCTAACCATTTTATGGTCACTTGTTTAACACTCTTACATCTTTTACTAGATTAGATCTTTCCCTGAAAATAAAATCTATTTCATTTTTTGTTTCTCCATTTGGGCTTCTCCATATCCATTTTCTGTTTGTTTTCATAAAGGCAAAGGTGTTCATGATTTTAAGATTGTTTCTTTCAGCAAATTCTACAAGCATGTCTTGCAGCTTCTCCAATTTTACAGACGGCTAATTCTCCTCTCTTCTTTTGGCTTACTTTAGCATTGAAATCATCCAAAATACATGTGAACTGAGTCATAGATATCTCCAGATCTTCATTAAAAAGTTTCATTTCATCCTCTGTATGGAATTTTGTTGGTGCATATGCTTGAATGATCTTCAATTTAGACTTCGTATTTAGTTTGATAATTAATCTTATAATTCTGTCACTAATACAACACAATTCTTTTATGTTAACTGCAAGATTATCATTAATAAGAAAACTCAATATATATATATATATATATATATATATATATATATATATATATATATATATATATATATATATATATATATATATATATATATATACAGTATATATAAAGAGAGAGAGAGAGAGAGAGAGAGAGAGAGAGAGAGAGAGAGAGAGAGAGGGGGGGGGGGGGAAGACTATACCCACATATGAAATGTACAATCAACCAATATTGGCATACGGCAAATTGGTACAGCACTTGACATACGTTTGGTACGGCCCGTGGATCCTCCCTTCCTTAACTGGCACCAGTTCACCCAACTGTAAATGGATGCTAATTTCAATGTGGAAAGCAACTTCCCCCCTAAAGACTTATTGAGAAACAGGAAGTCCTTTCCCTCTTGACACCACCTCTTCCAAAAGGGATAAGGGGTACAGTAGGCCTATATGATAAAAATAAAGTGTTTGTATGGTAATATATTCTACGGAAATTTTTTGCATATAATTCTGTGTTTTGTGTGTAGCATAGATTACGGATAGACATCTACAATCACATTTACAACATTTTCTTTCTGTTTCCTGTAAAGTAAAGTGACTTCTCTCCTCGGCTTCCATATCGAGGAAAATTCACCTGACCTTCTGCAAAGGAACAGGTCAGCCTCCCACACCACCAACACAATCTTATCACCCGCAAGCTAAGTTAAGGCTGTTTAAATTTCATCCTGTGTTTAGTTGTATGTCAATTATCAGGAAGTGTTTAGAATAAGAGAACAAAATTTGATGAATACTTAGATGTTTTCATCAAGTGACCTTTTAGCGAGAAATTTTCTTGAAGGGGAAATCTGCTTAAAGTTGTGTTGGCTTTCCATGCCAATCAACTGTCGAATCTTATCCAGTCACTCTTCGAAATTTACCAGCTCCAGAAGGTTATCTGTCCAATATGTTTTGATCATCTTTTCAAATTCTGATTGATATTGCTTGAAATTTTACGTAGATTTTTCAAGGATTAATAAAAAAAAAAAAAAAAAAATTTGCTTAGTGTAATCGAATTATCTCTTCAGGAGAAATTTTTCAAGGATTAATAATAAAAAAAAAAATTTTGCTTAGTGTAATCGAATTATCTCTTCAGGAGAAATTTTGGTTTTGAGTTTGAATTTTTATTTTTTAAGACATCCCAACTATTAGCCTATGTCTCAAAAAGAAGAAAGAAGTAAGTGCCTTGAGATAATTAGGAAAATCAATCAAATATTATTTTACTCTATAAATAATCTATATTTTGATATTTCATGGAAACAGAGACGAATATATTATTTTTACAAATCATGGTATGATGATTCTTGGTAGATTTTCATTACATATGAAAAACGTTTAATTCTACTTTGAAATTTCCAATTACAGAATATCAAAAAGCAAGTGAGTGAAAATTTTCTACTTTTATATATATATATATATATATATATATATATATATTATATATGTGTATATATATATATATATATATATATATATATATATATATATATATATATATACATACATATATACACACACATATATATATATATATATATATATATATATATACTGTATATGTATCTATATATATATATATATATGTATGTATATATATATATATATATATATATATATATATATATATATATATATATATATATATATATGTATATGCACATATATATATATATATATATATATATATATATATATATATATATACACATATATATACATATATATAAATATATAAATATATAAATATATATATATATATATATATATATATATATATATATATATATATATATATATATATATATATATATTTAAATATATCCTCAGCCGTTACAAGTCCACTACAGAATAAAGAACTTAGACATATCCTTGCACTTGTGTCTGTTTATGGTCTTTCTATGCCAGTCTACACCCGCAAACTTTCTTATTTCATCAATCTATCGCCTTCTCTTCCTTCCCCTGCTTCTTTTGCAGTCTCTAGGAACCCATTCTGTAATTCTTAATGTCCATCTATTGTCTATCATTCTCATTATATGTCCTACCCATGTCCATTTTTTTTTACATGTTGTTAAACTACCCTCTACATTAGTTTGCTCACGCATACATGTTGCTCTTTTTCTGTTTCTTGGTGTTATTCACATTATTATTCTATTCATAATTTTTGAGTTGTAACTAACTTATGTTCTAAGGCTTTACTAAGGCTACAAGTTTCTGATACATAAGTTAAAACTGGTAGGACCATCTGAATAAATGCTTTTCTTTTTAAAGAGAGTAGCACTTCACTTTTCATAATCTCATTTTGTTTACCAAAAGCTCTTCATCCCATACCTATTCTTCTAAGTTTGGTCTCATGTCCTAGGGAAACACTTACTGTCTGTAAGTTCGTATATTTATTAACAATCTCTAGAGATTCATACATAAATCTTATTTGTTGTTTTTCTGCATTTTCATTGAACATTATCATAGTTTTACTTATATTCATCTTTAGTCCTACATTTATACTTTCTGTATTCAAATCTTCTTTCATCTTTTGATATTCCTCCCAT
>NC_090731.1:89955127-89985127 GCF_036898095.1 Palaemon carinicauda
CTTTGACCTCTTTTTAGCTCCCACACCCCTTGCATAAGAAGTTCTTTGACCTCTTTTTAGCTTCCCCACCCCTTGCATTAGAAGTTCTTTGGCCTCTTTTTAGCTCCCCAACCCCTTGCATTAGAAGTTCTTTGACCTCTTTTTAGCTTCCCCACCCCTTGCATAAGAAGTTCTTTGACCTCTTTTTAGCTCCCACACCCCTTGCATAAGAAGTTCTTTGACCTCTTTTTAGCTTCCCCACCCCTTGCATAAGAAGTTCTTTGACCTCTTTTTAGCTCCCCCACCCCTTGCATTAGAAGATTTTTTACCTCTTTTTAGCTCCCACACCACTTGCATTAGAAGTTCTTTGACCTCTTTTTAGCTCCCCCACCCCTTGCAATAGAAGTTATTTGACCTCTTTTTAGCTCCCACAAACCTTGCATAAGAAGTTCTTTGACCTCTTTTTAGCTACCACACCCCTTGCATTAGAAGTTCTTTGGCCTCTTTTTAGCTCCCACACCGCTTGCATTAGAAGTTCTTTGGCCTCTTTTTAGCTCCCACACCGCTTGCATTAGAAGTTCTTTGGCCTCTTTTTAGCTTCCCCACCCCTTGCATAAGAAGTTCTTTGACCTCTTTTTAGCTCCCACACCCCTTGCATAAGAAGTTCTTTGACCTCTTTTTAGCTTCCCCACCCCTTGCATAAGAAGTTCTTTGACCTCTTTTTAGCTCCCCCACCCCTTGCATTAGAAGATTTTTTACCTCTTTTTAGCTCCCACACCACTTGCATTAGAAGTTCTTTGACCTCTTTTTAGCTCCCCCACCCCTTGCAATAGAAGTTATTTGACCTCTTTTTAGCTCCCACAAACCTTGCATAAGAAGTTCTTTGACCTCTTTTTAGCTACCACACCCCTTGCATTAGAAGTTCTTTGGCCTCTTTTTAGCTCCCACACCGCTTGCATTAGAAGTTCTTTGACCTTTTTTAGGTCCCCCACCCCTTGCATTAGAAGTTCTTTGACCTCTTTTTAGCTCCCACAAACCTTGCATTAGAAGTTCTTTGATCTATTTTTAGCTCCCACACCCCTTGCATTAGAAGATCTTTGACCTCTTTTTAGCTCCCACAAACCTTGCATTAGAAGTTCTTTGATCTATTTTTAGCTCCCACACCCCTTGCATTAGAAGATCTTTGACCTCTTTTTAGCTCCCACACCGCTTGCATTAGAAGTTTTTTTACCTCTTTTTAGCTCCCCCACCTCTTGCATTAGAAGTTCTTTGACCTCTTTTTAGCTCCCACAAACCTTGCATAAGAAGTTCTTTGACCTCTTTTTAGCTCCCACACCCCTTGCATTAGAAGTTCTTTGGCCTCTTTTTAGCTCCCACACCGCTTGCATTAGAAGTTCTTTGACCTCTTTTTAGCTACCACACCCCTTGTATTAGAAGTTCTTTGACCTCTTTTTAGCTCCCACACCCCTTACATTAGAAGTTCTTTGACCTCTTTTTAGCTCCCACACCCCTTGCATTAGAAGATCTTTGACATCTTTTCAGCTCCCTTACCTCAAGCATTAGAAGTTCTTTGACCTCTCTTTATAGCTCCCACACCTCTAACATTAGAAGTTCTTTGACCTCTCGCTTTAGCTCCCACACTTCTAGCATTAGAAGTTCTTTGACATATATTTCTAGGTTCCATACTTTTAGCATTAGAGGGTCTTCGATCTATATTTTGAGGTGCCTTACTTCTAGCATTAGAGGCTCTCTGTTTTTAGGTGTATTACCACTGGCATAAGAGGCTCCTCTTCGCTGTTCTCTACTGTCTTCTAGTTTTCAAGATCTTCTTTCATTAGATTATCTTTTTCTTTCGAGATTTCATTGTGTCTTTTCCTTATTTCGTCAGTGTCCTTCTAGATTTCAAAATAGATTTCAGTGCCGCGAGTCTTCACGTCGTCAGATTCTTCAGGGAAATCGAAGGCATTTATTCTTTACCTATCTGGGCAATGAGTAAAGAGATGAATACTATCGATTTCTCCGCATACACTATCATGCCAAAGTAAATGACGAGCAACATGATATATTTACCAATGTCGTCTGGATATGTCCTTACTTCAATGGCGAATTTTGTGACAATTCTGTTGAAGAACTACACGTCACTCACCGTTCAATTGAACCATTCTGCCTCCATCTTCATTCCCTGCAATCCGTTTTTGCACCGATACAAAGCCTCGTACTTTTTCCAAGAGTCTCCTTTAATAAGACATCGTCGCAAAAGCCCAAGCAAAGGATCCTTCAAGGCGCATACATTATGATCTTCAAAGCTCAGCTGCCAACGGAAGATCCCGTGTCTTTCTATATGTCGGGCGATATAAAACGAACGATCGGCAGCAAGCAAAACCATATGTAGTTGATGGTGTTCCGAAGACGTAACACAAAATTCTTACCGACAGCTTCCTATTCCGCCAGAACGCGATCTCTGTGAGTTAAGTGAAATCCTTCTCCCAGTCATCAACTCATTTCCTCTTACTCCTATTGATGCGCAATTCCTTGGTTAGATTTCGCCAGCTACATACAGATCATGTGAGGTGTTGCAGGCTACGTTTGAAAAAATGAAGATCAGGTCTTCAGAAGTCATTTGAAGCTCGGGGAGGAGTTGTTCAGGACTGCTCCTGGATATTTCAGTTCTGGAGTCATTCAGAAATCCATGTTAAGTATACGGCTATGTCCTTTGAAGACTTTTGGAAATTCGGGAAAGTTTTCTTCCGAAACCATTCTGAGATTCCATTCTGGAGTTATTCAGAATTCCATGCTAAGTCTATGGCTATTTTTTCTGAAGCCATTTGGAAATCCGGGAAAGTTTTCTTCCGATACCGTTCTGGAGGCATTCCGAATTCCATGCTAAGTCTATGGCTATTTCTTCTGAAGCCATTTGGAAATCCGAGAAGATTTTCTTCCGAATTCTTTAAGGACTCGAAAAATTCCATTCTTGTTTTATAACAACAACAACAACAACAACAACAACAATATTAATAGTGATAATAATAATAATAATAATAATAATAATAATACGGGATTTGATTTATGGATTTGAGTTGAAAAGTTTTGAAGACGCTAAACGCTCAACTTTGCAGTTTGAAGGAAACTTTAAGATACCCGGACGAAGGGCGAAGGGTAATTCAGGTTTAAAGCAAACCGAATTGAAATAATTGATTTCAGCTAAATTATTTCAGGTTTGGGATTTAGAACAATCTATTTCTGGTACGAATCGATATATATATATATATATATATATATATATATATATATATGTATATATATGTATATATATATATATATATATATATATATATATATATATATATATATATATATATAGTTTATATATGTGTATATACATGGATGTATATAAGCTTTTGCGGTATATGAATATTCTGTGTATATATGTATATTTATACGATTTATATATATATATATATATATATATATATATATATATATATACACAGACATATATATATACATACATATACATATATATAATATATACATACATATACATATACATATATATATGTATATATATATATATATATATATATATATATATACATACATACATTTACATATATATATGATATATATATAAATACATATATATATATATATATATATATACATATATATATGTGTGTATATATATATATATATATATATATATATATATATAAACTATATTTATATATTATATGAATACAGTATATTTGCATGTACTGTACACGCACACACACACACACACACACACACACACATATATATATATATATATATATATATATATATATATATATACATATACATACATACATACATACATATATGCTGTTTGTACATACATACATCCCTAAATACAGCAGCCTTCGTATTCTCCCAACTGTTTGTACATGCAAAAGCAAATGTAAAATGCATATCACCATGTTATGGCTTAACCTTGATATTTCATCATAGATTCCAGGTGTGGACAAGATATCTGTCCGCAAGCCGCCACCGTACATTTTGTTCTTCAAAACGGAATAACATCTTGAAATCACGATCAAGTGTGGGTAAACGGGGCATGTATTGTTTAACATGCCTCACATCCACAAAATCTGCCATCGTGCTGAGAATCGGACAGAACAACCTTTCTCTTCGAACTGCAGTCTGCTACTGACCAGACTCAGCTTTTTCGAAGCATATGCTCTTTATGTGAAGTAAAGGGTCTTCTTTATGTATAACCATTTACTTTTATGTGATTATAAGGATATGCTTTTGCTCTAAAAGTAGAAGCTTTTGCTTGAAATGTTTATGAATACAAGTAGAAGGATTTCCTTCATATTTTGCAAGTATAAGCATATCCTTTTCTTTATGAATACCGCCCATTGTGTCAACAAACCCACTGGAAGTATAGAACCAGAAGATTATTAGTTAATAGCCGCATTCACCATCACAAAAAGTTGGCAGAGTGTGCGACCCTCACCCCCCTCTCAGTGAAATTATAATCACATGTGTAATCTCTTCCATACCTTGCTTCGCTCATAATAATAAACATTATCTTATTGCTCTTTTGTTCTGGCAAAGAGTACGTGGGTATACTGCATACGCCATCTGCATAGGCCACTATTAACTTATCATAATGACCTGTATCACAACCCTCAAATGATCTTTACTCCGCTGTGTGTGGAGAGAGCAGAGACACCACCCACTTTCTGTGACAAGTTATGCGCCTACTGTCTGAGAATATCCTAGCGCAGTACTCCTAGAGGGTTTATTATTACTCGTAGGCTACCCAGACACCTGTATTCCGACTTGTGTCCCAAAATTCTACCGGCCAGTAACCTTGTGCCTGATGTATGATGACTGCCAAGATATCACTGTCTGTTGCGCCTTTGCTTGAAAACGGAGGAAAAATATTTGAGAATGACGAACTCAGGTGGCAGTGTGAATTAACATGAAGCGAAGTGCAATATGTACTGCTTGCCAGATCAGAGTAGCAATGAGTTAATGTTAAATTGTGAGTGAAGTGAGCTACGGTGGAGCAAAGATCAGTTTAACTAAACTGTTAATTAGATAGTTGAAGGTAACGCCATTTTATTCTCCCACGAGCTTAACGCATGTAGCACAACATGTGCTGCTTGCCAGAATTAGGAGCAATGATATAATGTTGAACTACAAGCAAAGCGAACCAAGCTGGAGCAAAGACCAGTTGCACTAAATGACTGATTAGATAATTAAAATAATGCACCTTCGTGCATGATAATGCGTTTCACTTTTAACAATATATAATGTATCACAGCAATCCCACTTATATTTACTGTAAATATGAGAAAATACTATCTTCACTGAAAACAATGGTTAAAGTTCACTACAGTTATACTGAAGTGATTTCGTATCTTGAAACATTGGGCACCCAAGTACAGAATTGTGAAAAAAAAAATCCAAGAGATAATCGTTTGCTTTTCATCTGGTGGTGTATTTGTTTGCTTTTGGGACATGATTTCAACAGTAAAATTTCTTGTCCCAATAATAGTGTCAATGGAAGGGAATGCATATACAGCAAATGATTCTTGGGTGTGTTTTAAAGAAATTTCGGCATTAAATTTGAGAGACTTTACAATGTCAAGTTTGGCTTAGATTTAGGGTCTTTTCACGGATATACCTCTGAATGAGGCAACAAATATCTGCATAGAAGGGTTATTTGGTGATGCAGAATGAGTGAGTGGTTTTGCTGAAAAAGGATATCAAGAAACAGTTGGGATTGTTCTTTAAAATTGTTTGTTCTTCTTTGACAAAATGTTTCATGTCCACGTTGATGCTTGTGTGATGGGTGGTCTCATAGGGCATAGTCTCGCAATGTATTTCTTGTTTATTATGAAAACATCTAGCTTAATGAATGCCATCCAGAATCTAAACCTCTTTTTTATAGACGGTTTACATAATGTTTTTATTATTTGAAGACCAAATCATGTTTTAATGTTTTTTTTATTACTTGAATTCCAAACGTTAATTTTGCTCGTGAATTGAAAATAGATGACAAAATATCTTTCCTTGTTATTAACATTTAAATCCGTGGTACAGGGTTTAACATATAGAAGACCAACTTTCATAAGCGCTAAACTAAATTCCCCTCCGTTATAATATGACAAAAATCTTGTTTGTGCTCTCATATAGATAGCATATTACCTCTGTTCTGGTTACCTCAAAACTCACATATGTGAAAAAGAAAAAATACTTTTCAACAATAGAATTTCTTACAACTTTACTGATACACAATAAACAACAATTTTTTTTATTATTATTTAACAATTCCATACTTGACTTCCCACAGATTTAAGATACGAAATCACCTCAGTAGAACTGTAGTGAACTTTATCCACAGGTTTCGCTGAAAATTGTATTTCTCCCCTCAATTTGAATGAGTAAGTTTTTTAAGTTTAAAGATCGGTTCTCAGATTGTCTTCATTCGGGTGGCATGTACAGTCACTCATATAAATTGATGGATGTCCGGGCGTTTGAGAGAGATTTCCATTTCACCCCTTTCTGGACGACAGGTGTCTGGGAGTGCGAGACCAGTCGAATATTGAACTACCTAACTCTGCTGTAGTAATTGTTAACTTTTACGAGTATGTTATTGATCTGTTTTTTTTTCCACGTAGATATATATTACAGAGGTTCTGTTCTTTCCTTCTCTTCTGCCCTGTTGTTTTTCTCTCGCCTTTCTACTTGTAGTCAGGGTGAATTAAATGGGATGGTGGATCAGTCCAGAAATAATTAGCAACAAGAAGTATTTCATGACAGTGGATGGAGAATTTTGTAGCATACCATAAAAAAATCTACCTCTGGATCTTATTTTTTTTTTTCCAAAGACTCATTAAAAAAAATGCTAAGATGTATGATTTTTCCCTTTTTCAAAATTGGATTAAATGGGCACTGCTAGTCTTCTGTTATAAAGCTTGACTCTCTGAAAAAGGATTGTTCATTAAACTATTCCATTGAAAGCCTAATTTGATTTGCACAGGCTCACATTGTTAGCAGTTGTCTGTGTCATTTAGACCATTATGCCAAATGCTAGGATCATTGAGGGTCATTCCACACTACTTACACCCACCCTAGAAATAATTTTTGATATCCTGAATTTCAATTATCTAACGCCACGATCGAAATCAATGGGACTTGAACCCGGTTGTGCCAAGCAGTACACAGAAATTAAATCCCATTGTTACTAATATTGATAGTAATGGCAAAGGACTTTGCGGGCATGGTGAAATGATGTATTTTTGGGGATTCATTTAATAAACTAAACATGTCAGAGTCAAGCTCTTGGGAGGAATGTAATGTAAAGGCTGAGGATTGGCCATAGTCGGCCAAAGCACAAAATCTTTTCGTTTTTTTCTTCTTTTGAGCGATATTCATGCTCAGTTTAAAAGTACTTCAAGTTTTGCTTATTATAATTTTTACTTCTTTGCTTGCTTTATCATTCAGTTGAATTTATAGCTATTATTATTATTATTATTATTATTATTATTATTATTATTATTATTATTATTATTATTATTTTTATTATTGCAGTTGTTGTCAATTACTTATCTTTTCAAAGTATTTGGTATCAATTTTCACCAACATATTTCAGTTATGTTTAATTAATGATAATTTTTATTCATCCTCTTTTTTTTTCAAATACTTTGGTAATAATTATTTGATGCTTCTACTGATAGTGGAGAAGATATCAGAAAATTTTCCGGAGAATCTTCCATTTCCGGAACTAGACACCAAAATTAGCACACAGACTCGTCGGGGATTGCTCTTTTTAATAAGAAGGATGCTATTGAATTTACAGAAATATTGCATTTCGCAATAAGATGGCAAAGACTTCCCTTATCCGAATGCTCTTGATGTCAAATCATACATTTTTTTTTTTACTGCGTAGAGTCCGAATTTAGAAATATGTACTTACCCATTGACTTCCTCATTGCAGTAGAGCAATGTCAACACTCAATCAGGACACGCTGGATGGCACCACTGTTGTGAACCTCAGTATGGGGCTCAGTATCAGCCGAATGATTATTTAGTGTGCCTAAATCATTATTTTAGCGTCCCAGATGCTGTCTAATAAGCCCTGGATTAATAAGCAACCTTATATTACCGGTTGTACCAGCGCAGGAGAGCCGAGCTAAGATTAACAGGTCTATAGCCCTTTGCATGTAGTGTCTTGGTTGCTGAACAGACTGCAAAGGACTTGAACGATACTGTATGAACGATCAAGCTAGATGTACTGTAAGTCATTTATATTTATTCTCGAACCTAGTCGTATCTCATACCTTATTCTAAATGATTGAGATCAAGGTGGTAAAAGGATAAATCCTCGGCTTCGATTCACGGAATAAAGATAATTACCATAGTATGATACCTTGAATGCCATTCACCAAGATGGCAAGTAATAGACCCAGGGCTGTAAATTCCAGACTGACTGAAGCAATTGTTGTTCTTGCCAGAAGAAGAAGAGTGAAGAGCTCAAATCACCATGTGCATAACAACCACAAAAACATAATGGCTACACTATGTGACTAATATTTCCCTCTTCCATGCAATAAATGAGATGCTTTTTGTTCTGGGTCCATCACTGTCATCAAGGCAGGCAGGAGTGCAATGGGCATGACTGAAGACCTATCAGTACTGAGATGGTGGATGGTAGCTGGTCCTGAAGTCAGCCACTTGGGTACACAGCATGAGGCAAGAAGTGGGATCAAGGGGGTTCTAAACACATCATCCAACATGACAAAACAGAACGAGCACAGTGTTCCTTGAGGGAATATAAAAGCTCTCACAAGGCATGCAAGATGTGAGCAATCTTCTCCAGGCTGAGAGTTGCTTTCACTTGATGCAAAGAACATTGCTCACTGAAGTTTTTTTTCTGAGCTGGTTAGCGCACACTTTGAGAAAGGAAATGTCAATTTCCAGGAGTTTATTAAGAGACGGGGAAGAAAAGAAGAATCCACCATCTATGAACAAATCAAAAGGAACAGGGTTGACTTTTTACTACAGGTATCAGTATCTGTTGACTCTTCAAAGCAAACAATCGTCTGTTCTCCAAGCTGTTCATATCATGCCAGGGCAGAGAGTATGACTTGAAGTTCTTCCGTCATGAGAACCAATCACAGACTTCTTCCCTCCAATGATAGCAGAAAGCTCCACACATGTCAAAAATCCCACCTCATTACTATTCTTGAGAGCCAAGTTACAACCCTGGTGTAGCATTAGTGGGTGATTGGCCCTCATGAAGTTCAAAAACTTTTGAAGAGTAAGCAATGCTCGATGTACTTCTTACAATACAAGCACACTCTACCAAATACAAGAGAGCAGACATTGTTTTTTATTTCTACTGGCCATTTAGTATGAAAGCTGAAACTAGATCAAAGCGAGGATGTGAGGTGAGACTCAGGGTGACAAGGAAAGGAAAAATTCCCTTAAACTTGTGCTAGACTAAGAAAAGATAATTTGGACAAAGCTTCCACCCATTGCAGAGAGTTGCCGGTAGCACACTAATTGTAGGTGCAAGTCGGAATGCTGCAGTCGACGAGAATGCTACTGTTTTGGTTTGACCTACACAGCACTGTGCGGCTACAGATACGAGGTTTAGAGTGTACTATTTCAGGCAGCAAGATGAATAATATGTGGCAATTAAGTATAGTCTTACTGCCTATATGTACAGTATACAGCTACACAACCGAAGAAGGAAACAAAGAGTTAACTCATTTTTATAACCAAGCGTTCATTTTCATAATCGTTTCCCGTTCGCAATAGTAGACAAGCAATCATTACCGAATGCTTATCATCTTGGGAGTCTGTGCATGAGGAAAATATTTGCAATAGATTGCTTGACATTATTCCCAGGAGGATAAACAATTATATATATATATATATATATATATATATATATAGATATAGATATAGATATAGATATAGATATATATATAGATATGTATATATATATATATATATATATATATATATATATATATATATATATATATATATATATATATATATATATATATATATTTAGTTTGCCTAAGTATATTATACCAAGAAAATAATGACGTCTTATAAAAGATGAAATTGTCTTTATTCTAATTGTTTTACTGGAATTTGCGTGTTTTATTATTCACATAGGCCTATGTATTACAAAGAATTATACATATGTTTTAATGAATTGTTGCTGTCTACTATTTACTTAAACAATAATATTTGTATTATCAGTCTTAATCATTGTCTATTACCTGGTTCATTAATGTCTTTAGAAAGTTTCGTCTTTTGAGATTTACTTATTATTTAGTTAGCCCCGACTTGTGAAGGTTTGAATGCTCAGTTTGCCCCTCGCCTTACTGTTATATGTGACTTGAAGTTCGCACTTCTGATTTTATAATTCTTATTAAGCTTATAGGCCTAAAAATAAAATGATGAAGAGACTGTGGAGAAATTTCACAAATCGTAACTTTATGCCCAGATAGACACCTTTCTTAAGTTATAAGATTTGATGCAAATATTTATTGTTGCCATCTGACATATAGCCATGCCCTAGTATGTTATAAAGCCAAGACTACAGAGCCATATTATTATTATTATTATTATTATTATTATTATTATTATTATTATTATTATTATTCGAGATACGTTTCTATTGTAGAATCTGCACATTACAGCTTTGGGTTAATATGTCTGACCCTTTTATAGACTTCCATTCATGAAGTAAAATTAAATAATAGAGGTAGAATTAATTATAGTTTTATTTATTTATCATTAATTCTTCTCCCTGAATAAACCCCACGAGAGATTGGACCTACAGTATATAGGCAGTTTTGACTATAACCTGAAATTTGGCTTATAATGATTTATTGCAAGTTTCGAAACCACGACCCCAACTAACTTTTGCTTTATACACAAAACGACACAAGCAAAATTAAATAATAACTTTGAATTCATAACCCAAATGCATAAATTGTTATTATTAGACAACAGGACTAAGCTTGAATTATTTTCCCTCTTGACGCCCTCTTTCCCACTCAGTTCCAGGAATCACGGTATTTAGAGGGATTCGGGCTATATTACCGTATTTGTTTTTTGTTCTGAAATATTCTAGCACGATTTCTTTAACGATCCAATATTTTTCAATGATAGAATATTTCATAGCAGTTGACCACCGTTGTTTCATACATACACATATCTCCGAAGTGAAATATAAGGTTTATTACTAAGTGGCAACTTACGAACAACGCTTGCCCAATGCAAAAATAAATAACTATAAGAGAGAGAGAGAGAGAGAGAGAGAGAGAGAGAGAGAGAGAGAGAGAGAGAGAGAGAGAGAGAGAGAGAGAGAGAGGAAGAGAGAGAATTCAACACCAGACCAAAGAAAGCCTGTTGCTGTTTTGCTGGATAACCGGGGGACGTCATTGACAGGATACTATCTTTCTATCCTGCCTGTCTCGGAACCCCAAACCGAGAGGTAGTCCTGAATCGGAAGACACCTAAGAGGAAGGATCCTCAACGGAGTCGATTTCTTAGGGCTTGACCCGACCCAGGACTCTCGGAAAACCCGAGTCTCTTTACTTTAGGTTATCCAGGACGATACAGACATCACTGCCATTACTTGTCGGAAAATATTCTCTATTTAAGAAGACTCAAACATTTTATGCAAAGTTTATAGATTTGTTGATAAATTCATAATTTCTTATAAAGGTTAATAATTAGAAATCTAGTTGCCTTTAACAATAATCATCATTATAGTTATTTATGAATTTTTTATATTTTTTTTAGCAAATAAATCAGTAGTTTTATGGCCGAGGGTAGGCACCCGCTGATGCCATTGCGACGACCGCAAAATAGTACTATATCAGATTCCTCTCTGGTTAAAGTTCATTTTTCCTTTGCTTAATTTTCGAGTCAACATAATATGAATCTCTCTATTAACTTTTAAAGGACAAAATTGAATAATACTATTTTATTTTGATATGATTTCAAATGAATAGTTTATTTATAAAATCATTGATTAAAATTTTGTGTTTAGGTCCTGTACAAAAGAGGAAAATAAAATAAATAGATGGAGAGAGTTAACTCGAGCGGCCGACCCTGCTATACAATGGGAATAATGAGGTTGAAAGATGCAGACAGTTACTTGAATTGCTAAACTCTTCTAGAGTCGATGCTTTGCAATGAGAGCATAGCTGTTAGGAACCTTGTTTTCAATTACGGCTCAGCAATAGCTTATTTGGAAGCAACGGGTTCTCTGGTGTTGCAATAAGTCTTAAACGATTAAAACATATCTACAAATACAATATGAAGTACATCTTTCAGGGGTCGGAAATTTATTCTGAACACTGTGTCACTGAGATGTGCTTTAAAGATAAAATACTTTTCACCCCCAACTTCAGTACTCCATATTTGTTAGTCCTATGAATATTTCCATTCCCCAACTTGAATATCCAACCTAGAATATCCATCGAACAGTCACAAATAATTTCAAAGATTTCACTATAATTGTTATTTGTTCGTAATTATAACCGTCCAAAGTCCAAAAAATATTTATAGACCATGTTTGATACAATTCTTTGGACACTTCCATTTTACAAAATGTGAAGTGTGAAGTAGGAGATGACGAATGATGATGAAAAGAGAAGTATTGATTTAAAAACTCGAGATAGAGACGACTGGCGAAATGTAACCGTGTCTTAGGGTCAATAGGCCTAGGAAGAGATGATGACCATATATATAATGAATTTTAATTCAAACTCTATAAAATATGAAAATATTAAGTCTGGGCCGTTTAATTCATGAAAAGTAACTTCACCAAAATAGTTTCTTTTGATTAATTTTTTTCCCTCGGAATCTGAAGTTATCTAAATTTATAGTCCATGGGAAATAGTCCAAAAAAGGTCATTTGGTCAATCAAATTGCAATATTTTGTTTTATTGCATGAACATGTTATATGGACTCTTAGGAACACCATATCCAAAATGGGACAAATTCGGCCATTTGGAAGTTGTGAAAATCACACTTTTAACGTTTTCGGAGGGTACATTTTTCAATGTTTTCCCGTTTTTCTCCAAAACAGTTCATCGTACGGGTAAGAGGTATTGGTACCAAAAATATAGAAAATTAAATTCTGCACATGTTTGTCTCCATAAGTATTTACCATAAAATTGAAAGGTTTTGCCCAGAATTGGAATACACACATTTTGGAGAAACTGGAAAAAATGACTTTGTACTCACATTTACCTAAATATCTCTTAAACTACTAACTTTGCGGTAAAATGTCATAGAAGTGCTCCTTTAGAGTGAAGATTTTTTCTTTATTTTGACGTATTTACTTTCCATTATATCTTGATATTTTGCAAAAGAAACACAAACACACAAAAATAGACACAATTTAATTCATGGAAATCAGATGAAAATAAAGTTCAGTTAAACAAATTGCAATAGTTTATTCTATGCACGAATGTGTCATTTGGACTCTTTGGAACACCACAGTAAAAAAACTGACTTATTCGGCCATTTTGAGTTTGCGTAATTCCGTATTAAAAATGGCGGCCGTTCTCATTGTGTGAATGGAAGTATCCTCTAAAATTTCCACTTTTAAATATATATATATATATATATATATATATATATATATATATATATATATATATATATATATATATATATTGATTACTCAAAAAAGCATGGAGACCAGGAAATTACTGCAGACATCAGTTTTCACCCGTGACCTCTGTGGGCCCCTGGTTAAAATGAAGGCTGCACTTAATATTTCAAGAAGAAAATTACCTTTGCAATTTACTTGGATTTTACAATGGTTGTAATATATACAAGATTAACTAAAATGACAAACATCAAATTATTGATTAGCTCTTGACGGTGTTTGAAAATAACAGAAATAAAAAAATGCAATCTTTGTTGCTCAAAATACATGCACAAACTAAATTAATCATGTTCAGTGTCTACGTCTAACACAAGTGCTAGTTTGACACTCCTCACAAAAATCTGTACAATATAACCCGTGTTTATTGCATGAGCAGTGCTGAGTGTCACAAAAGCCTTTGCATTTGCATCTGATTACTCTCAGCAAGGCATCAGGCGCAGGGCTGTTGTCCATCGTGCAAGGAATTAAGTTTCTTCCATTTCTCTTCCAGCCCCAATCGTCAGGTTTAATTTCACTGTTACATAGCCAGAATTGTGTTTGATAATGAACCCTGAATGAGTGATATTTTGCTGCATTACTAGTAGGGGGCAGGTCTTTCTCATCAACACTTCTCAAACTCTTGATGACTTTGCCCTAAAACTTTTTCTTTCTCAGATCATCAAGAGTTGCACAATCACTGTTAGAGCTGTATATCTGAATAATTGCTCGTTCTCCTGCTATTTTTATTTCCTCGTGAGTTGAGCTGGGAGACAAGAATGGCACAGCACACTCGCAGAGAACACTTTGTTTTTTCAGTACAGCTCCCTTTCCTATTTTGTTTAACCTTGACGTGGTGTCACATCCACACAGATCATGCATAAATGGCAAACACCTGCAGCATTCTTCACCGAGTCGTGCACTAATTTCTCCGATGTTCCAAATGGGATGCCTCATATTGGATTTCTGTGATACTATGAACAGGGGCTGACTGGTAGACTTCATGTGATGACAGAGAAGCACCAAAATGTCAGTATCCTCTGCTATAACGTATGTTACCTTGTTAACTGTCATGTTAACTGCCTCTTGCTCTATTAGAAAATCTGCATCTCCCTCTGCATGCTTTGTAGATACACCATGCTCCTTCAGAGTTTCAGACAGAAAGTTGATAAATCTCTGTTTGTTTTATGGTTTGCTAGAAATGCCTCCTTAGTTCCAAAGGTAAAGACTTTAGTGCATGTCAGGTGAACATCTGGGGCAACATTTAAGCCCCTAGCACGCTTTTGATGAGTCACATATTTTGTCGATGCAGTATTGCTATATCCATCGAAGACAACAATAGGATAGCTATTTCTCTTGACAAGAACAACATATTTGGATGCAATATCTTCATATGTTTCTCCTGCAGTCCATTTGATGCGTTGAAGCAAGGATCCAACATCAAAAACAGAACATTCAGCATCAGGGATTGATTCAGCTTGATTTATAGTGGATTTTGCACTTCGAGGAAGTCCATTTCTTGTGAACAGTGATGGTGGGTATACAGAGAGCTCAAACCTCATGATTTCACTTTAAGCTGATTTCAGCATTACTGGCTATCACAAGTAACCGCTGAAATAGAGCTTGAGGATCTACCTGCACTTCAACTCCATCTGTTACTATCTTCTGACCCATTCTCTTGATTTGGTGTTTCTTTTTGAAGATATAGTTTGCTGCATTTTGGTCTTCCATCATTTTGATTATATTGTTCCCAAAATCTTTGGCAAGGTGAGCATTTGACTGTGGTGCGGATATTCCTAAAATAATGTACAAATACTCATTTTCTGTGAAAGGACTAAGTTGTTCTAGGTACTGGAAAATCTTTGAAGTATTCTCCTGATCTCTCATCCTTCTGGATTCAGTCAAGTCTTTGTTTCTTTCAGTGCCAGTCTTCTCCGGGACACTCTTTACTTCATCACTTAACTGAGCAAAGACTGGCATGGCTTTAACCATTTTGCTCGTTGAATTTCATCCATACCTCGTCCATGTGTTAAGCCTCATGTTGACTTTGTGAATTTCATTAACACCTGCTCAATAACAAGATGAGGTGCTAACCCACCCCAGTATCTGTCCGATCTCCTAATGAAGAACAAACCAGACTCAATAAGTTGGTCATAGAGTTTCTCATTCGTTTTCTGTAGGTCCACCATGTCCTGGAGGAATAGATGTGCTGATTTTGTGTAGTTATTATGTCCAGAGGCAGCAAAAAATGGAAACATTCTTTGTAGTGCCCTGAAGTACAATGTTGGCTGGCTGGTTCTTTGACCTCTGAGTGCAGATCACAGGATATCCATCATCTCCATGTACTGAACCCATAATTTTCTATTTGGGCTCTGTTGTAGCTGATCCTGAATATCTCTGAACCTCTCTTCAACTGCCAATATGTCCTGGTCTTCAGCTTCCACTTCTATTTTTGTTGATCGAAGAACTTTGTCAAACTTCTGTAATGCTCCATCTATTGAATTCTGAGTGGCCTAATGATCTGATGCTTTCTTGATCACTGATACATTCAAAGCATCATAAACTAAGAAGTGGCCACGTACTGCTCGCTCATGCGCCTTTCCAGTCAGCATATGGTTGACAGTGTTGGGCCCATACACAAGCTCCAGTAGTGTTCTCAGTCCACTATCTTTCATGATGTGACCCATAGTGCCCAGGAAGCTCATTAAGGTATGGAATGGCCCGAGGATGAGAACAATATGTTTGAGTTGGTTTTCATGGCTGATGATAGGCCTTGCCTTGAGCCACAAGGGTTGATCAAATGTAATGACAGGCGATATGTTGTATTTCATGCACTCGTCATTTACAAACATCAGGGTAGTAAAGATACAGCTTAAATTGTTTGGATCCAAGTCAACCATTGGTAAGAAGTGGAAGGATGCTTTTCCTAAATAGCTACCTTGGGTAATGGTCTGAATAAAGCCGGACCATCCTGGCCTGTTGCATCTATGAGGAAAAGAAATCTTCCAAAGGGTATCAAGATGTTCTCTGATGTCATCATGGACAATGGATGATACTGCTTTGTAGTTCAACATGTCTCCCACTTTTCCAATTTTCTATACCTTTTTAATGCAATACTTTTTGGCTTGGTCTTAAAATATTCTGAATTCCGAATGACAGTTTGAGATGTGGCTACTGGTGGTGTGACTGCACACATCAGACCCATGCCATGATAAGTGTCCTTTCCAGTAATTGTTACTGTATTGTGGTCAACATTATCAGCAATGAAGTGGCAGAAGCTTGTTTCGTGATAACAGAATATTCTGTCATCGGAAATTTGAGAAGATACGTCAGTTCAAACAGTGAGGACGGTCGCCATTTTGAATATGGAATTATTCAAATTCAAAATGGCCGAATTTGTCATATTATTTACTGTGGTGTTCCATAGAGTCCAAATGACACATTCGTGCATAGAATAAACTATTGCAATTTGTTTTACTGAACCTTCTATTTTCATCTGTTTTGCATGAATAAAAATTGTCTATTTGTGTGTGTGTGTGTGTGTGTGTGTGTGTTTCTTTTGCAAAATATCAAGATATAATGGAAAAAAATATGTCAAAATAAAGAAAAATCTTCACTCTAAAGGAGCAATTCTATAACATTTTACCGTAAAGTTAGTAGTTTAAGAGATATTTAGGTAAATATGAGTACAAAGTCATTTTTTTCAGTTTCTCCAAAATGTGTGTATTCCAATTCTGGGCTTGTTTGCGCAAAACCTTTCAATTTTATGGTAAATACTTATGGAGACAAACATGTGCAGAATCTAATTTTCTATATTTTTGGTACCAATACCTCCTACCCGTGCGATGAACTGTTTTGGAGAAAAACGGGAAAATATGGAAAAATGTACCCTCCGAAAACGTTAAAAGTGTGATTTTCACAACTTCAAAATGGCCGAATTTGTCCCATTTTGGATATGGTGTTCCCAAGAGTCCATATAACATGTTCATGTAATAAAAGAAAATATTGCAATTTGTTTGACCTAAAAAGCTATTTCCCATGGACTATTATGGGAAATTGCGTAATCGTTTGTACACTGAAATATATCATATTTGCTGCTACTGAAGAAACAGGAAGAATACAAATGCTGGATTTTAGAATAATGCACAAAAGCAACGATGTTCCTGCTGACTGTAATGTCAGATATGCCTACAATGCAACGTTTAAAACATGTAGATGCAGAAGCTGTAATGTCATATAGGCCTACAATGCAACGTTTAAAACATATTGATGTATTGCAGAAGCCATGACTCCGTTTTCTCTCTTTACTCGGATGTTCGAATGGTATTTCTTTTAAAAAATACTCCTTTCATTTTTTACTTTTTTCTTATTTTGTGAAAGAGAGATAAAGAGAACTGTTCTTGATCACTTTATTCAAATTTAAGAGAGAGAGAGAGAGAGAGAGAGAGAGAGAGAGAGAGAGAGAGAGAGAGAGAGAGAGAGAGAGAGAGAGAGAGAGAGAGAGACAGGGAGAGAGTTTGCCTTCACTTAAATGAAAACTTACTATGCAGCAAATGTAAATTAAGGTAATCTGCCTTTCGGAGATATGGTTATTGTGACAGAGACTAAAAGAAAAATGGCATCTCGTCCGTCCGAGAATTTGACGCCACGAAGGAAACCGCCATCTCTTAACACTGACTTTCTTTCTTCATAATTTGGGTCATTTCACGTAGCTCATAGATAATGCCAAGGTCTCGATTAAGGTCTACAGATCTTGGTTAAGTAAAGCTTTTATGTTTGATACAGGAGGATCATCGGCCCCGTGATGGTTGAGGAGGCTCTAGATGTTGCTTTTGCTTTTGTATCCTTACTTAATCTGCTGCAACCCCTGTTGGAAATGATGATAATAATAATGATGGAAAAAGTGAAAAAACAAAATTGAAATCTCGTCGACGTAGCCTAATCCTTGGCCCAAAAGAGTTGAAAGCATTTAAAAGGAAAACATGACTAGGTTTTTATGCTTTGATATAGGAGCAATTGAAGAATCTTCTTCAACCGAACGAGGTGGCAAAACAGTCCTACTTTATGTCAGGCAGCTGACGCTTAACTGAATGTTGTAAGCTATTTTCTAATCTTTCTTTCTATTTTGGTGCTCTGCCTTGTTTCCTTATCTGTGGCTTTCATCTAACTGATTTTATTCTTTAATTACCGTATTTAAATTGTCTATAGATTCTAGAAACACTTGGGATTACCTCTGCTCCTCTCACTTTAGAGCAACTTGCACACAAGCAAATTACCTCCTCGATTTCAGGGACAAAATTGCTTATACAATTAGTTATCCCATATAATATGAATAATAAAATCACCTAATAATTATTATATGTTATTTCTACAAACGTATCATTCACATTAATTTCTGAAAATAAATAAAATTTTGATGGTTTCATAATTTAAAAAAATCACATAGAATTTTCTAATATCGATTTATTATGAAATTATTTTGATCGGTATTTTGCGTGTAGTTTTCAATGCATAGATTTTACTCTAAAAATTTCCAATTTCCATGTCTGTTATTTTTGGTATCAACCATCATCATTTTTAATAAAAGCTACATTTTATGCATAGCCTAAAACAATATTTGTGGTCTTAGACCTCTTTCCAAGACTTCATTCCGTTCTTTGACCATAAACAACTGCCTTTCATGATGTAAGTTTAAGAGTAATTTTATTATTCCCATTAACCCAGAATTCGGTTGTGATGAAATTAGTTATGACAACCTGTTTTCCTTTTCTAACCATAATCTTGATACCTGGCCGTCCTCTGAAGTTCTCATGTTCCAAAATGTTCTGTATTACTTTCTTTTCACAGGTCACAAACATCATCCCTGCAAGTTTATTTTGAGCAACTTTACCTTTGCTCTCATAATTAGAGATAAATTTGAAAATACCTATATTGGAAAGAAACTTTTGTTGGGCTATTTGTCAGTATGTGCGCATTGGGATGGCAGCCTACATGAAATGAGAGCATGTAATCTAGTGGTTCTAATCTTTTCTAATTCTCGACAGAGTCGACTCTTTATGATTATATATATATATATATATATATATATATATATATATATATATATATATATATATATATATATATATATATATAGGTGTGTGTGCACTTATATAAATATGTAACGTCTTAATAGGTTTGCTGAAGGTAATCATCTACTCCCTAGTTTGCAATTTGGTTTTCGTAAAGGCCTTGGAGCACGTGATGCCCTTCTTACAATCTCCAATGCTGTACAGAAATCCCTTGATTGTGGTCGGGAAGTTCGTATGATTGGCCTTGATTTTAGTGCTGCCTTTGACCGTGTTAATCATGAGGCCCTTGTTTTCAAACTGAAACAGTTGGGAGTGGGTGGGTCGTTTTTTAGCATTATTATTGATTTTTTAAGTAACAGATCTCAAAGAGTTGTTCATGGGCACCATAGTGATTATAGGAATGTGATATCCGGTGTTCCACAGGGTGGTGTTCTTGGCCCATTACTTTTCATACTATATAGGCTACACATGACATGTGGTTTGGCCTAGAAAACAAGCTTGTTGCATATGCAGATGACGCTACTCTCTTTGCATCAATTCCATCCCCTGAATGTAGATCTGGGGTTGGTGAATCCCTTAATAGAGATTTAGCTAGAATTAGTGCATGGTGCAAATTATGTGGTATGAAGTTGAATCCTAACAAAACTCAAAGTATGATTGTAAGTAGGTCAAGGACGGTGGCTCCTCAACATCCGGATCTCAGTATTGATGATGTTTCTTTAAATTTGTATGACTCTTTCAAAATATTAGGTGTGATTCTCGACAGCAAATTTGATTTTGAGAAATATATAAGGTCTGTGTCTTCTTCAATTGCACAAAAAATAGGCTTATTGAGAAAGTCTTTCAAGATTTTCGGTGATTAATCTCTTCTGAAGAAGTGTTTTGATTCTTTCATTCTACCTTGTTTTGAGTATTGTTCTCCTGTCTGGTCTTCAGCTGCTGATTCTCATTTTAATTTGTTGGACAGAAACTTGCGGTCTATTAAATTTCTTATTCCTGATCTAGATATTAATCTCTGGCACCGTCGTTCAATTAGTTCATTATGCATGTTGCATAAGATTTTTCATAACTCTGACCATCCTTTACATTCAGATATCCCTGGACAATTCTATCCTGTTCGTAATACTAGGCAGGCAGTTAATTCTAATAGCCAGGCCTTCTCCATCATGAGGCTCAATACTACGCAGTACTCTAGAAGTTTTATTCCAGCTGTTACCAAGTTGTGGAATGATCTTCCTAATAGGGTAGTCGAATCAGTAGAACTTCAAAAGTTCAAAGTTGGAGCAAATGCTTTTTTGTTGACCAGGCGGACATGAGTCTTTTTATAGTTTATTTATGACATATTTGTTTTTGATGTTGTTAATAGTTTATATATGACATGTCTGTTTTGACGTTGTTACTTATTTTAGAATGATTTATTGTTAATTTGTTCTCTTCATTTATTTATTTCCTTATTTCCTTTCCTCACTGGGCTATTTTTCCCTGTTGGAGCCCCTGGGCTTATAGCATCTTGCTTTTCCAGCTAGGGTTGTAGCTTGGATAGTAATAATATATATATATATATATATATATATATATATATATATATATATATACATATATATATATATATATATATATATATATATATATATATATATATATATATATATCATGTGTGTATGCACTTATATAAATGTGTGTATACATATATATATACATATATATATATATTATATATATATGTGTGCACTTATATAAATGTATATATATATATATATATATATATATATATATATATATATATATATATATATATATGTGTGTGTGTGTGTGTGTGTGTGTGTGCACCTATATGAATATGTATATATGCACTTATATGAATAAATATATATATATATATATATATATATATATATGTATATATATATACTGTATATTATTATTATTATTATTGTTATTATTATTAAATGCTAAGCTACAGACCTAGTTGGAAAAGCAGGATGCTATAAGCCCAGGGGCCCCAACAGGGAAAATAGCCCAGTGAGGAAAGGAAACATGAAAAGTAAGATTAGTAACAACATGGAAATAAATATTTCCTATATAAGCTATAAAAACTTTAACAAAACAAGAGGAAGAGAAACTAGATAGAACAGTGTGCCCGAGTGTACCCTCAAGCAAGAGAACGCTAACCCAAGACAGTGGAAGACCATGGTACAGAGGCTATGGCACTACCCAAGACTAGAGAACAATGGTTTGATTTTGGAGTGTCCTTCTCCTAGAAAAGCTGCTTACCATAGCTAAAGAGTCTCTTCTACCCCTACCAAGAGGAAAGTAGCCACTGAACAATTACATTGCAGTATTTAACCCCTTGGATGAAGAAGAATTATTTGGTAATCTCAGTGTTGTCAGGTGTATGAAGTCAGGGGAGAATCTGTAAAGAATAGGCCAGACTATTCGGTGTCTGTGTGGGCAAAGGGAAAGTAAACCGTAACCAGAGAGAAGGATCCAATATAGTACTATCTGGCCAGTCAAAGTACTCCATAACTCTCTAGCGGTAGTATCTCAACGGGCGGCTGGTGCCCTGGCCAACCTACTACCTATATATATATATATATATATATATATATATATATATATATATATATATATATATATATATATAGTTTGCCTAAGTATATTATACATAGAAAATAATGGCCTCATTTGAAAAATGAAATTATTTATTACCTGGTCTTTAATATCTTTAGACATTTTCGTCTTTTGAGATTTACTGAGGATTTAGTTAGACCCAACTTGTGAAGGTTTAAATGCTGTTTGCCCCTCCTTGCCTTATTGTTATGTGGGACTTGAAGTTGACACTTCTGATTTTATAATTCTTATGAAGCCTATAGGCCTAGAATTAAAATGAAGAAGAGACTGTGGAGAAATTTCACAAATCGTAACTTTATGCCCAGATAGACACCTTTCATAAATGACAAGATTTGATGCAAATATTTATTGTTGCTACCAGACATATAGCCATACCCTAGTATGTGTTAAAGACAAGACGACAGAGCCATATTATTATTATTATTATTATTATTATTATTGTTGTTACTGTTGTTGTTGTTGTTATTCGAGATACGTTGCTATTGTAGAATCTGCCCATTATAGGTGTGGGGGAATATGTCTGACCCGATTATAGCTTTCCCTTCGTAAATTAAAGTTGGATAATATAGGTAGATTTGATTGTATTTCTGGTACCGAAAATAACACACCACTTCGCTTATTCACTTATTCATTTATCATTATTACTTCTCCCTTAATATACTCCACTCCTTAAGAGATTAGACCTATATAGGCAGCGTTGACTGTTATCTAAGCTTTGGCTTGAAATAATTTATTGCAAGTTTCTAACCATGACCCTAACTACCTTTTGCTTCATACACAAAACGACAAAAGCAAAATCAAGTAATAACTTTGAATTGATAACCCAAAATTCATAGATGGTTATTATTATTAGACAACAGGACTAAGCTTAGATTATTTTCCTCTCATTAGTAACCCTTTCTTATCCTTATCCTTCTTCTCTTCCTCTACTAATAAAGAACACGAGGTGGGGGGGGGGGGGGGGGAATTTCCATCTACAGTATGCAGCCAGACTGTTGCTATTTATTTATTATTGCATTGGACAGCGTTGAACATAACTTGTCACTTAGTAATAAATCTTATATTTCACTTTGTAAACATGTGTATGAATGCACAAAGTTACTCAACTGTTATGAAAAATTTTATTATTGAAAAAATATTAGATAATTAATACAATTGTGCTACAATAATATTTCAGAAAAAAAGTAATACACTAATGAAACACGAATCCCTCTGAACACCTTGATTCAGTGAGACTATTCCTGGAACTGTGTCTGTAGATAGTCGGAGTGGGAAAGAGGGCTTCAAGAGGGAAAATAATCTAAGCTTAGTCCTGTTGTCTAATAATAATAACCATCTATGCATTTGGGTTATCAATTCAAAGTTATTACATGATTTTGCTTTTGTCGTTTTGTGTATGAAGCAAAAGGTAGTTAGGGTCGTGGTTCGAAACTTGCAATAAATTATTTCAAGCCAAAGCTTAGGTAACAGTCAACGCTGCCTATATAGGTCTAATCTCTTGAGGAGTTTATTAAGGGAGAAGTAATAATGATAAATGAATAAGTGAATAAGCGAAGTGGTGTGTTATCTTCGGTACTAGAAATACAATCAAATCTACCTATATCATCCAACTTTAATTTACGAAGGGAAAGCTATAATCGGGTCAGACATATTCCCCCACACCTATAATGGGCAGATTCTACAATAGCAACGTATCTCGAATAACAACAACAACAACAGTAACAACAATAATAATAATAATAATAATAATAATAATAATATGGCTCTGTCGTCTTGTCTTTAACACATACTAGGGTATGGCTATATGTCTGGTAGCAACAATAAATATTTGCATCAAATCTTGTCATTTATGAAAGGTGTCTATCTGGGCATAAAGTTACGATTTGTGAAATTTCTCCACAGTCTCTTCTTCATTTTAATTCTAGGCCTATAGGCTTCATAAGAATTATAAAATCAGAAGTGTCAACTTCAAGTCCCATATAACAATAAGGCAAGGAGGGGCAAACAGCATTTAAACCTTCACAAGTTGGGTCTAACTAAATCCTCAGTAAATCTCAAAAGACAAAAATGTCTAAAGATATTAAAGAACCAGGTAATAAATAATTTCATTTTTCAAATGACACCATTATTTTATATGTATAATATACTTAGGCAAACTATATATATATATATATATATATATATATATATATATATATATATATATATATATATATATATATATATATATATATATATGTGTGTGTGTGTGTGTGTGTGTGTGTGTGTGTGTAGGTAGTAGGTTGGCCAGGGCACCAGCCGTCCGTTGAGATACTACCGCCAGAGAGTTATGGAGTACTTTGACTGGCCAGACAGTACTATATTGGATCCTTCTCTCTGGTTACGGTTTAAGCCCCCCTGACACTTGCACGCATTCGTGGCACGCACTGGCACGCATTGATGCGCGAACTCGCGTGAACGAGCCGTGAAAATGTCGTGAACAGTGCGGGAACTCGCGTGCCAGAGCGTACTAATGCGTGCCATGCGGGCCCAGAAATTTGAAATGTTTAAAGTTTGTGGCACGCATTGGCACGCACTAAATGGCCGTGAAATAGTCGTGAACGATGCGCCAACTGGAGTGAACTGGAGTGAATAGTGCGGGAACTGGCGTGAACTGGAGTGAACGATGCGGGAAGTGGCGTGAACTTTATAATGAAGAGAAACAAAAAGGAAACGAAAATATTAATGAAAAGGAAAGAAAAATAAACCTGATAAATTTTTATATTTGCTGTTTTAATGTGAAAAAAAAATTATATCTTATTTCAAACTATTTTTATAACTTTATAATGAAGAGAAACAAAAAGGAAACGAAAAAAATTAATGAAAAGGAAAGAAAAATAAACCTAATAAATTTTTATATTTGCTGTTTTAATGTGAAACAAAATGATATCTTATTTCAAACTATTTCTATAACTTTATAATGAAGAGAAACAAAAATGAAACGAAAAAATTAATGAAAAGGAAAGAAAAATAAACCCAATAAATTTTCATATTTGCAGTTTTAATATGAAAAAAAAATTATATCTTATTTCAAACTATTTTTATAACTTTATAATGAAGAGAAACAAAAAGGAAACGAAAAAATTAATGAAAAGGAAAGAAAAATAAACCTAATAAATTTTTATATTTGCTGTTTGAATGTAAAAATAAAATGATGTCTTATTTCAAACTATTTCTATAACTTTATAATGAAGAGAAACAAAAAGGAAACGAAAAAAAATAATGAAAAGGAAAGAAAAATATAAACCTAATAATTGTTTATATATGCTGTTTGAATGTAAAAATAAAATGATGTCTTATTTCATGCACACACTTATTTTCCTCTATTACCAATCACGACCCAAAACTTTTGTTTTAAATAAAAATGAACTGAAAAATAAACCCAAGAAATTTTTAAGTTTGCTGTTTGAATGTAAAAATAAAATGATGTTTTTTATTTCATCAACATACTTATTCTTCTTTATTACCTTAAAATGAAGGGCAAAACAAATTTTTTCTGTTTGCTGTTTTAATGTAAAAATAAAACGATTTCTTATTTCAACACACTTTTTTCTCTATTACCTTAAAATCAACAGCCTAAAAACTTTTCATGTTTGCTGCTTTTAATGTTAAAATAAAATGCTTTCTTAATACTTGTACATATTTTATGTCTGCTATTTATATGTAAATCAAATGCTTTCTTATTGAAACAAAAATAAAGGGCAACAAAAAATACAAACGAAAAAGATACGTTTCTTCTCCTCAATGCAATGGTGTCTCTGACAGAAAGCATTGTTGTCTCTTCCGAAGCCAATCCAAGAATGTCCTCGGGTTGGAGAAGCCCCGTTTTTATATGGAGTGGCCAATTCGTGAACTGGCGTGAACTGGCGTGAACGATGCGGAAACGATGCGGAATGATGAGGGAACTCGCGTGAACGTGTCATGAACTTCTCGTGAACTACGCGTGCCAATTCGTGCCATCCCGTGAACGTTGCGTGAACGATGCGCGAACTGGAGTGAACTGGTCGTGAACAGTGCGGGAAAAACACCGTGGCACGCACTGGCGCGCATCAATGCGTGCCAGTGCGTGGCAAAAATGCGCGCAAGTGTCAGGCAGGCTTTACTTTCCCTTTGCCCACACAGACACCGAATAGTCTGGCCTATTCTTTACAGATTCTCCCCTGACTTCATACACCTGACAACACTGAGATTACCAAACAATTCTTCTTCATCCAAGGGGTTAAATACTGCAATGTAATTGTTCAGTGGCTACTTTCCTCTTGGTAGGGGTAGAAGAGACTCTTTAGCTATGGTAAGCAGCTCTTTTAGGAGAAGGACACTCCAAAATCAAACCATTGTTCTCTAGTCTTGGGTAGTGCCATAGCCTCTGTACCATGGTCTTCCACTGTCTTGGGTTAGAGTTCTCTTGCTTGAGGGTACACTCGGGCACACTGTTCTATCTAGTTTCTCTTCCTCTTGTTTTGTTAAAGTTTTTATAGCTTATATAGGAAATGGGTAAGTACATATTTCTAAATTCGGACTCTACGCAGTAAAAAAAAAAAATGTATGATTTGACATCAAGAGCATTCAGATAAGGGAAGTCTTTGCCATCTTATTGCGAAATGCAATATTTCTGTAAATTCAATAGCATCCTTTTTATTAAAAAGAGCAATCCCCGACGAGTCTGTGTGCTAATTTTGGTGTCTGGTTCCGGAAATGGACGATTCTCCGGAAAATTTTCTGATATCTTCTCCACTATCAATAGAAGCATCAAATAATGATTACCAAAATATTTGAAAAAAAAGAGGATAAGTAAAAATTATCATTAATTAAACATAACTGAAATATGTTGGTGAAAATTGATACCAAATACTTTGAAAAGATAAGTAATTGACAACAACTGCAATAATAATAATAATAATAATAATAATAATAATAGCTATAAATTCAACTAAATGATAAAGCAAGCAAAGAAGTAAAAATTATAATAAGCAAAACTTAAAGTACTCTTAAACTGTGCATGAATATCGCTCAAAAGAAGAAAAAAACGAAAAGATTTTGTGCTTTGGCCGACTATGGCCAATCCTCAGCCTTTACATTACATTCCTCCCAAGAGCTTGACTCTGACATGTTTAGTTTATTAAATGAATCCCCAAAAATACATCATTTCACCATGCCCGCAAAGTCCTTTTCCATTACTATCAATATTAGTAACAATGGGATTTAATTTCTGTGTACTGCTTGGCACAACCGGGTTCAAGTCCCATTGATTTCGATCGTGGCGTTAGATAATTGAAATTCAGGATATCAAAAATTATTTCTAGGGTGGGTGTAAGTAGTGTGGAATGACCCTCAATGATCCTAGCATTTGGCATAATGGTCTAAATGACACAGACAACTGCTAACAATGTGAGCCTGTGCAAATCAAATCAGGCTTCCAATGGAATAGTTTAATGAACAATCCTTTTTCAGAGAGTCAAGCTTTATAACAGAAGACTAACAGTGCCCATTTAATCCAATTTTGAAAAAGGGAAAAATCATACATCTTAGCATTTTTTTTAATGAGTCTTTGGAAAAAAAAAATAAGATCCAGAGGTAGATTTTTTTTATGGTATGCTACAAAATTCTCCATCCACTGTCATGAAATACTTCTTGTTGCTAATTATTTCTGGACTGATCCACCATCCCATTTAATTCACCCTGACTACAAGTAGAAAGGCGAGAGAAAAACAACAGGGCAGAAGAGAAGGAAAGAACAGAACCTCTGTAATATATATCTACGTGGAAAAAAAAACAGATCAATAACATACTCGTAAAAGTTAACAATTACTACAGCAGAGTTAGGTAGTTCAATATTCGACTGGTCTCGCACTCCCAGACACCTGTCGTCCAGAAAGGGGTGAAATGGAAATCTCTCTCAAACACCCGGACATCCATCAATTTATATGAGTGACTGTACAAATGCAAGTATGATCGCTGTAATATATCATATATTGGGAAAAGTGAAAGGCATTATAGCCCCCCAAAAATGTCCGAGCACTTTGACCGTTCACCAAGAACAGGTAATTATATAGGAAAAACTAGCCAATTCTGCCATTAGAGACCATTTGCAAAGTGGGCATCACTAAATGTCTTGGGAGAACTTTTCCATATTGGCCACTTCACAGGAAAACCTGCACCTAGTGGTAATACAGGCAATCTACCAGCACCAACATGAACCAAACACGGAAAGGACAACCAGTGCCACATTAAGACCATTTGAGGCCCTTAGTCTAAGCTCTAAGGATACAGAAGGAGTCCAGTCAGGCGAGCACCTTTTTAAATAAACTGTGAGTAATTATAAGAGCATTTTGAAGCTATATGCAAAGCATATCTAGGAAAATGGAGCAAGTCATGCTTATTTTGAAGGGATTTAGCAACCTTCAGATTTATGTTTGTTCAGAAATTCATGATTTCGAATATCAGTTTGATGTTTAGTTTATTTGTGGTGTGATGGTGGGAGGGAGGGCAGATCCTAGTGGAGGGCTAGATGACCATTGAAGGGAAGGCACTGCCCCTCCCACCTACGACCCGAAAAATAAGGCAAAATCATATGATTTTATTTTTTCACACCTAGGATAAAAATATAAATATATAAGGACAAAATTTAAATAACATACCACTTAATGTGATGGAAATGCAACCTATAGTGTAATATTCCTAGTTTTTGCATGAGCAAATTTAGCAGTAATATTTTGGAAATTACTTTTTTTTTCTTTTGTCACCTCATGCTCAATGCCGATTAAACTCAACCAGGTAAGGCTGTTTTGTCCCACTGTAGATTTTTTTTCTTTTACTTTTTTAGGCGACTTAATTTTGAGAATAACTGCTATCCCTCACAAACGTTGCATGGCAACATTTGGATAAGACTGATGGTATTGCAAGAACTTTTGGAGCAATGTTCAGAACATCGTCGTGTTAAGGGCAATTCTTTTTAAGGGGCACGTGCTTCAGAAAGTGAATGATTTCATTCCCCGCATTTATTTCCAAATCTCCTTTATACTTTACCACAAGGTTTCTAGCAGCCTCTTTGATGCTATTAACATTCTCACTACTATAAACGATAAGAGAAGTTACCAGGTACCTGAACCTAATATATGTGATTTGTTACAGTTATACAATTTTCAATATTATGACTAGCTTGAGGCCAAGCTTGGCTTAACTTCTACTTCGTTGGTAGATTGCCCGGAGCTTTTCTCAGGCAGAGGGCTTTTTGACAAAATGTCATAGCTCCAAAAAGGCTTCTTAACCTTGTTGGCCTATTGGGCAATCCACCACTGAGGACAACACAGGAGTTACTTGTATTTAATTTTGATTCATGTGAGTTTACAACGCTGTCGCTTTGATTTTGTTTTTATTCTGGAGCAAGTTTATACTTTGTGTCATTTTCCTTTAATTTTCTATAAGATAATTTTAGAATGTTCGTTTTAATAATGTATCAGATTTAAAATGAATACTTCAACATGTTTAAAAATTGTATCTATTTTTTGATATTTCAGGATGGTATTTACGAATGACAACTAAGTAATGTTCGTGGTAGTTTCTTAGAATTCATGGGTGTTATAAAGCTGTTTT
>NC_090731.1:89987627-90010127 GCF_036898095.1 Palaemon carinicauda
TGAAATTTCCAGGAGCAGTCCTGAAAAACTCCTCCCCGAGCTTCAAATGACTTCTGAAGACCGGATCTTCATTTTTTTCAAACGTAGCCTGCAACACCTCACATGATCTGTATGTAGCTGGCGAAATCTAACGAAGGAATTGCGCGTCAATAGAAGTAAGAGGAAATGAGTTGATGACTGGGAGAAGGATTTCACTTAACTCACAGAGATCGCGTTCTGGCGGAATAGGAAGGAGTCGGTAAGAATTATGTGTTACGTCTTCGGTACACCATCAACTACAGATGGTTTTGGTTGTTGCCGAAGTTGCCGATCGTTCGTTTTATATCGCCTATAGAAAGACACGGGATCTTCCGTTGGCAGCTGAGCTTTGAAGATCATAATGTATGCGCCTTGAAGGATCCTTTGCTTGGGCTTTTGCAACGATGTCTTATTAAAGGAGACTCTTGGAAAAAGTGCGAGGCTTTGCATCTGTGCAAAAACGGATTGCGGGGAATGAGGATGGAGGCAGAATGGTTCAAGTGAACGGTGAGTGACGTGTAGTTCTTCAACAAGATTGTCCCAAAATTCGCCATTGAAGTAAGGACATATCCAGACGACATTGGTAAATATATCATGTTGCTCGTCATTTATTTTGGCATGATAGTGTATGCGAAGAAATCGATAGTATTCATCTCTTTACTCATTGCCCAGATAGGTAAAGAATAAATGATACGATTTCCCTGAGGAATCTGACGAAGTGAGGACTCGCGGCACTGAAATCTCTTTTGAAATCTAGGACACTGACGAACTAAGGAAAAGAGAAAATGAAATCTCGACAGAAACAGATAATCTAATGAAAGAAGATCTTGAAAACTAGAAGACAGGAGAGAACAGCGAAGAGGAGCCTCTTATGCCAGTGGTAAGACATCTAAAAATAGAGAGCCTCTAATGCTAGGAGTAAGGTACCTCAAAATATAGATCGAAGACCCTCTAATGCTAAAAGTATGTAACCTAGAAATCTATGTCAAAGAACTCCTAATGCTAGAAGTGTGGGAGCTAAAGAGAGAGGTCAAATAACTTCTCATGTTAGAGGTGTGGGAGCTATAAAGAGAGGTCAAAGAACTTCTAATGATTGAGGTAAGGGAGCTGAAAAGAGGTCAAAGAACTTCTAATGCGAGAAGTGTGGGAGCTAAAAAGAAGTCAAAGAACTTCTAATGCTAGAGGTGTGGGAGCTAAAAAGAGGTCAAAGAACTTCTAATGCTAGAGGTGTGGGAGCTAAAAAGAGGTCAAAGAACTTCTAATGCTAGAGGTGTGGGAGCTAAAAAGAAGTCAAAGAACTTCTAATGCTAGAGGTTTGGGAGCTAAAAATAGGTCAAAGAACTTCTAATGCAAGGGGTGTGGGAGCTAAAAAGAGGTCAAAGAACTTCTAATGCTAGATGTGTGGGAGCAAAAAAGAGGTCAAAGAACCTCTAATGCTAGAAGTGTGGGAGCTAAAAAGAGGTCTAAGAACTTCTAATGCAAGGGGTGTGGGAGCTAAAAAGAGGTCAAAGAACTTCTAATGCAAGGGGTGTGGGAGCTAAAAAGAGGTCAAAGAACTTCAAATGCAACGGGTGTGGGAGCTAAAAAGAGGTCAAAGAACTTCTAATGCAAGGAGTGTGGGAGCTAAAAAGAGATCAAAGAACTTCTAATGCAAGGGGTGGGGGAGCTAAAAAGAGGTCAAAGAACTTCTAATGCAAGGGGTGTGGGAGCTAAAAAGAGGTCAAAGAACTTCTAATGCAAGGGGTGGGGGAGCTAAAAAGAGGTCAAAGAACTTCTAATGCAAGGGGTGTGGGAGCTAAAAAGAGGTCAAAGAACTTCTAATGCAAGGTGTGTGGGAGCTAAAAAGAGGTCAAAGAACTTCTATTGCAAGGGGTGTGGGAGCTAAAAAGAGGTCAAAGAACTTTTAATGCAAGGGGTGGGGGAGCTAAAAAGAGGTCAAAGAACTTCTAATGCAAGGGGTGTGGGAGCTAAAAAGAGGTCAAAGAACTTCTAATGCAAGGGGTGGGGAAGCTAAAAAGAGGTCAAAGAACTTCTAATGCAAGGGGTGTGGGAGCTAAAAAGAGGTCAAAGAACTTTTAATGCAAGGGGTGGGGGACCTAAAAAGAGGTAAAAAAACTTCTAATGCAAGGGGTGGGGAAGCTAAAGAGAGGTCAAAGAACTTCTAATGCAAGGGGTGTGGGAGCTAAAAAGAGGTAAAAAAACTTCCAATGCAAGGGGTGGGGGAGCTAAAAAGAGGTCAAAGAACTTCCAATGCAACGGGTGTGGGAGCTAAAAAGAGGACAAATAACTTCTAATGCAATGGGTGTGGGAGCTAAAAAGAGGTCAAAGAACTTCTAATGCTAGAAGTGTGGGAGCTAAAAAGAGGTCTAAGAACTTCTAATGCAAGGGGTGTGGGAGCTAAAAAGAGGTCAAAGAACTTCTAATGCAAGGGGTGGGGGAGCTAAAAAGAGGTCAAAAAACTTCTAATGCAAGGGTTGGGGGAGCTAAAAAGAGGTAAAAAAACTTCCAATGCAAGGGGTGTGGGAGCTAAAAAGAGGTCAAAGAACTTGTAATGCAAGGGTTGTGGGAGCTAAAAAAAAGTCAAAGAACTTCTAATGCTAGAGGTGTGGGAGCTAAAAAGAGGTCAAAGAACTTCTAATGCAAGGGGTGTGGGAGCTAAAAAGAGGCCAAAGAACTTCTAATGCAAGGGGTGTGGGAGCTAAAAAGAGGTCAAAGAACTTCTAATGCAAGGGATGTGGGAGCTGAAAAGAGTTCAAAGAACTTCTAATGCAAGGGGTGTGGGAGCTAGAAAGAGGTCAAAGAACTTCTAGTGCAAGGGGTTGGGAAGCTAAAAAGAGATCAAAGAACTTCTAATGCAAGGGGTGTGGGAGCTAAAAAGAGGTCAAAGAACTTCTAATGCAAGGGGTGTGGGAGCTAAAAAGAGGTCAAGAACTTCTAATGCAAGGGGTGTGGGAGCTAAAAAGAGGTCAAAGAACTTCTAATGCAAGGGGTGTGGGAGCTAAAAAAAGGTCAAAGAACTTCTAATGCAAGGGGTGTGGGAGCTATAAAGAGGTCAAAGAACTTCTAATGCAATGGATGTGGGAGCTAAAAAGAGGTCAAAGACCTTCTAATGCAAAGTGTGTGGGAGCTAAAAAGAGGTCAAAGAACTTCTAATGCAAGGGGTGTGGGAGCTAAAAAGAGGTCAAAGAACTTTAATGCAAGGGGTGCGGGAGCTAAAAAGAGGTCAAAGAACTTTTAATGCAAGGGGTGTGGGAGCTAAAAAGAGGTCAAATAACTTCTAATGCAAGGGGTGTGGGAGGTGAAAAAAGGTCAAAGAACTTCTAATGCAAAGGGTGTGGGAGCTAAAAAGAGGTCAAAGAACTTCTAATGCAAGGGGTGTGGGAGCTAGAAAGGGGTCAAAGAACCTCTGATGCAAGGGGTGGGGGAGCTAAAAAGAGGTAAAAAAACTTCTAATGCAAGGGGTGTGGGAGCTAAAAAGAGGTCAAAGAACTACTAATGCAAGGGGTGTGGGAGCTAAAAAGAAGTCAAAGAACTTCTAATGCTAGAGATGTGGGAGCTAAAAAGAGGTCAAAGAACTTCTAATGCAAGGGTTGTGGGAGCTAGAAAGAGGTCTAAGAACTTCTAATGCAGGGGTTGGGGGAGCTAAAAAGAGGTCAAAGAACTTCTAATGCAAGGGGTGTGGGAGCTAAAAAGAAGTCAAAGAACTTCTAATGCTAGAGATGTGGGAGCTAGAAAGAGATCAAAGAACTTCTAATGCAAGGGTTGTGGGAGCTAGAAAGAGGTCTAAGAACTTCTAATGCAAGGGTTGTGGGAGCTAAAAAGAGGTAAAAGAACTTTTAATGCAAGGGGTGTGGGACCTAAAAAGAGGTCAATGAACTTCTAATGCAAGGGGTGTAGGAGCTAAAAAGAGGTCAAAGAACTTCTAATGCAAGGGGTGTGGGAGCTAGAAAGAGGTCAAATAACTTCTAATGCAAGGGGTGGGGAAGCTAAAAAGAGGTCAAAGAACTTCTAATACAAGAGGTTTGGGAGCTAAAAAGAGGTCAAAGAACTTCTAATGCAAGGGGTGTGGGAGCTAAAAGGAGGTCAAAGAACTTTTTATGCATGGGGTGTGGGAGCTAAAAAGAGGTCAAAGAACTTCTAATGCAAGGGGTATGGGAGCTGAAAAAAGGTCAAAGAAGTTCTAATGCAAAGGGTGTGGGAGCTAAAAAGAGGTCAAAGAACTTCTAATGCAAGGGGTGTGGGAGCTAGAAAGAGGTCAAAGAACCTCTGATGCAAGGGGTGGGGGAGCTAAAAAGAGGTAAAAAAACTTCTAATGCAAGGGGTGTGGGAGCTATAAAGATGTCAAAGAACTACTAATGCAAGGGGTGTGGGAGCTAAAAAGAGGTAAAAAACTTCTAATGACACGGGTGTGGGAGCTAAAAAGAGGTCAAAGAACTTCTAATGCAAGGGGTGGGGGAGCTAAAAAGAGGTCAAAGAACTTCTAATGCAAGGGGTGTGGGAGCTAAAACGAGGTCAAAGAACTTTTAATGCAAGGGATGTGGGAGCTAAAAAGAGGTCAAAGAACTTTAATGGAAGGGGTGGGGGAGCTAAAGAGAGGTCAAAGAAATTTAATGGAAGGGGTGGGGGAGCTAAAAAGAGGTCAAGAACTTCTAATGCAAGGGGTGGGGGAGCTAAAAATAGGTCAAAGAACTTCTAATGCAAGGGGTGTGGGAGCTAAAAAGAGGTCAAAGAACTTCTAATGCAAGGGGTGTGGGAGCTAAAAAGAGGTAAAAGAACTTTTAATGCAAGGGGTGTGGGAGCTAAAAAGAGGTAAAAGAACTTTTAATGCAATGGGTGTGGGAGCTAAAAAGGGGTCAAAGAACTTCTAATGCAAGGGGTGTGGGAGCTAAAAAGATGTAAAAGAACTTCTAATGCAAGGGGTGTGGGAGCTAAAAAGAGGTCAAAGAACTTTAATGGAAGGGGTGGGGGAGCTAAAAAGAGGTCAAAGAACTTCTAATGCAAGGGGCGGGGGAGCTAAAAAGAGGTCAAAGAACTTCTAATGCAAGGGGTGTGGGAGCTAAAAAAAGGTCAAAGAACTTCTAATGCAAGGGGTGGGGGAGCTAAAAAGAGGTCAAAGAACTTCTAATGCAAGGGGTGGGGGAGCTAGAAAGAGGTCAAAGAACCTCTAATGCAAGGGGTGTGGGAGCTAAAAAGAGGTCAAAGAACTTCTAATGCAAGGGGTGTGGGAGCCAAAAAGAGGTCAAAGAACTTCTAATGCAAGGGATGTGGGAGCTAAAAAGAGGTCAAAGAACTTCTAATGCAAGGGGTGTGGGAGCTAAAAAGAGGTCAAAGAACTTCTAATGCAAGGGGTGGGGAAGCTAAAAAGAGGTCAAAGAACTTCTAATGCAAGGGGTGTGGGAGCTAAAAAGAGGTTAAAGAACTTCTAATGTAAGGGGTGTGGGAGCTAAAAAGAGGTCAAAGAACTTCTAATGCAAGGGGTGGGGATAGATGTCGCCAGCGAGGCTTTGGGGAAGGTGCGGCGGCGTCTGTGTTCTTTCTGATGTGTAAACTTCATTAAAAACAAGTAAAAACTGGGCTTTAAATACGTATTATAAATACTAAACTCTTTCTTATTTTGACAGCACAAATGAAATATTACAAGTTCCAACATGTAACTAAGCGCTCCCGTAACACGAGTCAACCTTTTACTTCTGCTTGGAGGATATCCTCGCAAGTAAAAGGTAATCATTATGAATATGGAAAGAAAGATTTGCTTATACTTCTACCTTTTCCTTCAGAGAATTACCTTTTACTTCTACCTTATGCTCACAAGGATATCGTTCATTTTTATGAATACCTCCCATTGGATCCTTCTCTCTGGTTACGGTTAACTTTCCCTTTGCCTGCACATGCACCGAAAAGTCTGGCCTACTCTTTACAGATTCTCCTCTGTTCTCATACACCTGACAACACTGAGATGACCAAACAATTCTTCTTCATCCAGATGATAACTACTGAAATGTAATTGTTCAGTGGCTACGTTCCTCTTGGTAAGGGTAGAAGAGACTCTTTAGCTATGGTAAGCAACTCTTCTAGGAGAAGGACACTCCAAAATCAAACCATGGCTCTCTGGTCTTGGGTAGTGCCATAGCCTCTGTACCATGGTCTTCCAATGTCTTGGGTTGGAGTTCTCTTGCTTGAGGGTACATCAGGCACACTATCCTATTTATTTTCTCTTCCTCTTGTTTCTTAAAGTTTTTATAGTTTATATAAGAAATATCTAATTTAATGTTACTGTTCTTGAAATACTTTATTTTTCCTTGTTTCCTTTCATCAATGGGCTATTTTCCCTGTTGGGGCCCTTGGGCTTATAGCATCCTGCTTTTCCAACTAGGGCTATTGCTTAGCAAATAATAATAATAATAATAATAATAATAATGATAATAATATCTATCTATATCTCTCTCTCTCTCTCTCTCTCTCTCTCTCTCTCTCTCTCTCTCTCTCTCTCTCTCTCTCATATTTATATATATATATATATATATATATATATATATATATATATATATATATATATGTATGTATGTATATATATATATATATATATATATATATATATATATATATATATATTCAAGATCTATAAAATACTATAGATCTTGTATATATTAACCTAACTTAACCTAATCCACTGGCGACCATAGGATGCATAGGGCCTCAATAAGTTCACTCCATATGTCTCTTTCCATCTCTATGAGCTCAACACAATCCTCAAATCAAACCTCTCTTCGGTTTGTCATCGGCCATGTTTCTCTTGGTCTACCACGTCCTCTCCTCCTCTCCTGCCCAGCAGCTTCCATTCAGGTACATCCTAGACTAACTCATCTTACCTTCTTAAGATACGCCCCACCCAAATGTCTCCATCTTGATAATATAACTATATTGTTCACATTGGGCCTCCCTGCCATCTCGCGAATTGCTGCATTTCTTATATGCTGCTGCCATTTGATTCCCAAAATCCTTCTCAATGCGTTATCCATAAAGGTAAGAAATGTTGCATCCGCTGTGACAGTGATGTACCACAACTGGTGCACGTAAGTTAATATTGATCTTACAATGGAAATGTATATTTTAATTTTGCTGTAAACTGATATTTTATTTGACTCCAAACTGTTTTTAGCATGTACATTGTTTATTTTTGTTCTCCCTATTCTCTCCTTGAATTCTGTAACTATCGATCCTTTGCGGGTAATGATACTTCCTAGATATTTGAAAGAGTTTGAGTTGGATAACATTACTCCTCCGATAAGATAGTTCTTCTGATCACCACCCTGAATCTGCAAGACCTCAGTCTTTCTCTGGTTGATCACTAATCCAACCTTTCTTCCCTCCAGCACTAACCTATCAATCATTTCCTGCATTGGAGAGACAATTAGAACTATTATCATCTGGTATTCAATATCACATAATCCCTGGTCCCCTTTCCATTGAATTCCATTATTCATTTCTTGGATTACTTTGTTCATAACATAATCAATCACCATAATAAACAACAGAGGGGAGAGTATTCCACCCTGTAGTACTTCAGTCTTGATTTCAAATGGATCTGTAACACTACCACCAACCATGACCCTACACCAAGTTTCACCCTACATATCCATTATTATGATGTTTACGATCTGTTCTGGTATCCCATAGTGCCTCAGAATCTTTTTTGATATACTACGTGAAATTCTATCAAATGCATTCTCAAAATCCGCAAAGCATAAAACAAGAGGTTATTTTAGTCTGTTACACTGTTGAGCTGTATGTCGTTGAATATAAATTTGATCGTCACATCCTACCCTTTCTGAATATATATATATATATATATATATATATATATATATATATATATATATATATATATATATAATTTATATATATATATATATATTTATATATATATATATATATATATATATATATATATATATATATATATATATATATATATATATATATATATATATATATATTATATTCCAGGAACGACTGTATTTCATCTTTAAAACAGAAACTAATATTTGATAAAGAATATTTTAAGTTTTCAATTCAGATGATTCAATTTTTTTTCTTGTAAATAAAATATATTCGAAACTTTTACCAGTTGTGCATAAACATATCTGGATTTTGATTGTGTACCTTTCTAGATGATTTTTTTTTTCTATCTTTCCACTCGCAAGGAGTGGCTCCAAGTCAGAGTGTTGTGTAAATAAACTTTACTGCCTTTAAGATTGCAAGATTGTTTCGAAGGCTGAAACAGCTGTAATCTTCTTCGAGTAGAATGAAGGTAACATCTGCAGTGATGAATGTCTAACTGTATGCTTTGCTGGTGAACACTACTTCCCTTTTTTCAGGTACTATATATCTTTTGCGAGATACTGTTAGTGGTAGACAAATAAAGGGAGTTGGGGGCTGGATTCTATCATTCATTCAGGGTGGCTGGGACAAACGATTTGGATGTGCCCATATCGATGAGGAATTCCATGTCGAACATCTCATTGGTAATGTAGAAACACGTAGAGGTCTTTTTTTTCCTGAAAGAAAGACAGAGAAAGATAGACTTATTTCCCACTTTAAGGCAACCAGTCCGGGTGTCAGTGACAGTTAGTTGGTTTGGCCTATGCTGCGGCACTGATGCATGTTTTTTGTTAGCATACTCTTGCTCGCACTTTCGAGCCTCACTCTCGAATCTCCAATGGAAGTAACAAAGTCCCCTTTTGGTTTGTTGGGCTGTATTCTCTAGTAGGGTAGCTCCTTGATGAGACTCTTGTTCCTTGATTGGTGTGCAGAAGCAGCATTGGAATCTGGCTCACCCCCAGTCTCTTCGTTTCTTAGAGGTTAAGGTTATGTGGAGACCAATGCTACAGGTAATTAAGTGGGTTCTGCCAATGCCCATTTGTAGGAAATCCATGAAGCACATGCGTTGGGAATTTCTGCAACTTTTTTATTAATCAGGAGTACTTTAAGCACTAAGTCTGCCGTCATCTCTTGCTGGGCATTAGTTCTGGGTATTGTTAATAGTTGTGGGAGTGGCTTGTTGATATGTGAAGGTCGTTTGAAGGTTTAAACTTTAAAGGCTTCTAATTAATGGCAGAGGCAAAGGACAGGTCCATGTCCAAAATACTGACCATATGTACATATGAACAACATCCACGCCTCCCCTCCATCAAACGAGGACCAGGAGTGCCAGGAAAAGGCTGCTGATGACTCAGCAGGTAGACCTATAGGACCCACCAAACGCCGCATCCCCAGCTCACAAGGATGGTAAGGCTGCAGACACTACTACAGACTACTGAGATTGAGTGAGTCTTGAACCCCCGTCCAACAGATTGCAGGGCAGGGACATGTCAAATAGGCTTAGATCTCTTATTTCCTTTCCTGCGTTGTTCATAAATTTTCTGGCTCTGATGGGTGGGGTCATACTGAAGGATGACCTGAGTTGGACCATTAGAGTTTTGTATGTGATAGTGGGGTCTTGCTCTGCTAGCCATTCTTTTATTTGTTCGAAGACATCGTTGGGTAGGGATTTGAGTATGGTGTCAGCTTTCCGGGATAATGATGTGATCATTGTTGACCAGAAGATAGTTCCTGGCCTGAAGAGCCAGGCGGACTGAGGCAGCGGCAGTGACTTCGTCGGGAGAGTTCTTGGGGTCCTCAAGTTGCTGGTCATGGTTTGGACGAAAATGCTGGCTGGAATTATTTATTGGTCTATTTACATAGAAATCTGACATATAACCACTCTTTACAGCTAGAAAGGTAGAAGGAAACATTTACATCTAAAAACACCTGGTAAATGCTTAGATTATATTTGTTTACATGAACAAAACAATTTGATCATCAAAATTGAAAGCTTGCAATATTCTTCGTTAAATGTCAATTTCTGTTTTAAAGATAAAATTTCGTCTTTTCCGGAATAAAGAAAGTATCTTTGATGTCGTCTTGTATTTGTTATGAGTCCGTTTTCATGCTGACCTCGGGAGGTCGTGGTTGAAGCACCAGAATACAGTATTGCCCTGAGACGCTGGTAAACAGTTCTAACAATATATATATATATATATATATATATATATATATATATATATATATATATATATATATATATATATATATATTACTTTTTGCTGTACTAATCAGGGCCACTCATACAATGTTGGTTTGCTGTAGTGATCAGACGAAAATCTCCCACCATCATCAATCCGCATTGGCAGCGTGGTGATGAAAACTAGCTAAAAACCAGACATGAATTTACACATATGAAGCTTTTGTCCTGTAATGAACTAGAAATGGTTGCATTTACTTATCTATCTATATATAAAGTATATATATATGCATATATACTGTATATGCTTATATAAATATATATATATATATATATATATGCATATATATATGCATATATATATATATATATATATATATATATATATATGTATATATATATATATATATATATATATATATATATATATACTGTATATATATATACATATACATATGTACGTATATGTATGCATATATATATATATATATATATATATATATATATATATATATATATATATATATATATATATATATGCGGTGTGGGATACCCCTTAAAGCTTATATTTTGTGATCGATTGTTTGAAAATACATTCGTGAATAATGCATTTTCAGTTAGCGTCATTAGTCCATAATTCAAAGTTGGTTAAAAACTCTACGGAAATATAACATTTACTTTGAACGAATTTATGCTCTCATTCAAGGTAGCACACATCGCCTCAAACCATTCCCGGATCTCTTCCGTTTTCAGTCATGTAATGAATGCCCAAACATTTCTTTACAAAATAATAAAGGAAATCGTACCCTTCCCGAGATAGCCCGCGGCAAATCAGTGGAAAGGGATATTAAAGGTGAAGAACTTCAAGAAAGGTGACTAGAATTAAGAAGGAAATTGAAGGATATGTATCTGTACGGGGTTCATCTAGAAATAAGCTCAGTTAATGAAATAAATCTGAAGCCACAAAGATATCTAGCAACTAAATTAGATAAAAATAACAGATTAACAAAGGGAAAAATAAAAGTGATATTTTATTTATTATCACCACAACACAGAAAAGGTAGAGCATTAAATTTCACCCTTTTCAATAAATATACTTAGGTATTTTCTTTACAAGAAGTGAAAAAAGTTAGTGAATTTTCATGGTTAGTTTTCCCTAATATTCTACTCGGAAAATACGTTTCCCTTTTTTTATGGAACAGCCTCCGTTATCCTTTTATTGATTTAGCGTAGGCCTACAATACACGCAGGTGTGTGGGTCTTTTCATTCCATGTAATTCCTTCCATTAAGATTTTTTTCTTTATTTCTTGTGAAAATTGGTTCAAAACATGATTCATTCTCAAATTATGAATTCATTTCAATTTCTCACCAGTACTAAATACTAATTAATGTGATAACTATTCTTCCATTTCATCATAGATTAATTTAACCATGTGATCTGCGTAACTGGGGCTCAAGCCTTGCTCAAGATCGATATTTTCTTGTAGTGTTTGCAACCTCACCATCCTTGTGAGCTAAGTATGGGGGTTTTGGAGGAACCTTTATGTCTACCTTCTGAGTCATCATAAGTTGTTGCCTGGTCCTCCCGGGTCCTAGCTTGGGTGGAGAGGGGCTTTGGGCACTTCTCATATCTGTGTAAAAGGTCAGCATTGTCCTGCTAGCCAGGGCAGTCGCTGTCCCTTGCCTCTGTCATTCATGATTGGCCTTTAAAGACTATAAAATGTCCCCGGGAGTAATACCATATGCTCTGGCAAAGAATTTATAGTAAATTTCTATTGAGGGACTGTGTGTTACTTATGCTTGTCAAAAGTTCAGGTGACCTGTTAGTTACAACAAGGGAGATCCTCTGAATAGCTAATCATCTGAATAAAAGCTTTAGTGAGACCATGTACTAAATCAATAAAGTAATGAACTTAGTAGCTGGTCGAATGGTACAAACAATGCATTCAGTAGCTAAACAATAAAGAAGATGCGAATACTCATAATACTAAAGAAAAGCAAACATTAATAACAAAATGAAGAATCATATACGATGATATTAACCGAGAAAAATAACATGAATAAGAAACATTACTGCAGTCTCGTAGTGATATGAATTTACCACCTTACGTAACCATCAACCCCTCACTCTAAGGAAGTTCCCTTCCAGAACATCATCATCATCTCCTCCTACGCCTATTGACACAGAGGGGTCTCGGTTAGATTTCGCCAGTCGTCTCTATCTTGAGGTTTTAATTCAATACTTCTCCATTCAGCATCTCCTACTTTTCGCTTCATAGTCCTCAGCCATGCAGGTCTAGGTTTTCCAACTCCTCTAGTGCCTCGTAGAGTCCACCTGAACGCTTGGTGAACCAATCTCACGTGGGGAGTACGAAGAGCATGCTCAAACCATCTCCATCTACCCCTCATCATGAGCTTATCCACATATGGCACTCAAGTAATCTCTTTTATAGTTTCATTTCTAATCCTGTCCTACCATTTAACTCCCAATATCCTTCTGAGGGCTTTGTTCTAAAATCTACTGAATCTATTGGAGATTGTTTCATTGTCATACCATGACTCATGTCCATAGAGTAACACCGATCTCACTAAACTAATATATAGTCTGATTTTTATATATAATTTTAGGCGATTTGATTTCTAAATTTTACTTAATCTAGCTATTGTCTGATTTGCCTTTTTCAATCTATCACTAAACTCTAATTCTAAAGACCCTGTATTGGAGATCAAAGTTCCTAAATACTTAAATGATTCTACCTCATTAATCCTTTCTCCTCTGTTTTTCTTCTATTTATCTTCAGCCTAACCTCGTGTGATATTTCATGCATTCTGGTAAGCAAGCATTGCAAATCCTGAGGTGTTCTGCTAACAAGGACAGCATAATCAGCATACTCTAGGTCTGCTAAATTTCTATCATCAATCCAGTCCAATCTTTTTCCACCATCTCCGACTGTTTTACGCATTACAAAATCCATGAGGAGGATAAACACCATAGGTGACAACACATTCCCTATGAGTACTCCGCTGTTCACTGGAAATTCATTTGATAGGACTCCATTAACATTAACTTTGCACTTGCCATGCTCACGAATAGACTTAATCAAATTTACAAATATAAGAGAAATTCCATAACAACGCAGGACTCTCCATAAAATTGGTCAGTGCATACTATCAAAGGGTTTTGCATAACCTATCAAAGGCTTTTTCATAGTCCAGAACATAGATAATGTTATTCCATAAAAGGAAGTAGATGAGGATTATGATCTTGTAACTCATAAATGTCCCCATCAAGGTGAAGGAAATACGGCATCGTCACTCATTATTCACCTTAATTATTTTAGAAAGTCATTGTCATTAAGTTAGAGTTAAGTTTAGGCATATAATGAGAATGACAGATAATAGATGGACATCAAGAAAAACAGAATGGGTCCATATAATAGAGATTGCTAAAGAAGCAGGGGAAGAAGAGAAGTTAATGGATTAATGAACTAGGAACATTTGCTGCTATAGACGGTCATAGGAAGACCATAAACAGACGCTAGTGGAAGGACATGTCTGAGGCCTTTTTTTCTGCAGTAGACAAGTAATGGCTGGTGATATATATATATATATATATATATATATATATATATATATATATATATATATATATACATATATATATATATATATATATATATATATATACATACATACATACACACACACATATATATGTATATATATGTATATATATATATATATATATATATTTATTTATGTATATATATGTATATTTGTACATATATGTGTGTATGTTTGTGTGTGTGTGGCAGAAAAATCTAGTGGCCTGTCACAGCCTTAGGACCGACTTTCATCTCATAGATCAAGAGGGTAGATTCTTTCTCTGATCAAGGGGCCTCGACTACACACAAGTCCCCACACATAACTTACGTAGTTCATCTATGAACCCCCTAGTCCGTGGGATATTGATAACTCAAGGACGGTTTTGCATTTAACTAAGCTCGAAGGACCATGAGAGTTTAACGTGGTTGTATCTGGTAATTATCTCTCTTTAATATCATATGGAGGAATAGATGATTTTCAGGTTGTTTTGGTTCCCTTCTTTTGTATATGGAGTATAACAATAAGACGTTTTCTTTAATTTCAATTTGTTTTTTTAATTTACAATATTCAACTTCACACCTTAACAACAGGGACAATTAACACAAGAAGAATACTACTTGAAAATCTGGATCTGTTAGGGTGGAGTAGTTAGACAAAATACATTGTGTTGAGAATTAAATTGGGCTTGAGTAGAGTAAAGGTGTGTAGGCTGAACTCTGGGCTCAGTCTGAGTCTGCCACCAGTACACTAAGACTTCTAGGAGCCACCTGTCACGAACTTCTTTTAGCCACCAGTCAAAAACTTACCATGGCCACCAGCCAAAGACTTATAATGGCATTAAAGCAGGTCATCTTCCTTTACGGGTCATGTAGGAGGATAGGCAGGAGCCGAATTCCTCTGGCAGGAGATTGGCGAGGTGAAGCTGCGAGGCCTGCCTTGAAGGTTTGTCATTGGCCAGGAGGATCCAAGTGGTGGTCGGCCCTGGAAAATAGAGTGAACACTGGATAGATTCTGCCAAAAGTGTAGGGGTCTCTAGATACAACTATGTGATGAGAGAGATAAAGGGTGTGGAGGTGCAGGTGCTTAATCCCTCTACTGGAGGAGAGGATATAAGTCTTTACAACACTCTGGGATGGGCAAAGATCAGGGCAATAAATTTACAGAGGATAATCTGGGTCAAAGAGTTTGCCTCTCCAAGAGGGTAGGAATTTAATTTAAGTATTAGCGGGTGATCCGATTATACCATCAACTAACAATGAATGGAGCTGTACATGTGTTTCCAGGGTTGACAGATGGCACTTGCCTGGGGCAAATCAACCGGCCATGTAAGGGAAAAGTTTAAGTAAAAAAAGAGTCACTTTAAGAGACAATAGGCTGGCTCTCAGGCTCTTTAATCTCTCTCAGGATTTCAAGAGTCAGGAGGTATGAATATGCAACTGTTTTAACTATGGACATCTAGTTTTGGAAAAACAGTGTCAAAGTTTTAGACATGTGTAAATTGAACGATCTAGCGGGAATTCTTTAGGGGCTGTACACCCGTGAAACCTAAGAAATATTTGCACTAAGGTGAGGACTAACAGAAATTCAGTCGAAGTAACAAAGAGGGTCTAGGTTAATCTGATAATTAACAATTCGGGCAAGGGAATGAAATCCTGAGCTAGACAGGTACCTGATTGTAGTATGGTAGTTGATATACGAAAGGCACATACTGTAGATATAAGTTTTGGCGAGTCATAAACAGCGTAAATCTATATACGTTTATTAAGGCTAGGACTAGAGTAAAATGCTTCAATTGGTTGTCAAAAATATTCAATTAGTTTTTAACAAATAATAATAAATTTATATGAGCACTAAATTATTTTTTCTCATTGTTTAAGTTTCTGTCCATTTCCTTCTTTTCCTCTGGGAAAATGGTAATTTTTTCAGAATCTGTAGGTTTTCGAATATATATATATATATATATATATATATATATATATATATATATATATATATATATATATATATATACATACATACATACATATATATATATATATATATATATATATATATATATATATATATATATATATATATATATATATATATGAAAAGTATAAAGAAGGGGTTCTGACATCAGAAAAATCTATTTTTGGGTGAGATAACCATATCATCCTGATGGAAGTTCCTCTAGGCAACTTTCTACTTGGGATGTTTCTGTGAGTGATATACCAGAACTGAATTTCTTCTAGGGGACCAAGAGTAAGTAGGTAAAGGGAACGAATTCCCTCAAACAGGGCCACCCATCCAAAAACTAAGGCTCAGAATAGACGAGAAGGGAACATTGCCGACCTAAGTCGACAGTGAACTGACCATCTATAAACTTTCAAAGGGATCCCCTTCAAGGCGGCAGTTCCCAGCTACGGCACATCGATAGCAAGGGAGGTGAGCCGACCACCACAAGAACGATACGGTTGTGTGTCAAGAAAAGCTTGACTAAGGCATAGACTAAGGAAGACAGGCATGCAACAAAGCAAATGCTTAACCTAATATAATGAAAAAAAAGTGTTAGGGTATATATACAAAACACTTAAAACAGGCTAGGCAAGAAATTCATATAAAACACTGAGGATTTTGAAATCAAGAGCTCCCAGCTTCGGCCACGCGACGGAAGCAAAACGAAAAACTTATGCATCGCAAAAAATAATAGGAGAGAAATTAAATTTTCAGCCAAAACAAACCACAGAGTACTCAAATTAAGCAGAGAAGCAGAAGTAGAAGCATACATGATCCAAAACCACAAAAACTTTGTGAAAAGCAAAGCAGAAACTCCCAAAGAATGGCAACCAGCGAACGTATTTACAGTATATTAACACACTGGTATCATAGTTGTATCGGCTCTCCCACGTTACTAATACTATCCCATATCCTTCTAGACAAGGTTTATTCTATTCGGGGAAGGATAGTTGTATTTGTATTTAACAACGCCCTGTTACCTACACGATATCTTTCAGGATATTTGCTCCAGGTGTAGTAACCCTGTAATATCTCTACAGGTAAAATTTTCTGGTATATCACTCACAGAAATATCCCATGTAGAAAGCTTCCTAGAGGAACTTCCATCAGGATGACATGGCTCGAGCCCCAAAAATTAATATAAAATATTTTAAGCACAGTAACAACATTAAAAAAGATCTTTCCTATATAAACTATAAAAAGAGATTTATGCTAATCTGTTCAACATTAAAATATTTGCTGCAAGTTTGAATTTTTGAAGTTCCACCGATTCAATTACCTGAATAGGAAGATCATTTCACAACTTAGTCACGGCTGGAATAGAACTTCTAGAATACTGCGTAGTATTGAGCCTTATGATGGAAAACTCATGACTATTAGAATTAACTGTATATCTAGTATTACAAACAGGATGGTACTGCCCGGTAAGATCAGATTGCAAAGGATGGTTAGAATCATGAATAATCTTAGTCAACAAACATAACGAACTAATTGAGCGATGCTTTCAGAGATTAATATCTAGATCAGGAATGAAAAATTTAATAAGAAATTTAATAGACCGTAATTTCCTGTCCGACAAATTAAGATGAAACTCAGCACCTGAAGGCCAGACAGGAGAACAATACCCGAAATAAGGTAGAATAAAAGAATTACAACTCTTCTTCAGAATAGATTGATCGCAGAAAATCTTACAACATTTTCGTAATAAGTCCTTTTTGTACAATTGAAGAAAAGACAGACATAATGCAGTTCTCAAAAGTAAATTTGCCGTTGAGAATTACAACTAAGATTTTAAAAGAGTCATACAGAGTTAAGAAACATTATCAATGCTGAGATCCGAATGTTGAGGAGCCACTGACCTAAACCTACTTACAATTATACTTTGAGTTTTGTTAGGATTCAACTTCATGCCCCATAATTTGCACCATGCTCTAATTTTAGCTAGATCTCTATTAAGGGATTCACCAACCACAGATTCGGGAGATTGAATTGATGTAAAGAGAGTAGCATCATCTGCTAATGCAACAAGCTTGTTTTGTAGACCAAACTACATGTCATGTGTATATAGTATGAAAAGTAATGGGCCAAGAACACTACCCTGAGGAACACCAGATATCATATTCCTATACTAACTAGGGTGCCCATCAACAACAACTCTTTGAGATCTATTACTTAAAAATTCAATAATGGACCTAAGAAAAGACCAACCCACTCCCAACTATTTGAGTTTGAAAACTAGGGCTTTATGATTAACACGGTTAAAGGCAGCACTAAAATCAAGGCTAATCATACGAACTTCCTGACCACAGTCAATGGATTTTTGTACACGATTGGAGACTGTAAGAAGGTCATCGCGTGCTTCTAGGCCTTTATGAAAGTCAAATTTCAAACTAGGGAATAGAGAAAAACATATTTAGACGTTTTGGCAAAAGACACGCATAAACTTTAGATAATAAGGGAGCTGTGGATATTGGGTGGAAATTAGTTAGACTTTACTTACCACAAACACATTTACATAATGAAGTAACATTACCAATTCTCCAACAAGCGCTAAAATATAACCTGTTCTTACTAACTTGCACAAAATAACAGATAACTTTGGAGCTAGGAAATCTTCAGTCCATAAAATAAGGAAAATTGTCATTTGGGTCTACACCTCCATAAGCATCAAGGTCCACCAAGGGAGCTTTAATTCCACGATATCGAAAAGCTAGACTAGTTAGTTCAGCCTCAAGAAAACAGAAGGAAGGAAGACGAAATTTCTCATTACTCTGCTTACTGTCAAAGACATCAGCCAAAAAGCTGCAAGTTGATTTAAGTAAAGAAAGAACTGTTGCGTCTACACCAAAAAATGCAACCCACCACCTCTGTTCGTGGGTTGTACCAGAAAGGGTTTCTTTCATTGTTAATTGTATTCCTTTTCAGTTGAAGCATAAACTTTCTGAGCAAGAGCTCTAAACTGAGTAACCACATCTAACATGTTTATGGCCTAGCCCTAGACATTGATTACACCCAGATTTCCTGTGTGTCTGATCAGAAAGACGGTGGATTTAGTGGTGAATGGGCTATTGCCGTTAGTAGCAATGGTTAACGTTAGATTCCCAGTTATTTTTTTCAAGGAACACAATTTATGTAAGTTACCTCAATCAGATCCTGCAACACGTGTAATTTCAAAGTAAAAGAGGACTGTGCTACAAAAAAACAAAAAAATACATTAAGATAATCTATAGTGTATCTACTTAAAGATATAAAGTATGTTTAAATACTGGCAAACAAGAGCCAAAAATATATATCAAATAAACGCCCCTAAGAGTTCTAGTTCTTTTCAGTATTGCCTTGAGTTCGAATTGACTTACAAAACATTGGAGACATGAGCATAATTAGATTGCTGATAGTAATAGTAAAAAAATTTAAGAAGTATAATTGAGGATGAAAATAACACAAAATGTAGTTTCTTTAAATGAGAATGACCAAAAAAAAAAAAGAAAAAAAAAAGGTCGGCTGCAACATTGGAATAGGAAAGGTGGAAAAATACTGGTGAAGCTTCGAGAAATTTTCTTATTTTGATGTACACATAAGCTCGATGAAATATCAGTGAAAGAAATTAACGAAAATTCAGCTGATATTGTAAGCACGAACCGATAAACTTGAACAGCAAGAAAACGAGTAGGTCGGGTTTGGAAAGATAAAATCAGATGAGGAGGAAAGGAGCTCCATGAACTGGATAATATTGGTCTATGCCTGTTCTTTCCTAAAAAAAAAAAAAAAAAAAAAAAAAAATAAAAAAAAAAATAAAATAAAATAAAAAATAACAAGAAAGAAAAAAAAATAATCTCAGTTGGATGACGATACTTTGAAGTCCTGTCCTCTATCTATAAGATCGGGAAAATGTTGTCTTAAAAGAAATGGTGTTCATAGTTATCTTGCACATAAGTGTTCTTATAAGCCTAAACGCTTAAACATAGGCCTATATGTTCTGGGAATATTGTGATCAGAAATATCTATTAAATTCTAAGTTAGAAAGGTAAGCTATTCCGTGCTCGTAAGTTAACCACCCCCCCCCCCTCTCTCTCTCTCTCTCTCTCTCTCTCTCTCTCTCTCTCTCTCTCTCATTGCTAATAATTAGCGTAACAACATATTATAACATTTAAAATAGGGTTGAAGAATGATCACGGATCACAGGTGTTTTTATTAAGATTTTTACTTTCATCCAACTTTCTAAAGTAGTATATTCCATAAGAAAACACAGCAATAGATCTCTCTCTCTCTCTCTCTATCTCTCTCTCTCTCTCTCTCTCTCTCTCTCTCTGTTCTTTGATGCCAAAACAGCATATCCATTGATAAAGTCTTGGCCTAGTGTTTAGGAATCCGACACGTGGACGTACTGTGCCTCCGGGTATCAAACGAGTTCATCGTCATGAGAGTGATTTTTCTTACTGCCTGAAACTCGCGCGAGCCAAAACTGGTCATGGGTGTGGTGAAGTTCCCCTGTGCTATTTGAAAGTCGAGTTCATTACAGTTCTTAAGCTACTTTAGTAGAAGGAAAGGTTGGCAGCATTGAAAAGCAATTTTGTGGGTCTAATCCCCCTACATTTGGAGATGTCTTATAGTTTATGTAATAACTCAAAATAAGGGTAAAAAAATAACGTTAACTTATTTGGGACCCCAAGTATGACCTTTTTAGGACGCCTTATTTGAATGAACTTAGAGCAAAAATTACAAGAACTAAGAATTCATTTCAATGCATTGCTAAATATATTTATTTTTCATTGACATACATTTTTCGATAACAAGAGTAGAGCATAAACGCTGAAGCTTGCCTTTATAAATAAAACAACCACCAGTAGGTACAACAAACAACAGCAATGGTAGATAACATTGGTATTCAATTTATAGCAACAATATTTCCTTTGATTCAGCCGGAAAATTTTCCTCTTCATTGCAAACGATATTTGACAGGTTTTGCAAATGATAGCCTATGAGAAATCTTCGTTAATGTAAAAAGTAAGAGATATTGTCGATTTTTTATATAACACTAGGGTTTCTCCACGAATGACTATGGAAGACACTTTTGTGTCGTATTTCTTTGTAGCCACCTCGTGTAAAGGGATATGCTTGATGTTAGATTACACACACACACACACACATTATATATCATTATATGATGGTCCCGTGTCTGGGAACGAAACATATAATATTATATATATTACTGCTGGCAAGCTACACAAACTCGCCTGTTTGTTTTTACATTAAATTTGTTACACTTGAAAATATTAACACCCGAGCTCTAAGACAGATGATATTCAACTCCCAGACAGCAATATACAAAGCACTGAATATCCAAAGGACTCTTGAGTACACTCAAAACAACACTGGTAATTATTACTAAGAATTATTCAAATTCCACCTTCTTCGATGTTTTACCAGGATACGAGCGAGTGTGAAGTAAACAATGGTGATTGAAATAATACACGCTTTACAAAAAATGAATATATTCCATATAAATTACAACACTTTGAAAGAATTTTCATAAAAAAAAAATAAATCACTCGAAATATTAAGTCTGAACTAAAGTTAGATTAAGACAAAAATGTTACGCTCTGAAAATTGTATACTCACTTGACTCGAAATATCAAATCTGAATAAAACCTTAGACTAAGACAAAAGAAATAATACTTATGAAAATTATACAATCACTTGTTTCACTTGAAATTAAATTTTACTACAGAGCCAGTTACAAAAATTCCAAGATAATTTTTGTAAATATTCACTAAGTTTACAAAAACCCGTCACACTAAAACTTTGAAATTTCACTGAACACTTTTAAAACAATACACTGAAAGGCATGTAAGAGAGAGAGAGAGAGAGGGGGGGGAGATGGCTATGGCTTAAGGCTGGAATTCTATATCTGATCTATGCACCCCTGGGGTCACCTTTATATGAAACATAGCTACTTCCAGAATATTCCAAATAGATCTGGAAGCGTGGGAGGTTGGCCTAACGCCAGAGTTATCAACTAGATAAAAAATGTCAAGAGACGAATCCTGGGTTTCAGGCAACTCAGATGCATACCAACGCAACAGCAAGACACTCTCAGCTAGCTCCGCCCACCCTTTGTCCTTGAATTAAAAAAAAAGATAAGATCTAACACTAGGGTTTTCGAGATCCTTCCAAAGCACATGGCAAAATAAGAATTGCGTACGTTCTCACAAACGTAACGCAACACCTCATAAAGATATAAAAAAACATTTACATAAGCCCTTGTTTCACATTTCGCACAGATCACATAACACTCTTAAATAGGTTACGTGAGACTTCGTAACAAAAATACGTGAAATGAAAAGTTAATTCTTAAAAATAATGTAAATTTACATATGATGACTTGAATGAAGAATACAATGAAATTAACATTGGAAGCCTTATGTAATTTACATACAAAACTTACGTCTACATGAGAGGAACTCATCTTATGGGCTGGCTATTCACCTCTTCAATCAACAAAATGAAAACATAAATAATATCATTAGTAAACTACTGTATTTATTCTACACTAGACCATCTTCGAAAGAATATATATATATATATATATATATATATATATATATTGCACAAATGCATCCACAATTGAATATTGAAGAACCTGTTATGTCGTTTCCCTATGGAGCCACCTCTTCATGGGATGTGGCTTGATGTTGGAATACACACACACAAAAGACACAATATTAACATATATATATATATATATATATATATATATATATATTCAAATAAGCCATATATATTTTTGATATATTAATGTCTGGATTCTCTTAAC
>NC_090731.1:90012627-90140127 GCF_036898095.1 Palaemon carinicauda
CTCTTCGTGCCACATTTTACAAAATAATCTTGCAAGTAGTCTGGGAGTCACTTCATTTTCGGCCTGTATCATCTCGGTAGTTATTCCATCGTATCCCGGGGCTTTTCATTTATTTAATTTTTTGAGGATAGCTTCGACTTCAAACACACTGAATTCATTCATGGGCACATCAAGGTCTTCATCAGTTTCAGGTATATCAATCATATTATTCCCTTCATATCTCCTATTCATAACCTCACTAAAGTGTTCCATCTAAAGTTGTCTTTCTTCATCTTCTGTTGTTATAACAGATCCATCTCTCTTTTTGATGGGTACATGTTTCTTCTACTTTCTCCCAGTCGATTTTTCATTAATAATTTTATGAACAATTCTTAAACCATAGCCACTTCCTGAATTCATAGCTTTGTCAGCCTCATCTGCTTAACTGTCTAAATATTCTCTTCAGTCATACCTGGCTTTTCTTTTGAAACTCACTTTCAATACTGGAATACTTAAAATGCTCTACCTTGTAATTTTCATTACTTCCTCGAATACTTACAACAATCAATTTCTGTCTTTGTCTCCTTTTATAGTATCCCACGTATCATTTGATATCCATGGCTTTCTCCTTGTAACTGCGCATCCCAAGCTTCACTACCAAATGACTGATATATGTTCTTAATATCACACCATTCTTCATTAATTGTCTGTTATTCGTCTCTCAAAGTGTCCTAGACTGCAAATTGATTCCTATATTAAATTGAAAATGTTTCTCTGTGCTCTTCTTTTAAAAGCTTAGTCGTATCAAACCTAGGTATTCTGTCTATCTTTCTGTTGGGTGCTTTCTGTTTTGATTTCAGTGTGACAATGAGGAGCCGGTGATCACTACTTATATCTGCACCTCTATAGCTTCTTACATTAACCAAAGTCCTCCTTCTCTCTTTATTAATGGTAATGTGATCTATTTGATTTTTATAATTGCCACATGGTGAAGTCCATGTATACTTGTGGATGTTCTTATGTTGAAAAAGAGTACCTCCAATGGCGATATTGTTTGCTAAACAGAAGCTTATGAAATGTGCTCCATTTTCATTTGAAACTTCACCAAGACCCTCGAAACCAATCAGTCTCCATCTCTTCATTATTCTTTCCAACTTTAGCATTGAAGTCACAATTCACAATTTTCATATCTCTCTTGTATTTCATCTATTACACCCTGCAGTTCTTCATAGTATTCATCTTTCCTCTCTTCAGGGGAATCATTTGTTGGGGCATAGCAAACTATAATACTCATATGGCACTGCTTTGATTTGAACTTGACTAGTAATAATCTACTATTTACAGCTCTCCACTTGGTTAATGCCTTTTCTGATCTTGGTGTCACCATCATTCCTACTCCTTCTCTTTACACTCCACACACACACACACACACACACACACACACTTATATACTGTATATATATATATATATATATATATATATATATATATATATATATATATATATATATATATATATATATATATATATCACACATATATATATATATATATATATGTGTATGTATGTATATATATGTGTGTGTATGTGTGTGTGTGCCAGTGCCAGTGGTCAGATTTTCCTTTGTGTCAGTTACTTGCGACTTGGTAACTTTATTAGGACTTCAAGATAGCACATTTTTCACGTTTTTTGTGGGGTCCTGGAGTGGACTATAAACAACTGAAGACCATTATAATTGGTTAGTTATTTCAAATGATCCAGAGGCAATATTCTCAAGTTCCGAGGATCTGCCTTGAAGATTATTGTCCTCAAAGTTAATCTGATTAAATGTTATCTAAATTATTTTTCGAAGGTGTATATATATATGCATTCCCTTCTTAAGAAGAAAGAGGTCATGGGAAGTTACTAACATAAAAGGTCAATGGATCCTGAAATTTCAAGAAATAATAAAGAAAAAAGACATAAAAACACAAAGATAGGAAGAGTCTTGGAGATAAGCGCCACCTCTTTCATATCAAAGACAATATGGGTCTTGCCATGTACGGTGACGTAGCCTATATCTCCTCAATAGAGCATAGAATTGCCAGGTTTTACGAGTCAAGTTACAAACCGTTATGAGGTTTAGATGATTTCAATTTGATACCATTGGACAAGCAGTGTAAGTAGAATAACCAGAAACTAGAAAAGCTAAAAGGTACACAGATCGGATCTCACGAAAACCGCAACGGAGGAAGTATGCTGCCCATAAGAGAAACGAACTCAGCGAATAAAAGATTCGAAGAAAAGTGAAATTATAAAATTTAGAGGGTCCAATGATGCATCAAGACAATTACAGACATTTCTGCGAGAAAATAAACAACAAGGAACCGACTTACAAACCAAACTTGGTCCGTAGGCCCGTTATTTTGTTAATTAATTTCAAATCCGGGTCTCCTACATACATTCTACCAACTGACAAAGGAAACTTGCTTGTCTTCTTAGCAATTTACATAAAAAAAAAATAATCGGGTCCATAGAATAATAAATCTTTCGCCGAAAACTACAGTATAGATTAAAGTTAGATACAAACGTTTGGCGAGGGTAAGAATAGTGGTTGAAAATTTATAAAGAATTGATTTGCAATTAGTGAAAGAAAGTTTTTTCTACTTGGATCCTTTAATAGAAACGCCACTGTTTAAGTAGAGCTACAACCATTTTTCGAGATATTGTGAAAGTTTGCCTGGAAAATGTTTCTAAAGCCGAGAAGGAAGAAGTTAACAGTCGCAGTGCATCACGAAGATTATCTGAAGTGGGAGCAAATGATAAGCAAAATAAAAATTGACTCAGCGTGATTTCCCCAACGACTGGTACTGGTTTGGTGTAACTTCTGCTGCGCTTTCCAAATGTGATTTTGGTTTTCTGTGAACACCCACAAACAGTATATTCGTCAATAAACACGAACTAGACTGCGAAACGCTATAAACCTAAGATGTCTATGACTAAATGATGATGTAGGACGAAGGTCATGTAGGGCACACAAGGATTCCCTGTGTGATAGGACCAGAAAATCAGTCCTTAAGGTAAAGTAAGTAAAAGTTAATGTATCGTTATCTCTATTATTCTCTTCTCTAAAGATTGTCACATCTTTTGGTAATAGCCGTTTTTTATATCTGAACAGAGAAAATGAAGCTTTCATATTACACCCCTAGACAAAAAAAAAAAAAAAAAAAAAAAAAAAAACTTGAAAAGGCCTTACCAAATTGCGAACGAACCTTCGCAATCTTGTCAAAGCTTTCTGAAGGTTTTTTTTTTTCGTCTAGAGGTGTAATATGAAAGCTTAATTTTCTCTTTTCATTTAAACGAAAAGTAAAGAATAAAATTAAAGATAACTGAAAATCATATCCTTGCAATAGAAAAGACAAACAATACAGATAGACCGTTAGAGGAGCATTATCCGGATAGAGTTTTGAAAGGAAACTCTTGAACCATGTGTTATCAGAAGGAAAGAAAATCGGAAAGGCCTAAATTGATACTCCGTTAGCGAAGCAGTCGTCCGGATAACGGATTTGGAGGCATCTTTGTTGCTTCTTCTGTAAACTCTTAGTGACGACGCCAAAAGCCACAGCATTTTTACTTGCAACTTTGCCACGGGAGTCAAACTCAAATAATCAAGCGAGAGTCTTTATTGTCTGATACCTAACGGGACAAGAGAGAGAGAGAGAGAGAGAGAGAGAGAGAGAGAGAGAGAGAGAGAGAGAGAGAGAGAGAGAGAGATGTTTGAAACCATAAAGCTACGAAGATTTTTAGAATGAAGTACTCGAACTATTAAATAGGGTGAAATTTATTTAGAAATACTGAATCTAAAAGACCTGGTGTTTTGACAGAGAAGAGGAAAACGAGGATTTAATTTTGTTTAGGTCTTTTTCAGTAATTGATTAATTTCATTGTGAAGCTGCAAAGCCGTTTGTGCATAAAATGACTCCCACGTGTCCAAGTGTAAAGCTGGTTGAAGAAATAAATTTTCATAACATCTGCCAATTCTGTTATCATAATGCAATGAATATGGGCCAAAGTGCAAAAAAAAAAAAAAAAGAAAAAAAAAAGCGAGAAAAATCTGTCATGATGAAAAAGAAATATTAAGTATTTAAGTAATAAAATGAAAGAACCCCTTTGACTTCAAGTTTGGCTCGTCGAAGTCTAATCTTGAGAATCTAAAATGCTGCTGCAGTGATACATAAGAAAGCTTAAGATACAGAAAAGATAAGTAATTCGGAAATTGTTTTCTAAAGAAAATTGTGAGAGAATGCTTGCATCTGAATCATTTTAAGATGCACTTCAAGCACTTACCTATTGAAAAAGGTCAAGGTAATGTAAGACTAGGACATTTAGATGAGAGTAAACAAACAATGGTAATAACAGCAGTTTTTGTATATACAGAAAGAGAAAAGGCTACCTTACTGGGAAACAACTCTCATTGATGATTGATTTCTTTATAGCTGGATAAGAATCTATGGAGTTGATCTGATCCATAGAATCATTCAAGAAGCCGAATGAAAAAAAAAAATGTGCAGTGGTCTTATGGATGGACCAATTGCCCAGAATCATGTCGTCAAAACCAGTACATTATATAACCCTGGGAGAGCATGTTTAGCCTTACTTCTCTCTCATCCTTCTAGGTAGGTTTCTCTCCTTATACCCTACAGTATGCCTCCTCCTCCTCCTCCTCCTCCTCATTTCACAGACCCTCTCCCCCACCCACCCTACCCCCTCGCCACACACTCCCCTTCCTCAAATGCAACTTGGCCATGGGGCGAGGCTTTTGCAGGTGTTGAATAGGGGGCCAGGGGTCGTCGGGTGTCCTAAGGGGGTCGGCTGAGTCAAGAAGAATAACGGGGTCTAATTTGGAACCAGGTTATGGGGTGGGCGTGGGTGAGTGGGTGGGTGGGTGGGGGAGAAAGAACAAAGAAGAGTTCTGTTTTCTCCTTCCCCCTGCCCTACTTTGACCTGACACCCGCCCACGCGCCAATTCGAATAACCCCGAGGGTCACCCTGCTCGTCTCAACGGAAACGGTCGTAAATAACGTGGAATGCCTCGTTACGATCCAGCAGGCAAGAACTCGGAGCCGGAGGTCTTCTACGCATACGTCGGGGCGAGATCTCTGGCTGGGTTTCCCCGTCGATGGTGTTTCAAAAAGGCGTAACTCGAGGAAAGGATGATTAGGCCAACTGAGGAATGTGAAACACATTCACGTTCACATACTTACAATCTTTTAGTGTAGAATTTATTTCATTGGGAACTCTCTCTCTCTCTCTCTCTCTCTCTCTCTCTCTCTCTCTCTCTCTCTCTCTCTCTCTCTCTCAAGCATCAGGAAATGTGGTAATATCACCTCTCTCTCTCTCTCTCTCTCTCTCTCTCTCTCTCTCTCTCTCTCTCTCTCTCTCTCTCTCTCTCAAGCATCAGGAAATGTGGTAATATCACCCCCCCCCTCTCTCTCTCTCTCTCTCTCTCTCTCTCTCTCTCTCTCTCTCTCTCTCTCTCTCTCTCAATCATCAGTAAATGTGGTAATATCACCCCCCCTCTCTCTCTCTCTCTCTCTCTCTCTCTCTCTCTCTCTCTCTCTCTCTCTCTCTCATAGATTGTTATCTTGTCGTATAACCAGCTTCTACAGTATATGTACACACAAGGTAACGGTTAGTATGGCTAGGAAATTTACAGTACAAATTATGTCCCTTTTGCGTAAATGAAGAAAGATCAGATCAACAACATCAAGTTCCTTTGATAACTGAGGATCAATCAAGGTCAAGTCACGATACGAAACTGTTCTGTCTCGATGACTCACATAATAAGAGGAAACACAAGTGTGGATAGGACAACTTGGATGGGTCTTTAAACGATTCGATCAAAGGTCTGAAGGAAATTGAAACCAGAGAAAGGTTAAAAAACAGGTGAAATAAGTTGAAAAAGAAAAGATCATGTTAGAAAATCTAAAAATTTGAATTAAAAAAAAAGAGATGATGGAAAAAATATGAAATAAAAAGCTCAAATAGAATAATAGACATGAGAAGACAAGGACGTTCCATCATCCAAAACCACTTTATGTATCTAGCTACATCTGGACAACTAATGCACTTTAATGTGCTGTTTGTTGCATGTGGTATCTGTACATTATCAGCACGAGGCATTAAAGAAACTATATAATTGAATGAACGGGGAAATTTTGGTAATTGAGTGCAGAATACGTAAGGAAAGTGGGATGAAGAACGTACGATTATTTATAAATAATAGAATATTGAAATCAATTATTGAAAACAATCTGTTTTCCTTTAAAGAGCCGGCAGACCTATATGCTCTCCCAAAACCTCCTATCCATAGCTCACATTCTCATTAGGGTAGTCCTGTCAGTGCACCTCGCGCAGTGTTCTGTAGCTATTACTTTATGATCTCAGCCGTGTTCCTTTGGTCCTAAGCTCTGTTCTTGCTTCCTTTCTTTCATCTTACTCCTTCCTTATAGTGTAACTCTAGAGTTTTACCTTAAATGTATTAGAACATTAAATAGCCTCAGCTGCCTCACCGGCCTAGGGCTGTGCTCTCTAGCTCAAATTCATAAATCCAATCTTAGCTCTTAAGGACGGTAAAGTTTCAGAGACTAGTAAAAACTATCAAACTTGAACGGTGCTCCAACGCCCAGCTCACAGAATGCGAGACACGACCGTTTCCAATTGGCTCTCGCAACCATCTTCGGCTCCATGATTGATTGATTGATTTAAAATTCTCTGGCATCTCGGCTCCATGAAAAGTCTGATTTGGTGCCAAGGGCAAATGAATGTTTATAGTTCACACCTGGGGGCCTTGTTTCGCAAGCCAGGCAATCCTGCGATAACGACGACTCACATGAAGAGAGTTTGTTTCAATCTTGGATAACAACTGTTTGTCCATCCTTGGCCCTACGAGTAGACATCCTCCAGCTTCCGTCATTTTTTAGCTTAAAAAAGAAAATTATGATATTCTTCAACCTGGATATTAGGAATTAGTTTAGCAACTCATTTGCCTTTTTATTTGGATACAAGAGAACTCCCACTTCATGAATCTTTTTCAGAATTTAAAGTATATGCAATTCTTAACTACTGGAAATGCTACTGTGTACGAGAGAATTTCGAGTAACCAGCGGGGAATTTGACCAAAGTCATTCATGCTCTAAATGGACATTAGAGAAATATTAAGTCAGAGAAATATAGATTCTATAGCAAGAGCGTTCGAATTAACTGGGAAAATAATTTTCATTAGGGGAATATAGCATGTTTTGATAATATTACAGAAATCGTATAAATGCATTATGAAGAACAGTAGATTTGAAGAGAAAAGTATACATTCCAGGAGAGATAGATAAATGGAAGAAGACTTTTGTAAACTGGAGGGACTCTTAACAAGGAACGAGCTACTGACAAGTTCTAAAATTAACTGCCCTTTAAAACTTCGAAATAGACTTGATCTTAACCTCTCCTACTTTTTTTTTCATCTTCTGTCCATTTCCTGCCATCTCCTTTTTTTTTTTTTTTTTTACTTCCTATAACATGTGTGCTAGTGTCTCTTTCAAATCCCTTACCACCAATTGGAACTTACCGATGACTTTTGTTCTGAAATTTATTCTTTACTTATCCCTTATGTTTATAGTGCAGCTTATGTAAGAGAAACCTCATTAGAAGGTTAATGACCAGAGCAGGTGGATGCCTATGAGGGTTATTAATGGAAACATGTAGCATGATAGTCAACTTTACCCAGACAAAATTTAGTGACCATATTTTCACTAATGGGTCGAGATTTCTCCTTTTCTTTTCATGGTCTTTAAAAGTAGTCTTTATATCGTGCTGCTGAAGAGTTGCGTATTATCATTATTATTATTATTATTATTATTATTATTATTATTATTATTATTATTATTTTACTTGCTAAGCTACACCCTTAGTTGGAAAAGCAAGTTGGTATAAGCCCAAGTGCTCCAGCAGGGAAAATAGCCCAGTGAGGAAAGGAAATAAGGAACTAAATACACTACAGGAGAAGGACTAGATAATTAAAATAAACTATTTTAAGAATAGCAAAATTAAAATAAATATTTCACATAACTATGAAAACTTGAAAAAAAAATAAATAAGAGGAAGACTCGAAGAGAAATAAGATAGAATAGTGCACATGAGTGTACCTAGAGAACTCTACTACAAGACAGTGGAAGACCATGGTACAGAGGCTATGGCACTACCAAAGACTAGAGAACAATGGTTTGATTTTGGAGTGTCCTTTTTCTAAAAGAACTGCTTACTAAAGCTAAAGAGTCTCTTCTACCCTTACCAAGAGGAAAGTAGCCACTGAATAACTACAGTGCAGTAGTTAACCCCTTGGGCGAAGAAGAATTATTTGGTAATCTCAGTGTTGTCAGGTGTATGAGGATAGAGGAGAATGTGGAAAGAATATGCCAGACTATTCTGTGTATATGTAGGCTAAGGAAAATGAGCCGTAACCAGAGAGAGGGATCCAATGTAGTACTGTCTGACTAGTCAAAGGACCCAATAACTGGCTAGCGCTAGTGTCTCAACGGGTGGCTGGTGCCCTGCCCAGCTTACCACCTTTATTTACGGAAATGATGTTGATAATATCACACATAATCCAGATCTTGAATTTGTGTTTTGGAGGATTACCCTCTATAGTGGCGATGTAAGGAACGCCATAAGACATTTACCTCCCGGGTAATATTACTCAAAAGTGTGTTTTTTTTATGCATTCGTTTGGCACCCGGGACCTTCTAATAACTCATCTTTTTGTATATCTGCATGACCATTCATCCACTAAGAACGAAGATAATAAACTCTTGAACTTCACTTTATATATGTATGCCCAATGCTTATGATAGACTACACTTGAAGACGCTGGATTGGTGCTGGTGTCGTAAACAAAAAAAACAAATGATACAAACGAAACAGATGAGCATCGTTATAAAAGATTCTTAATCTCATATGCAGTACAAAATAAGGAGAATTATATTCTATTTTCGAATTAATTGACACAGGATTTAGTACTTTAATACATACGGTACAACACATAAATAAAGTTAAAAATGTTCTATCAATGAAATCTGGTGTAATATCACTCAATACATGTAGCGATATTGTATTATTATTATTATTATTATTATTATTATTATTATTATTATTATTATTATTATTATTACTTGCTAAACAACAACCCTAGTTGGAAAAGCAAGATGCTATAAGCCCAGGGGTCCTAACAGGGAAAATAGCCCAGTGAGGAAAGGAAACACGGAAAAATAAAATATTTTAAGAACAGTAACAACATTAAAATAATTATTTCCTATATAAACTATAAAAACTTTAACAAAACAAGAAGAAGAGAAATTAGATAGAACAGTGTGCCCGAGTGTACCCTCAAGCAAGAGAACTCTAACCCCAGACAGTGGAAGACCATGGTACAGAGGCTATAGCACTTCCAAAGACTAGAGAATAATGGTTTGATTTTGGAATGTCCTTCTCCTAGAAGAGCTGCTTACTATAGCTAAAGAGTCTCTTTTACCCTTACCAAGAGGAAAGTAGCCAATGTACAATTAGAGTGCAGTAGTTAACTCCTCGGGTTGAAGAAGAATTGTTTGGTAATCTCAGTAATGTCAGGTGTATGAGGACAGACGAGAATCTGTAATGAATAGGCCATACTATTCAGTGTATGTGTAGGCAAAGAGAAAGTGAACCGTAACCTGAGAGAAGGATCCAATGAAGTACTGTCTGGCCAGTCAAAGGACCCCCCCCCCCCTCCACCCATAACTCTCTAGCGGTAGTATCTCAACGCTTACAGTCCACATTTTACATTATGGTACCTTTATTGGACAGCGACCTCGTATATTCGGCCTGCATACAACCCCAAAGTGACAATGTGCAGAGGGAAGTGAAGGTCAAGGTCAACGCCGTACTTACGAAAAGAGGATGGTGAGCAACTGCCATCGCTGGGGTCATTGAAAAGCATTTCCCAAAATACTCATCGTTTCCAAGAGATATTTTCATTTGGTCATTTATACCTAGCTTAGACCATTCTAGAACTTTTATGAGCTTACAATGATCATGGATTATATAAATGGACCAATAAAAGATTAAATAAACAGAAAAAAATAATATTACGGCCTTAGGGTCTCTTGTTCGCACATCTTCAACCATTACCTAAAAATTGGTAAATCTCTCTTCACGTGTTCTCATATTATGTCGTCCAGTTAAATTAGTGTCAAAGTGTCAAACCCTAAACTAATTCAATAAAAGGATACTCTGTGCAATATGTTCTATTGATATATCCTCTATTACACAAGAACAACTTTACCATTATCAATTTGGGGGGGGGGGAGCGTTTAGGCGGCCAGATTTAAAAATGGCCGCCAAATTTTGCTATTCAATTAACTGTGGTTTTTGTGACTTTAACTTATAAAATTACAATAAAAAATTAGATATTTCATCTTCATTAATATTTCATAACATAATTCTGAAATTCAATTTATCATTTTGTTGTAGTGTTGGCTCTCTATAATGTCTGAATATGCAATGAGATATGCCGTATATCTATTTCTATTCGATATTTAAGGGAAAATTCCATATGATTATCAAGAAGATGAATCTTTTTGTCCTTATTAGCTATCTCATACTTAGAGCAACATATAATGCCTGTAGGCATATACAAGGGTTATCAAAATCATTGATATGAAAATGAACAATATATGTAGTAAACATTAGTACAGGCATACGTCCGGCCAGAAAATTACAGAAAACATTGACTTATTCATAACCCAGGTATATCTTGTCCGATTTTGATAATTCCGGTAACCACGCCTATGAATTTGGGGTCATTATATAAACGATCCCATCTGTTAGCCTCTATAGCGGATATTTCATTTTGAAATAACGGTAGCTCTACACTATTCTAACTTGTTCCGACCAGATTGTATTTAGTATTTAATATTGTTGTATGTTACATTCAGTTTTGTTTTACTTCTATGAACCCACTTCTACTTGAACCTTGTAACTCTTCCAATGAAAAGGTTTGCTTAATTGAAATTGAAATATTAAAAATGCTAAAAATATAGATTCTGTTACTTAAAGACTGTCTGAAGTGAAGTGACCATAGACAAGGAGAATTTGGCTTTGCATGACAAACGACTGAATGGAGGCTAAGGAATATTTATTTAAAACAAACCAAAAGGATATTGATTCTTCAAACAGAGTTTCAAGTGAACGCGGAAAAACCATTCACATTCAGACTGGTCAGATCCTTTATAAAAAATGTAGAGAACGTTGGATCAACCATAAATACTTTGAATTTGACTGAAAAAAGCTATGTGGCTGACAAAACTCCCTGTTGTTTCCGTCGTTCTTCTGGTGGGCTCAACTTCAGGGAGTAAGGCATTTTCTGTGGTTCTGGTGTTAGCCCTAAAGGCAAACTATATTTTGAGGTTTCTCATGTAGACACAGGATTCAGTACTTTATTACATACGGTACAACACTTATAAAATAAAGTTAAAAATGTTCTATCAATGAAATCTGATGTAATATCCCTCTCAATACATGTAGCGATATTGTATTATTATTATTATTATTATTATTATTATTATTATTATTATTATTATTATTATTATTATTATTACTTGCTAAGCTACAACCCTAGTTGGAAAAGCAAGATGCTAAAAGCCCAGGGCCCCCAACAGGGAAAATATCCCAGTGAGGAAAGGAAACACGGAAAAATGAAATATTTTAAGAATAGTAACAACAATGAAATAAATATTTCCTATATAATCTAAAAAAAAACTTTAACAAAACAAGAAGAAGAGAAATTAGATAGAATAGTATGCCCGAGTGTACCCTCAAGCAAGGGAACTCTAACCCCAGACAGTGGAAGACCATGGTACAGAGGCTATGGCACTACCCAAGATTAGAGAACAGTGGTTTGATTTTGGAGTGTCCTTCTCCTAGCTAAAGTCTCTTCTACCCTTACTAAGAAGAAAGTAGCCACTGAACAACTACAGTGCACAAGTTAACCCCTTGAATGATGAAGAATTGTTTGGTAATCTCAATGTTGTCAGGTGTATGAGGACATGAGGATGTGGAAAGAATAGGCCAGACTATTCGGTGTATGTGTAGGGAAAGGAAAACTTAGCAGTAACAAGAGAGAGAGGAATCCAATGTATAACTGTCTAGCCTGTCAAAGGACCTAATAACTCTCTAGCGGTAGTTGTTTTGTTTGTGTAACTACCACTTCTGTCATTAGTTTTTAACTGTATTATTATTATTATTATTATTATTATTATTATTATTATTATTATTATTATTATTATTATTATTATTATTATTATTATTATTATTATTATTACCCCCGCCAAGGAGATTATAATTTCGAGTGCGTTTATTTATCTACTCATTTATTTATTTATTTGTCTGTCTGTCTGTGAAACGCATTACATCAAAATTACTGGACGGATTTTAACGAAATTTTCGCCAAAGATAGAACTTAGGCCATGGACGGCCCCAATAAATTTTGGAGATGATTTGCATCGGGATCCTGATTCTAGATCCGAATTTGCAATTTTCCCAATTTTAAAGATTACGTCAAAACATTTGACAAAATTTCCACCACAGACAGATCTTAGGCCACGTATGACTTTATTGACTTCTAGATCCGGATTTGTATTTTCACAATTTTATTTGCCTGTGTGTCTATCTGCGGACAGGACTACGTCAAAACTATTCGACGGATTTTGACGAGATTTACACCACAGATATAACTTAGGACATGGGCGACCCCACTGAATTTTGGAGATGATCCAGATCGGATCCGAATTCTATCTAGTTTATTTATTTACCTGTGTGTCTATCTGTGGACAGGCTTACGCTAAAACTACTTAATGGATTTGATGAAATTTTTACCACAGATAGATCTTAGGTCATGGACGACCACAATGAAATTTGGAGATGATCCGAATCGGGATGGGGATTTTAGATCCGGATATGCAAATATACAGGATTATGGCTGTCGAGATTTTTGGTATGCCAGTAACCTGGCGTGATGTGATTCCTGCTTTTGGGTTTGTGGTTGTCGGGTTTATGGCTTTCGGGATTCTGTCCGGCTCCCATTCTGAGGATATGGAACCAAACTTTATTGAACCAATATATTTTGAAAATTATCGAATGAAAGCACAGAAGTTACTCAAATGTCTCCTGGAAGACAGCTTAGAATCAACAAAAGTCTCATCCTCACAATGCATTATAAGGATTTCTGAGAAAATCAAGGAGCTAAAGAATAACATATATGAATGGCAGACAGCTAGATTTTGGATTCAATACCCAGATATTATTTTTATTTTTTTTACTCTTCATCAAGGTTGAGCATACAGGAAACTTGGAGTTACCCTTGGATACAGCAATGACAAATGCTGCCATATTATGCAGCAGCTGGTCATAATCCTTATACAAAGTTTCCCTGTCTGTATTTACAGAAAATGGAATAGCACCCATCTCGTCACTCTGATATTTACAGAAAATTTATGGAGGGGTTTCATGTAGTTGGGCAAAGTTATCTTTATTTGATGTGACGCATTAAGACAACTGGAGGATTAACTCACGAAAGAGGAATGGCTGAAATTCAGCGAACAAAATGAACTTTAGCAATGTCAGCATCAACAGACATATAGTTTGCAATGCAAGAACTGAGAGGCATTTCTGTATAACACGAGTGCAGCACCTAGAGGACACCTCCACGTGAAGAAAGCGAGACTACATAGACACTTAAAATTATTTCCTTTCTCGAAGCACGATCCATTTACAGAAAAAGCATCTCTTCATAGTATTTCAAATAGTAGGGACTTTGCTGATAAGAAGGTAAATGTTGATAAGGCAAGAATGGGTGGAAGTAGCATTATTACACCCATGTTTGGAAAAGAATTAAAGGAATTCAACTTTCTGTGAAAAAAACTAGGGTTTCACACTTTGAACCAAATTCCTCTTGGTAGAGAATCAGATGAAAATGTTCAGCTTGATCCACACCTTTTTTTTTTTTTTCAAAGACTGTGTATTCTAGTCAATAATGAAACATCATCTAATGAGCAGGCTAAATACTTTGAGAGTATGCTCGTTGTGGTCATCCACCAGCATCAATTTATTCTTCTGGACTACCATGAGATATCAGGATACCTGTCTTAGCTGATTCGTTGTAAAGGTAAAGGTGTCTTGTTGCAGTTCCAGTATCATCAGAATATATGATCACCAGAACGTCAGCCTGGCAATTTCAACCCCCAACTGTGTTGCCCAAACACAACAGTGGCCTGTCCAGTAAACACCTTAAACTCAGTCTCAGTCTTTGATTGATCTACTGTCATGCGAATGCTAGGCGAACGTGTTACCACTGTACTAGCAAGACCGTCTCGAGACGGCCCTGGTACTAGCCAGGAGTTAACTTGTGGCGTTCACCCAGCCAATCAGAAACTGGACGATGTGCAGTTGGTGTTAGATGGAGGAGCCCTACAACAGCGTATATCATGACAAAAATGTACCACATTTGATGAGAACATAGTCCAGTATTATAGGTATGTAACATCTAGATATAGGAAAGGATACATTGTGTATAATGGATATGGAAATGGTGCCTCCATCAAATATGCTGCTCACCACAGACGGTCAGGAGGTTGTGCTGGTATTAATGTATTATTCACCCTCAAAACGGTTAAGAAATTAAAGAAAGATGATTTCTCGACTAATAAAAACAAGAAGAAAAATTTTATAAACTTGCTAGGAATAGCCGTGTTGAAAGCAGCATGTAATGTTATACATGCAAGAGAAGATGTAAATGTTTCGATTATTAAAACCATACTGAACTCTGTAATGAAAAAAAAGAAACTTTACTAATAGGGGATGATATTGATTTGTTCGTTCTCCCTTGTTATCATGCTAATACTAATAATTACAATATCTTCTTCGAACCAGAACCACAGGGAAATACCCGGAGCAGGAGGGTTTTGGAATATCTTAGAGACAAGAAAGCTTTAGGGTATGTCATATATGTAAATGTTCTCTTCATCCATGTCAATTCAGGTTGTGATTCCACAATCAGAGTTTATGGATTGGGCAAGACTACAAAAGATAAGGAAAGATAGAAAATTCTGTCAACTATCACAGGTGTCTAGTCAAGAACGTGTGATCAATAAGGATGAAGTAACTGAGGTAGGAAAAAAAGCCTTAGAATGTCTCTACAACGACAAACCAAATTAGAAAATAAATATTCTTTGTTTTAAGCACTTTAGAGTAAAAGTTACTAAGAGCTAAAAATATATTGAGTCCAAGTCCTGGTCACCAATAAAAGCAGCAGCCAAAGTCCACAGCGTCAGAGTTTTTTTTTTTTTTTTTTTTTTTTTTTTTTTTTTTTTTTTTTGAGTAGGGCTGGAAACTAAAAGATGACAAGCTGCAGTCTGTTATGGTTGTCATGCTAACAGGCCCTTATAATTTATAAATAATGATTTGGTATAGTTGTACAACTACTGTAGATGTAATACAACAAGATGTAACTGCAGCAAACATGGTACCGACTGTTCATATTCATGTGGTGATTGCAGAGGTTTCCATTGCACCAATTCATCACAGCCTGAAATTGACGCAATTGATCTTATTGGTTACTAGCTCTGTGATAGTGTGTTTTGAATTATTACCAATTGGCATGCTGTGCAATGATGAGTATCGCTTATGTTTATTTTATATGCAGTTTGGTACGGATAAAGGAACATTTCATTAACTTTAAAGAATTCTGTAGGAGGTAATGTCTGGAATGTACAAAAAAAAAAAAAAATGTACATGCAAATGCAGCAACTGCATTCATAATCAAAACATAGAGGTCGGAATATGCTAATTGAATAGATTCACCACAAAATCTTGGTTTGGCAATTTGAATTATACAAATCGGACAAGATATACCTAGGTTATTGGTAATTCATTATATATATATATATATATATATATATATATATATATATATATATATATATATATATATATATATATATATATATATATAATATATATAAATATTTTAAAATTTGTTGGCGTGACCCATGTCTGTTTATTACATTTATTGTTTCTTTTCCTATCAATGATTTTGATAATCCTTACATGCAGGCCTTATATGTTGCTCTAAGTATGAGATAGCTAATAAGGACAAAAAGGATTCATCTTCTTGATCAAATTATTAAAACTTACTGTTTGTCGAATAAAAATAGCTATGTGGCAATCTTTTTTAGGGCTAAAACTACAACAAATGATTGATTGAATTCAAGAACTGTGTTCTGAAATATTAATGAAATAGTAATGAAAGTGAAATAACCATTTATTTTTTTTTTATTTCACAAGTTAAAGTCACAAATCCAGTGCTAATTGAATAGGGAGAATTTGGCGGCCATTTTTAAATATGGCCGCCTTCAACCACTTTCCCTTAAGTTGATTATGATTTACATTCAGTAGCTTACATTATGCTACATCTCAGTTAATTAAGAGTGTTGCTCTTCTAAACGTTCACTACAAGTAAGGAAAGCGATTAGGCGTCTATTTGGGGCGTCAGGGTCCTTCATATGTCAAATACAATAGCTCTTTATCAGCTGGTAACCATGTAACCGTAATCTCAAACATGGCCAGTGCCACAGCCTATCCATAGCCCTTTGGCATAATTTGGAATTTTCCAGAATGCCTTCATTAATCAATCATGATTCCTTTTTTTGCTATTGGAAATTGTTTTATATATATATATATATATATATATATATATATATATATATATATACATATATATATGTGTATATATATATATATATATATATATATATATATATATATATATATATATATATATATGTATATATATATATGTGTGTGTGTGCGTGTGTGTATGTGTTTGTGTGTGTGTTTATTGTATGAATGAGTACATTTCTTTCATAATTCGTCTTGATTCTTGTGTTACTCCCACCTGTTGATTTTGTCAGTTTGAATATTAGCTTACTGTTGTTCTATATATATATATATATATATATATATATATATATATATATATATATATATATATACATATATATATATATATATGTATATATATATATATATATATATATATATATATATATATATATATATATATATATATAAATATATATATACATATATATATATATAAATTAAATACTGTATTGCAATCCCTTCATTCGTCAAAATATGTTTTCCTTTCTTGTTTATAAAAGGAGCAATTTATACATTAAATTCTAGAACAAAGTCCTTCAAATAATCTTCTATTCCCTTATGTATGCCTCTAAATTTTCATCTGGCTCAGCAATAAGTTCAAGAACATTATCTGAAGACAAACCATTTTGAAAGTATGTCGAATTCATTTTACCCACTTCACATCTCTAAATGAATGGCATCACACTGGTTGGTCTGCGTGTTCTCTTCATCGGGAAAGTGTTCATCTTATCCTTCTTTTCTTTGCCATTCAATTCGTGTCCACAACTGAATTGGATAACTCTGTCAACGCGTACAGTCTTCACCTCCCCCACTCCCGCCCCCTTCATCAGCTGGTGATTCTACAATAATCTGATTTATATAGATGAATTTGTCCTTTGTTTATATTATTATTTTCTGTACATCCCGTATTATGATGATCTTACTTTTACGGGTTTATTACTCGCCCTCCATCAGACACTAAAGGTCTGTTCAGGCGGGCCTTGGTGTGTGAAAATAATTTCTGTCCAGTTAATATTTTCCTCTGTATCATTATCAGTCATTTCGCTAGCATTTGTATTCAGGCTTAATAGTTTTCAGGTCACTATTATAACACTTTCTAAAACGATAAGTCTTCAGGTTTTTCTTGAAAGCTGCCACATTTTTGCTATTCTTGACATCGAGTGGAAGGTCGTTGAAGAGTCTCGGTGCAGCATAACTGAATGTTCTTCCTCCTATTGCATGATTCACACTAATTTCGAATAGTCTATGTGGGTCATCAGCATGTCTAACTCTTACAGCGGCGCTGGTAGCTTCAGGGTAGGGAACCAAGCAATCACGAAGATACTTAGGCTTATCACTTGTAAGTGCTTTGTGAGTCAACAAGCAAATCTTAAATTCAATTCTAGCCTTAACAGGTAACCAATGTAGATCGATCAATGCAGGAGTTATTCTCTCCCGTAGTTTAATGCCTTTTATCAGTCTAGCCGCCCGGTTTTGCACATTTTGAAGCTTTCTTAGTAGTGTATTGGGAAATTTGTAGTACAGAGAATTGCAATAATCAAGCCTTGATATTACGTAACTCATCACTAAAATGTTTGTGCTGCCCTCTGTTAAATATTTTCTAATAAATGCTATGATCTATAATCTATTATGACAATTTCTCCCTCCATTATACCCATTAACTATCCGTGTGTGGTATCCGACCTGTCTTCTGACACAATAACATTTTCCTCAATCTAACATGTTTTTTTTTCTTTATGTTTTATCATTACATCCTAAGTTGTTGTATGAGAAGCCCATATTGTGTTCCAACTACAATTTCATTATTATATCCTTCTTTTCGCCAAGAAATCGTTTTTTTTTCTGGTTCAGCATTTTTCTTTGTTTCTCTAATTTCTGGAATTCATTCTACTATTTTAGCTTCTCCATAAAATCATAACCAGTTTGCACGATTTCCTCTACATGATTTTGGGTTCCTCTTTATTTCCACCCCCCCCCCTTATTATTTTTTTTCTATCTATATGCATTTTTCCCCATTCTTACCACTTTGGTCTACAATTCGTTAGCAAGTTTAGGGAGGGCTGTTTCTCGCTCTTCAATCACCCACGAAAGATTTTCTTGACAAAATTACAAATGCAATTGGAATCTTTTTGTATAAAACGATTTTCAATTTAAGTAAGATCATTTATTGCCTCAATCATTACCAGAAAATTGTATGCATTTTTTAGTTACATGCACCAGAAATCTCTGAATAAACGAAAGTTGATGAAAACGATATCCTGAAATGTAAAGCCGTTTAATCGTACATTCAGGCGTAATCGTTTGTTACATGAACGTCACCAGATTGAAATTATTTAATTTCAAAGTTATACTATAATTGCTGCGTTAATTTACCATAATTAATAGAAAATTGTCTATGAAGAAAAATAATATATGCATGTGGTGTAAATATAGAGATAACCCAAAACAATAAACTTAATTGTGATCCCGTTTAAACACAATTTGATATGCTGTTTGTGTATTTTCAAAACAATATAATTTCCTTTTGAGATGTTTATATGTAACCATGTATGTTCTCATAAGAGATATAAATAAAACATTTGAAGATTTTATGCAGAGAAAGTAATCAAATAGATAAAATTTTGATGATTTGTTATACCGTTAAAATATGTAATCAAACACAATCGTTTGTTGACATCAACGTCTGTGACGTCACCAAAAACACTGATTCTTGCCGAAGTCCACCATGGCGGGTGCTAAAGATTACGCAGTTTTAGATTTACAGGTATATTGTATATTTACTTTTTAAATGGGAAAATGTTCTGGAACTGTTTGAAATCAATGGCACTAGCAGATAAAAGGGTTAATTGAAAGAGGGATCGCTATTGTATGGAATTATGGGCTCCCTATAAGGTTCACTGCACCCCACGTCAGCAATTTATGTATATTACCAAAAGTACCTCTATAGTACTTAAAATTTTTGCTAGGGCAAAAGCATGATCCATGAGTTATTAGTTCTGTCTAAATATTTATTTAATCAAATAGTGACCATTATTTATTGGTGCAAACCGCTTGGGTTTAGTCTATATGCTGCCATTGGAGCCTTTGTATATCAGCGGCTAGTTCCTCAAGCGTTCATTAATAATGGACATCAACTGACCTAAATTTTCCCACCCAACCTAACTTAACCTTCAAGCCGTGTCCTTATCTACTTTTTTAACGGGGGCTAAAGCCTCCCTGCGACTCCCCTTACACTGTTGTATTTTAAGTTAGACATAATAATACATACAGGTGACCGCTATCGAACTTACACTCCCTGCCATTATATTAAACCTGCCTATATATTTACCCGTACACCGTCCAGAGCTGCTAAGAATTTCAATGAGTATAAGGTTAGGCCAGTTAGAATGTAGTTTGTTGGGATAGGTGGTCTTTCTTATTACTTGTCTGACCGTTTTTCTTATGGGGAATATGTTCTTTATTATGGGTAATTCTATGCAGTAGCTCTGCCAGGAAGTTATAAAATTTAAGTACTTAAACTACAAAGGGGGAATTCCAAGGTTTTGTTTGATATATAAATCTAAGCGGCGCTAGGACTAGAAGTGGTTTAAAAAGCAAAACTAAATTTGACCCACCTGAAAAAAAAGTCCCTCGACTTCATAACTCAAATTCCTCTTCAGACTGAGCTCTCATTTGTTCGTTTGTACGTTAAAAACATAGATTATGTCATTATTAGATCGTCAACTGTATTCTATGTAGCAAACCGTCACCCAAACATCATAGATTTTAACCAATGGTGATTATCTGCATTTTAGTTGGGACTAGCATTTTTACAAAACTAGAATCACATGACTTGAATACCCAATCAGGTGACAGTTTTACTAATAAAGTGAACACTTTTCGACACTTTTCACACAAATTCCACTGCTAATTTTTCAGTCTTTTGAGAGCCATGGAGGCGTGTGAACCTTTAACTTCTGGTGCGGTGTCTCATTTACCATCTACTTTGACATCAATTTCTGTGGATTTCCTCCCAAGTTCTTGTCTCAATTGAAGATTTTGTTTTGTATCATTGTAGTAACATTGAAAGAATAATAAAGTACTACTAAGATATGGTGTTATTAAAAGTGAAAGTGACACTATTTTCCCACCTGTTGTTCTAAGTGTTGACCTGATATTAACAAAATAGCATTACTGTGTGAAAGAGTGCATGTTGTATTGAAAAACAAGGAAGTAAAAAAAAAGGGTGTTGTTTTTACGTATCCATTTTAAAGGGGACTTTGTTTGAAAAGTCTCATTTAGATATAGAATCTAATTTGTTACTTGTATATAATTATATTGGTGTTAAATTTAGTTATAAATTTGTTGAAAATGATTTAAGAATTTCTCACAAAAGTATAAATGATTGAAGCTCATTCATTTGTGAGGTTATTGGGTATTGAGTCGGGAAGGTGCAGCTCACCTTTACCCTCCAACCTAAGTACACAAAGGGTTTTAGCCTGTCTTATATTTAATGTGGCTGTGTAAGGGGGGACACAGGTGGCCGAACCCCCCCCCCCTCCCCCCTCCCCCGTTAGGTAAGGATACGGCTACTAGGTTATGTTAGGTAGTTTGTTTAGGGTAGCTGGTGGCCTTGATTATAACCAATTTATTGCTATTTCTACATGTGCCATTATTCGTTTGTTAAAACAGGCTCTTTAATTCGTTCTCCTCAAAAATCCTGGTTTCCCAGTGGTGGTCCCCCAAGATTGGAAAGGTTAACAAATAGGGTAAAAATACTGTTCCTCCTCAAAAAGAAAGTCAGATTTAGATAAGCACTAAGTAATTCATTAGGAAAAAAGATATCAAAATTGTTAGTGGCGGGGCTATTGCATAGAATTACCTAATTATGATCTGATACAGTATACCATAATGTGGAAGTTATTTCATCATTTTACATAATGTCATGGTTTACTTCGACCACAGCAATATTTTCTAAGTTCAGCTCGGTCTGCACACAAGTCACGGGTAGCTCCTGCTTTGTTTCAGAACTTCCTGATAGATAGAGCCCGTGTCGTCCCAGGCTATGAAGCGTTCGTTGTTAAATATGTAACTTCCCTGGTAGTTACATATATATATAGCTTAAATCCCGCGTTTCGACGCGGCACGACAGAAATTCAAAATTCGTGGCGATCGCCGCCATGACAGTAGGTGGTCATACATGAGCGCCATCACTCGTAGGTTATTAGAACCATTCCCAACATCTTCAGATTTTCTCTGTCGTTGATCGTGTCAACACCTCGGGAATTCTTTTTGTGGATATATTACTTTATTCTACAATTTGGTGAAGTACCTTTTGTCTGATTATTGTTAATAGCTTTCGCTGCCTTTCAACTATCGAAGATTTTATATAGGATAATTTTTTGCGGGTCCAACTTGGACAGTTTAAGTGAACTTGATTTCATACAAAGATGTCCAGACCCAGTAAGGGCTCTTCTGTTGTTAAACTTTGGTTGTTGGGCTAGACCAGCTTTCGAGCTGCTCTTTCTTCCCGCACTGTAATTAACAGGGAGCATGTATGTATTAGTTTTCGTTCCTTGTGTTGAGGGATCAAATATTTTTTCCCCCTAATTTATTAACGAACAACTCTTAAAGTTATAATGGAAGGAAGACATTTTCTACATTAAACATTGTGATGTTACTATTTTGTAACGTAACTCTTAGCAGAGCGGAATGTGATTACCTTGTAGAAATTCAGTCCTTCTTGGTGATGAAGTCACAGTCATGTGACGTAATCCGTTTAGTATAACTTGCATTTTATGAATTATTTTCTTTCTTGCAAGAAATTTTTAAAATATTAGCTTTCTAAGCATAAGTATGTTTATAATGTTAAGGAAATATATTATTTTCAAGTATATATTTGTCCTATTAGTATATTTCGCTTAATCAATTTTCGATTTAGAGTTTTCTCGAGCGTAGTCATTTTACGCTCGTAGTACGACTAAGAGAGATATCCGATATTAAACGATCAATCTTGTTTCACAATACTTGTATTGTTATTTAATATTTCGCTTTTGAGAATACTAATATTATTCATATATCCTATTGTATTTTCATTCTGGCCCTTGACTAAAGAGAATATTCTCTCGCAACGGGCAGATCTATTATGATCTAACGTGAAATAGTTTGAAGAGCTAGTGTTCAATGGCACATATAATGACGCAATGCAGTCAAGCAACGATAAGTAATACTCTTATCAATCGTTTTTTGTTTTCACAATTACTGGTATCGTTATTTTATATTTCGATTTTGAAAATACTAATATTAATCATATATTCTTTTGTATTTTCTTTCTAGCCCTTGACGAAAGAGTATAATCTCTCGTAACGGGTAGGTCTATTAAGATCTAATGTGAAATAATTAAAAGTGATACTATTCAGTGTCAGTGCAGTGGAAGGTGCGTTCGTTCGTGTCCGTCATAATCCCAGCCGGGGACCTCTTCCATGCTCCCCAACCCCTGGGAGAAGGAAAGTCGAAAGGCAAAAGGATATGGCAGACCTTGATTGCGAACGAATGTCCCCTTGAACGATCATGTTAACAATGTACAGATCGCTCCATCTTCATAGTAAAAACGAGTTTAAAAATGTATGCGTCTTCATCAGACGCAAAAATCGCGACGTGGTTGGAGCCAACCACTACGTTCTAAACCACGCAAGAGACGTATGTCTCCTTATAAACCCTCCTGCAGTGACTGTGTTCACCGGAGGTGTTCCTTTCGGACTAAGACTACGTGTCAGCACCGAAACAATTGCGTAAGACGCATAGTCCGTCAGATAAAGGAGGTGCTCAGCTCACAACAATCGATACACGTACATGTAACACGATTCAGATCGCGCACTAGAAATATCGACAGTTGACGATACCTCTCAGCGATCACTACATAGTTCAGTTAAAACACTCGCCGCTCATTATGTATCTGATTTGTCAGAATTAAAGACATCTATTTCGTCTGTGTTGACGCTTACGATTCTTGGGCACACAGCGATAGACCAAGAAAACGGTCTTCCGATAGTATCGGACAGCATAGTTCTCCGATACTCAGCATCGCTCCCTCCCAGCGATCAGCTTGCGTTGCGGCAAGCGTGAGGACGGACGCATGCGGCAGTCTGGTCTCATCCTCACGGCAGTCGCAGACACCAGTCTGGTCTTTCCTTCACGGCAGACGCAGACACCAGTCTGGTCTCTCCTTCTCGGCAGACGCAGACACCAGTCTGGTCTCTCGTGAGAGATCTCTCACAACAATCGATACATACAAGTATTGACAGTTGACGATACGTCTCTGCGAAACGCTCCCTCGCAGTGATCAGCTCGCTTTGTGGCAAGCGTTAGGACGGACGCATGCGGCAGTCTGGTCTCTTCCTCACGGCAGTCGCAGACACCAGTCTGGTCTCTCCTTCACGGCAGACGCCAGTCTGGTCTCTCGGGGGAGATCTCTCACAACAATCGATACATAGAAGTATCGACAGTTGACGATATGCAGCAGTCTGGTCTCTCCCTCGCGGCAGACGCAGACACAGACACCACGGCAGACACACATGCCACGGCGGACGCAGCAATCTGGATGCATGCAGTAGTCTGTAATCTCACGGCAAAGTGGATGCATGCAGCAGTCTAGACATATACTAGACCCATGCAGTCAGGTTTTGTCACACGTCACCGCCGCCAAACATTTGTCTCTTCTTTGCCATTGACTGGACACGTTTCCTCGCCGCTCGCAGCAAACTCACGGCATTCGGGACTCATGCATTAGACTGATACCTCTCAGAGAAACATACAACAGTCTCAAGCTAGACCCATGATGGACTCATATGGTCGGAACTTGTCCTCGCAACAGGATAGACAAGTTTTTTATCTCTCCTTCATGATTTTCTGAACCCACAACTAACGCTCCCTCGCTTCACGCTGTTGACATACAACATGCTGGACGCATGCGTTCATAGATTTTCTCTCACATGGGTTTACAGATGTTGTTGCTCCCTTACAGCATGATGATCTTATGCTAGAAGCACTAGAACCTGTCTCTCCCTCGAACTTAAACGTGATACTTCTTCGCAACTGGATGAAATCCTTCACGAGATTTCTTCCAGACAAGAGGAATTATTTTGGAAGATAATAACTGTCACAATGACGAGGTTTTGTCTCCTACTCATTCGAATCAGAGAATCGATGTTCCATTAGCCGATTTAGAAGACGAATCTTAGGATTCATTAAAGTCTACTAAAAAAAAAAAAAAAAAAAAAAAAAAGTTCTGGCTAGATGGGTTAAGAGAGTTTTCTCAACCCTCAACCAATGGACGTCCAATAGAAGGTTCTAGGGAAGGCCTCCTTTATCTTTTCCTCACTCAGGTCAATCATGAGCAAGTCGTAGTTTGTGGTCCAATTTTGAAATAGACCATCGGCTGAAGTAAACTTTTAGATAATAAAAGTCTTCAGCCTTATGGACTGGACTCTCGGAACTCTCGCAGAAGCCACAGACCCTAGGAACAAGGCTCAGATGCATCTGTTTGCCTGTTTGGTTAAGGCCTGGAGGGATGTCCCCATCGAACTTTCCGCCCCTTTCATGGCAGGAGTTCTTAAAAAGACCTCAGAGGATTGCGACTGGAGATCAAGCTCGCAGATTCTCAAGTCAACAAACCGAATAAAAAAGTGAGACGTTTTATGCCTCCCATATCGTCTATACCCCTAGAGCTGACAACAGTCCACTCAGGAGACAAGGCAGCAGCTCTTTAAGAACAAGTGAGCCTTATGCTGTCAGCTTCATTCATAGTAATGTAGAGGTCACCACATCGGATGGGTCTTTACATCATACTTTTTAAATATTTAACTTAGCCGGTGAATATATAATAGCTGACGTCTCCGGCGGCTCGACAGAAAAACACAAAAACTCGCGAGCGATCGCTATGAAGGTTGCGGGTGTGCCCACCAGCGCCAACTATCGGCCAGATACCGCATATATACATGTAAACAGCTCCAGTTCTTCTCTGTCGGTCTGATCGACAAGGTGTTCCATTACTCGCTGTTAACCTGGAGTTTTTCAACAGTCTTGGTGAAGTACTTCTTTTTGGTTTGAGCTTTCGCAGTGCAGGTGTTTTATCTTCAACTTAAACTCTTGAACTCTTTTTCGGATAGATTTAATTGTTGATGACTTTGGATTGTTTTTTTGACTTTCTTTGACTTTTCAAAATGGCTGACCCTTCTCCAATTCCTAGATTTCGTAAATGTAATGCTAGGGATTGCAATAAGCGTCTTCCAAAGGCCTCTCTCGACCCACATACTGTGTGTTCTAATTGTCGGGGTAAAACCTGTCAATTAGGAGATCGGTGTGATGAGTGCGTGGGCCTTTCGGAATTCGATTGGCTTGAGTTTGACAAGTATTCTCGTAAGCTAGAGAGAGAGAGGGTGAGGAGAAGTTCCTCTAGATCGTTAGAATTTTCCTCCTCCCATGCCCCTGAACCTAATCCTTCCCCAGTAGTAGTTGTGCCTGAACCCTCTACTAGCACTCAGGAACCATCAATGCGGGATATGTTACGTGCCATTCATGCTTTGGGCGAGAGAGTTGAGTCGTTAGCTACGGACCGTAATCAACTCATGGCGGACGTTAAAGAGTTAAAGTGTCAGAGTGCCACATTAGAAAATCGTGGGAAAGTGATTAGTGCCCAAAGTGTTACCAGTGTTGCGACCGAGGGTTCGTCTGTTCGTGCCTGTCGTTCGCCTAGTCCGAGACCTCTTGCAAGCTCCCAAGCCCCAGGGAGAAGTAATGTCGTAGGACTTAAGGGTTCGAGAGGCTTTAACCAACGAACAGACGTTCCCTCTATGGTTTCAGGCGTGTCTCCTCAAGACCGCCCCTACCATAAGACGAGCGAGACGGTTTTCTCCTCGTCATCCGAAGGCTTATCGCGTAAGAAACCGTGGAGCAAGGTTTCGAGATCCTTAAAGCGAAAGTCAGTCCCTTCAGGACAGGTCCAGCGTCCTGGTTGTAGCCATTGGGACAGCTCTGACCCTGTGCAGTCATCGGAAGACTGCTCGCCGCCTAAACAGAAGCGTAACACAGGCTCCGAGAGTCTTAGTGTAGGCAATGTTTTGCAGTCACAGACGTTACCCTCGTCTCTTACCGCACCCATTCCCGTTGATCCTAAATGGGTTGTACTGCAAGACATGCAGAATAAGCTTGCCTCTCTTATGGAGGACTATTCTGCTGAGAAGGTTCACGATGATCCTCGCCGCTTAGCTGATCGAGATCCTGGCCGTCAGCCGCCCAAACGAGCCTTTGCTCGTCCTGTTGACGTTGACGTTACTAAGTCACGTCAGTCACGTTTTGTAGAGCCTCACTCGATGCAGTCCCGTGTTGGCTTTCAGCCGCTTGTGGACGTTCAGCCGCTGCCGCATGCTCTTGTTGACGTTCAGGACGTTCGCCAACCAGCTAAGTTGACTTGTTTTGACGTTGAGCGTCAAGCACCGCAGTCAAGAGTTGTTTTGACTGCTCAGTCTAGGCAGTCAAAGCAGTCTCGAGTTGACGTCGAGCGTCCTCCCGCTCCTGTTGTTGTTGCTAGTCAGTCTGTTAAGCAGTTACATGACGTAGCGTCCTGGACTGCTACTGATGCTCCGGTGCGTGTGGACTCTGCTTGTCAAGCATTGCCACCAAGGCAGGTCTCTCCCTTGCTTGAGACTCAGCAGTTATCGGACGAAGCTCCTTCAGATGAGGACGTTGCTGATCCTCATCCTGATGATAATCCTTCAGATGTAGATGAACCTAAGGCTGTTCCTCCTTCGATGGATTTCAAGAAGATCATGATGATTTTCAAGGATCTTTTTCCAGATCACTTTGTTGCTGTTGCTCCTCGTTCGCCTCCGTCTGAGTTTGCTCTAGGCTTAGCTGCTACCAAGCCAGCCTTTACTAAGCTAGTGCTTTCTCGCTCTTCTAAGAGGGCTTTACGTCTTCTAGGCGACTGGTTGGATACCAGGAGGAGTTTGGGGAAGACGGCCTTTGCCTTCCCTCCTTCTAAGCTTGCTTCTAGATCGAGCGTCTGGTATAACACGGGAGAAGTTCTCGGCTTGGGAGTCCCTGCCTCTGCCCAGGGTGACTTCTCAAGCCTCGTAAACTCTCCCCGTCGCCTGGCCATGAGACGCTCGAAGATATGTTGGTCCTCCTCGGACCTTGACCATCTGCTTAAAGGCGTATACAGAGCCTTTGAAGTGTTTAACTTTCTTGACTGGTCATTAGGAGCTTTAAGTAGGAAGATCTCGTCTGCCGACCAAGATGTTTCCTTACTTATCATGTCCTGTATGGATAAAGCCATCCGCGATGGCTCCAATGAGCTCGCCTCCACCTTTACGTCGGGAGTCTTAAAGAAGAGAGAAACCCTTTGCTCTTTCCTTTCGGCAGGAGTTACTCCCTGTCAGAGATCGGAACTGCTCTATGCTCCCTTATCAGCGGCCTTGTTTCCACAACAGCTGGTTAAGGATATAGCTGCTTCGCTTGTGCAGAAGGATACCCATGACCTGATGGCGTCCTCTGCTCGCAAAGGGGCTCCTTCTTCATCCTTTGCTGTGAGACCCAGGATCGAGACTCCTGCGTCTAGATTTATCCCGCCCTTTCGTGGCAGAGCTCCCAGCAGGGGAAGCTCTCGTGCCGAGGGAAAGAGAGGTAAGAAGAGAGGAGCCAAGTCCTCCCGTGGCAGAGTCTGACTGCCCACAGCCTCAGACAGCGGTAGGTGCCAGATTGAAGAGCTTCTGGCAGGCCTGGGAGAAGAGGGGTGCAGACCAAGAGTCTGTTCTGTTGCTCAGAGAGGGGTACAAAATACCGTTTGTACGCAAACCTCCTCTAGTAACAACTCCCATAGACCTCTCTCCCAGGTACCGAGAGGAGTCAAAGAGACAAGCCCTAAATCAAGAAGTGTCTCTGTTGCTAGAGAAGGGAGCGGTGGCGAAAGTCTCGGACCTTCAATCACCGGGGTTTTACAACCGTCTCTTCCTAGTCCCAAAGCATACAGGAGGTTGGAGGCCGGTGCTAGACGTCAGTGCGCTCAACGTTTTTGTTACAAAAACAAAATTCACGATGGAGACCACGAAGTCCGTCTTAGCAGCGGTCAGAGAGGGAGACTGGATGGTCTCTCTCGACCTACGAGATGCGTACTTCCACATTCCTATACACCCGGATTCCCAACCGTTTCTGAAGTTTGTTTACAGGAATGTGGTGTACCAGTTTCGAGCCCTGTGCTTTGGCCTCAGTCCTGCTCCTCTCGTGTTTACGAGGCTCATGAGGAATGTGGCAAAATTCCTCCATCTATCGGGAATCCGAGCCTCCCTGTACTTGGACGACTGGCTTCTCAGAGCATCGTCCAGTCATTGCTGTCTGCAGGATCTACATTGGACGTTGGGTCTGGCCAAGGAGTTGGGACTTTTGGTCAACCTAGAAAAGTCCCAACTGACCCCATCCCAGACTATTCTATATTTGGGGATGGAGATTCGCAGTCCAGTTTTTCGGGCTTTTCCGTCTGCCACCCGAATAGAACAAGCCCTGCTCAAAGTCCAACTAATGCTGAAAAGAGAACGTTGTTCAGTCAGGAGTTGGATGAGTCTCGTAGGGACTCTCTCATCCCTGGAGCAGTTTGTCTCGCTAGGGAGACTACACCTTCGGCCTCTCCAGTTCCATCTAGCCTCTCACTGGAACAAGGACAAGACGTTAGAGACGGTATCAATCCCAGTCTCCGAACCAGTAAAGGCATGCCTGAAATGGTGGGACAGCAATATCAGTCTGAGAGAGGGTCTATCCCTAGCAGTCAAGAACCCAAACCACGTGTTGTTCTCAGACGCGTCGGATTTGGGTTGGGGTGCGACCCTGGACGGTCGGGAATGCTCGGGTCTGTGGACCTCAAGTCAGAAGAGCATGCACATCAACGGCAAGGAGCTATTAGCAGTCCACTTGGCCTTGATAAAATTCGAAAGCATTCTTCGAAACAAAGTGGTAGAGGTCAACTCAGACAACACCACAGCTTTGGCGTACATCTCCAAGCAAGGAGGCACACACTCCCACACGCTGTACGAGATCGCAAGGGACCTTCTCATATGGTCAAGAAATCGAGGCATCTCCCTGTTGACGAGATTCATCCAGGGGAACTTGAACGTCTTGGCAGACTGTCTCAGTCGGAGGGGTCAGGTGATACCCACGGAATGGACCCTCCACAAGGACGTGTGCAAGAGTCTTTGGGCGACTTGGGGTCAACCCACCATAGACCTCTTTGCCACCTCGTTGACCAAAAGGTTACCGATCTATTGCTCACCAGTCCCAGATCCAGAGGCGATCCACATAGACGCGTTTCTACTGGATTGGTCTCATCTGGACTTAAATGCATTCCCACCATTCAAGATAGTCAACAAGGTACTGCAGAAGTTCGCCTCTCACGAAGGGACAAGGTTGACGTTGGTTGCTCCCCTCTGGCCCGCGAGAGAGTGGTTCACCGAGGTACTTCAATGGCTGGTAGACATTCCAAGAAGTCTTCCTCTAAGGGTAGATCTCTTACGTCAGCCCCACGTAAAGAATGTTCATCAAAGCCTCCCCGCGCTTCGTCTGACTGCCTTCAGACTATCGAGAGACTCTCAAGAGCTCGAGGCTTTTCGAAGGAGGCAGCCAGTGCGATTGCGAGAGCTAGGAGAGCTTCTACCATCAGAGTATACCAGTCAAAGTGGGAAGTCTTTCGAGACTGGTGCAAGTCAGCATCTGTGTCCTCTTCCAGTACCTCTGTAGCCCAAATCGCAGATTTTCTTTTACATCTGAGAAATGTTCGCTCCCTCTCAGCTCCCACGATTAAGGGCTACAGGAGCATGTTGGCTTCGGTCTTTCGTCATAGAAGCTTAGATCTTTCCAACAATAAAGATCTCCAAGATCTCCTTAAGTCTTTCGAGACCTCTAAGGAACGTCGTATGGCAACTCCTGGATGGAACTTAGACGTGGTCCTAAGGTTCCTCATGTCAGACAGGTTTGAGCCATTACATTCAGCCTCCCTGAAGGATCTCACCCTCAAGACGCTTTTCCTAGTGTACTTGGCTTCGGCGAAAAGGGTCAGTGAAATTCATGCCTTCAGTAAGAACATCGGCTTTTCTACAGAAAAAGCCACATGTTCACTTCAACTTGGTTTCCTGGCCAAAAATGAACTGCCTTCTCGTCCTTGGCCTAAGTCTTTTAATATACCTTGCCTGTCAGAAATCGTAGGCAACGAACTTGAAAGAGTGCTGTGTCCAGTTAGAGCTCTTAAGTTCTACTTAGATCGTACTAAGTCCTTACGAGGTGGATCTGAGGCCTTACGGTGCTCAGTTAAGAAACCATCATTGCCTATGTCAAAGAATGCTTTGTCATATTTTATCAGATTTTTAATACGAGAGGCTCATTCTCACTTGAATGAAAAAGACCGATGCTTGCTTAAGGTGAAGACGCACGAAGTAAGAGCTATAGCAACTTCCGTGGCCTTTAAGCAAAATAGATCTCTGCAAAGTATTATGGACGCTACCTTTTGGAGAAGCAAGTCGGTATTTGCGTCATTTTACTTAAAAGATGTCCAGACTCTTTACGAGGACTGCTACACACTGGGTCCATTCGTTGCAGCGAGTGCAGTAGTGGGTGAGGGTTCTACCACTACATTCCCTTAATTCCAATATCCTTTTAATCTGTCTCTTGAAATGTTTTTAATCTTGTTTTTGGGTTGTACGGAAGGCTAAGAAGCCTTTCGCATCCTGGTTGATTTGGCGGGTGGTCAAATGTCATTTCTTGAGAGCGCCCAGATTAGGGGTTTGATGAGGTCCTATTGTATGGGTTGCAGCCCTTGATACTTCAGCTCCTGGGAGTCTTTCAGCATCCTAAGAGGATCGCTGGGCTTCGTGAGGAAGACAGACTAACAAGGCAGAGTAATCGTCTAAGTCAACTTCCTTACCAGGTACCTATTTATATTTGGGTTTTGTTATGATATAACTGTCAAAAACTCTAAGCATATACGCTGTAAACTTTATTAATTCTGGTCTCTACCCACCACCATGGGTGTGAATCAGCTATTATATATTCACCGGCTAAGTTAAATATTTAAAAATGATATTTTGATTATAAAATAAATTTTTGAATATACTTACCCGGTGAATATATAAATTAAAGGCCCCCCTTCCTCCCCGATAGAGACCCGGCGGGATGAGAAGAACTGGAGCTGTTTACATGTATATGCGGTATCTGGCCGATAGTTGGCGCTGGTGGGCACACCCGCAACCTTCATAGCGATCGCTCGCGAGTTTTTGTGTTTTTCTGTCGAGCCGCCGGAGACGTCAGCTATTATATATTCACCGGGTAAGTATATTCAAAAATTTATTTTATAATCAAAATATCATTTTCCTAGTTCCGAAACACTCGGGAGGGATGAAAACCTGTTCTGGACATCAGTCCATTGTACACATAAAGGGAGTAAGGTTTCTTCTTTGTACCTGGACTACTGACCACTCAGAGCAGAATCACAAGTAAAGTGTCTGGAGGCTCTTCAAAGGTTAATGCCCTTAATGCAACAGTTAGGTCTGATGGTAACCTGGCCAAATCTCAACTAACACCCTCACAGAATTTAATTTTTCTTGGGATGATAGTCGATTCAGTTCGCGTTCAAGGCGCTCCGGAAATGTCGCAAGGACTTTCCCTGGTGGTCACCCGGCTACGGTTGACGATCCCTCGCAGCAATCAGCACACGGTTTAGTTCGCGCACACGGCGCGCTTCATGTGTCTGGTCTGTCTTAACTAGAGAAGTCGATTTCGTCCCTGTTTGACACATACAATTTGCGACAAGGATCCTTGGATAGAGTCTCAGAGGAGATGTCACATAATTATCAAAGATCTAGTGGCCATTCACCAAGCCCTGATTACTCACTTCATAGAAAGAGAGAATAACGTCAGAAGGGATCTTCTCAGCAGAAGGCAAGTTCTTACTGCAGAATGGACCCTGCATCACGAGGTGTGCACCAACCTTTGGATGATTTTGGGGTCAACACTCGTTAGACCTCTTCACCTCACAAATGACATAGAGGTTTCCGGTATTTTGCTCTCCAGTACCAGACCAGGAAACAGTCGCACTGGACGCTTTTCTTCTGAACTGGAAAGGTCTAAATGTGTACTCTTTTCCTCCATTCAAGATCCTGGACTGAGTCCTGAAAAGATTCAGGGATTCGGCCAATGTCCGCATTACCATGATAGCTTCTTCTTTGGTCTATGAGACATTGGGTTGTGGAGATGATGGAGTGGCTGGTGGATACCCCCAGATCATGACCACTATTAGGGTTGATTAATCTGAGTGGTACATATTTAGAGTGCGGTGCAGGAATAATAGATTTTCCTCTACCAATACCTCTATAACCAATATAGCAGAGTTTTCTGTTGTATCTACGTATAAAAGAGAACCTAGCTATGCCTTGCATCAAGGGTTACCTCAGCATATTAACCTCTGTCTTTCGTAACCGAAACTTTGGCGTGTCAGGTAACAAGGACCTCTCAGATCTCATTAGATCTTTTGAGTCAACCAAGAGGAAGGACAATCCAACCTCCTCGTGGAACCTAGATGTAGTCCTGGCCTTTTTAACCTCAAGTAGGTTTGTACAGTTGGAGAAGACATCTTGGAAGTATCTTACCAAGAAGACTTTTTTCCCAATTTCATTTGCTTCAGTCAAAGACGTAAGAGTGTTTAAAACCATCAGCAAGAAGATGGGCTTTAATGGAGACAATGCAATTTGCTCCCTTCAGCTAGGCTTTCTTTTCAAATACGAGACAGACAGCCTATGATGCTCAGTTAAAAAGCCCTCTTTCCCTTTATCAAAGAATACCCTGGCTTTTTTCATTAAGGATTTAATAAGGGAAACTCCAAGATTGTGAGTAGGAAGTTTTCCCTATCCTTAAGGTAAAACCACACGAGGTTAGAACTGTAGCAATTTCTATGACTTACAAACACGATAGGTCAATGAAGTCAATTTTGAAGCATACTTTCTGACGAAGTAAATCAATCTTCACAGACTGCTATCTCAAAGATGTCCAGACCCAGTATGAGGATTACTATTCCCTGGGTCCTTACGTTACCTCCGTCTTCTTAGTTGGAGAAGGGTCTACTGCCTCTTCCCTATAACTTAATGTATACCCTTGCCTTTTTTTACTTGTACTTGTTCATATTTTGTTTGCGAGGGTTGTCGCAGCCTTCCGTCAGTTTCTGATGCAAGTCAAGTTAGTTTTGATGCGTTCAGAGTTATCTGTGAAGCTTGTTGCAGCCTTCCGTCAATCTGGGATGCAAATCAAATCAGTTTTAATATGGAGTAGGTGGTCAAAATCAGTATCCTTGGCTATGCCAGGTTTGCAAGGGTGGTGGTCTAGCCACTCTAAGGGTCGTGTACCTTGTGGCAGCCCCAAGAGTTTTTTCAGTCCCCTGAGTGGATCACTGAGTCTCTTAAGGAATGCAGGCGAAATGAGGCAGTATCATTTTAAAGCCAGCTTCCTTATCAAGTTAGAACGCCAGAATCAGTATCCTTGGCTTTGCCAGGTTTGCAAGGGTGGTGGTCTAGCCACGCTAAGGTCGACGACCTTGTGGCAACCCCAAGAGACTTTTACAGCCCACTGAGTGGATCGTTGAGTCTCTTAAGGAATGCAAGCGAAATGAGGCAGTATTATTGTGAAGCCAGCTTTCTTATCAGGTTAGAACCAAATTGTTAGTACTAGTATTGTAGTTATTAATAATTATACGAATTCCCAAGGGGATGAGGTTTTCAACCCACCTCCAACTGTGTGAATCAGTTATATATATGTAACTACCAGGGAAGTTACATATTTAAAAATGGTATTTTTATCATAAAATAAATTTTTAAATATACTGTACTTACCTGGTAGTTACATATATAAAAGGGCCCTCCCTCCTCCCCTCTGAAAACAGAGACATCGAATTTCTGAAGATGTTGGGAATGGTTCTAATAACCTACGAGTGATGGCGCTCATGTATGACCCCCTACTGTCATGGCGGGGATCGCCACGAATTTTGAATTTCTGTCGTGCCACGTCAAAACGCGGGATTTAAGCTATATATATGTAACTACCAGGTAAGTATATTTAAAAATTTATTTTATAATAAAAATACCATTTTTATAATTTATTGCTATTCTATCAAGATACATACATACTTCTTGGTTAAGTTTTTTCAGTGGCAATTAATATAGCTATAATAATTATCATGAAATGTTAGGTAGGGAAAAGGTCGCTAAGTTACTCAATTGTAAAATTTCCCCTAAGCATTGCTTCTTGCCTGACAAAAATAACACCCGTTGGGTGGCGCTTCGTTCGCCTATCAGCTGGTGGCGCAAACTTGGAAATATAGTGATGCTAGGACCTATGTTTTCGCTAATCCCAACAATCTACATTCTTATCCCCCTTTTAAGATTGGAGTTCGTTGGGACACATCCTGGAATAATGCAGAATATCTAATTTGTTATATATACAACCAAAGGTTTGGATAGGCAATATCTGGTTAAGATGTTCAGTCCACCCGAACTAACCTTTCTTTTCTGTGCGCTTGTAAGTCTCCTTTTTAAACATTGACTTACCCGGTAGTTATATATATAGCTTTAGTCCCTGACGTCCCGGCAGAATTTCAAAACTCGCGGCAATCGCCGATTGGGTAGCCAGGTGTACCACCGGTGCGCCCTCTTGCGAGGTACCTGGAACCATTCCAGTGATTCCTCAGATCTTCCCTGCTGCCACGCCGGCGACATCGTTGGATATTTCACTCGTTGTTAACCTGAAATTTGCAGTTATCTTGGTGATGTACTACTAATTGGTTATTGACTTTCGCTTGTTTGGATTTGCTTCTGTATTTTCTTGAACTTTTATTGATTTTCGTTACTTTAACCCTTGCTCGTTTGATCTCTATTCTAAAATATTCAAAATGTCTGACCCTTCTTCTGTTATAGAAAGTGTGTGAAAGGTTGTAAGACCCGGCTTGCTAAAGCCTCTATTGATCCCCACTCCATTTGTGTAAAATGTAGGGGTAAAGTGTGTGAGTTGGGGGATCGGTGTGATGAATGTATTTTGTTGTCTGAGAGTGAGTGGTTAGAATTTGACTGCTACACTCGTAAACTTGAGAGGGATAGAATTAGACGAAGTTCTTCTCGTTCCTCTAGAGAATTTTCCTCTTCCCGTGTCAATGAACCTAATCCTTCCCCTGTAGTGGTAGTTACAGATCCCACTACTGTTACCGCTGAAGAACCAACTCTAATGGACATGATGGTTGCTATTCAAGCCGTGGGCGTTAGAGTTGAATCGCTTGCTGCGGACAGAAATCAGTTAATGTCCGATGTTAATCAATTAAAAAGTGCCAGTATCAGTGTGAAAAGTGAATTGTTCCGTAACTGAATACAAACCACGCTATTTACATGGGGTAATTACCTTGGCGACAGCCGATGACGAGCCATAAAGTTTTAACGAGGGTTTCCTACCCCACCGCTAGTTAGCGGGGGGTAGGGAGGGGTAGCTAGCTACCCCTCTCCCCTCACACACACCGGTGATTGATCCACTTTACTTTTGGCTCGGAGAGATGACAGACCTGTCAGCGCTCTCCTCTCTTTTGACTGCCATAATTTTTGTCTGCTTTTTCTTTCAGTGTTTGTGTGTGAAGTTGGCCTCTACTCTCCTTATGCGCACTTGCCTTGGACTTCCCGGCCGCCCTTGTGGGACCCTTATGTCGGCCGTGGAAACGGATCCTCACTCCTTATGCCCCCAGTGTAGGGGCCAACGGTGTGATAGTTCTAATTTGTGCATTGAGTGTGGGGAGTGGTCTACCTCCCAGTGGGAGAGGTTTGCCTGGCGATGTAAGAAGAAGGCTAAGAGGGATATTTCTCCTTCCGAAGTTTCTCGGAAGAGAGAAAATCCTAAGTCTTCTTCTTCCGCCGCCCATTCCTCCTCCCGAAGCTCCCGCTCGGGCGGCTTCTTCCGAGAGGCAGCGTAGACCGTAATGTTGATGTCATTAACCGATCCCGTGGTGAGGGAGAGGTCATTGCCTACCATAGCGAGGCGGCTGCCCCTCCCCCCTCGGAGGAGGTATTTGTTTCTAACAATGACCTTTTTCAGCTTTGGGCTTCCTTGGTGCTACAGGGTTCGCCCTCCAAGGAAGTTTGTTTGGTATGATCAAACGGGGTGCGGCTGCCGAACAATCGTCGACCTCAGCGGACATAGATCCTCTGTCTGTGGTTGACGTTGTTGTGTGGGAAACATCCCGTGGGTCTGACCAAACTCCTGTTCCTGTGGCTGCGGTAGCAGAAGGCTCTGTCTCCCCCTCCGAACATACTTCGAGGGAGGAGCTTAGTCCCACGGTCTCTCCTTCCGTTGAGACTCCCTCTCGGAGGAGTTCTCTGGTAGAGACGCCTCTTCGGAGGCCTATTGAATGTCAGCCTGCTGATCCCACGGCCCCTCGTGGGTGTATAAGGCGGAAGGCTCGCCCTCCCCTTCGCCGTAGAGGCCTTCCTTCCCCCTTCAAAGGGGTTAAGAGGCGCCTCTTCGGCTCGTCGTCACCACAGTCCTCTGCGGAGGAGACGACTCGCCGTTCTCCTGATCTACCTGCTACCAACCTTGACCTCTCCAGGGATCGTTCGCGATCCCCGTCGGAGGATGGTCGTCCTTCGGGACAATGTGAGCTGTCACCTCAACCATCTACATCTAAAGCTGCTGACGCGCTTTACGCGCCGGAGACTGCCACTGCGCAACCTCCTAACCCTTCGGGGTCTCAGGGACTTGAGCGCGCAACTGCGCCGCTCGCCCCTAAGTGTAAGGCTCCGCCTGCGCACCCTGCTGCTGTTGTTCCTGTCGTTCCTGACAAAGCACCTCGGCGCTCACCCTTAGGCGTTCGCGCCACTGCTCGCCAGGGTTCCCCTGCGTGCCCACGCCCATAGGCGCCCCATCGCCCTCCAGCAGTTCCTGAAGTAGCGCGCAAGCACCCAACTGCGCAAACGCGCCCTGTTCCTGTTATAGTGCTGCCGCGTTCTCCTGCGCACTTGCGGCCATTCCCTGATAAGGCGCCTACGCGTCCACCGGTGCCCCAGCGGCCTCCAGCGCTCACGCGCCCTCCGGCACCTCGCCGGCCCCCTGTTCCTGTTTCACCGCGCGCGATCCAGGAGGTTCCTGAGTTGGCGCACAGGCGCCCACAGGTTCCTACGGACTCGTCGTGCCCTGCGGGGGAGAGACACGATACGCGTCCCCGCGTGATTCCAGCTCCAGTGCTCACGTGCACCCCAACGCGCCTACGTGCCGCTTTGGGCCCATCGCGCCCACCTAAGGAGGTTCGCGATACAAGGGAGGCTCACGATACGAGAGAGGTTCGCGATGCGTGCCCGCGCGCAGTTCCTGTTCCAGCACCAACGCAACCACGCGTCGCGACGACTCAGCTCATCGTCCCAGAGGTTGCCAAGCCAGCGCACGGGCGCTCACGGCCGCCTCTGGAACCGCGCGAATCTACCACTGATACGATCGCGCCCTGTTCCTGCTTCACGCCCCGTGCCTGTCTTTAAGACAGCGGTGGTGGCGCAACTCACTCCAGAACGCCCTCTCGCGGCTCGCACCTCGCGACCTCCGAAGCAGCGAACCCCGACGCGACCTGTTCCTGATACGCGCCATGCACACCCACGATCGCCAGCGCATCTAGCGCTTGCACAGGCGAGTAAGCCGGTCCAGCCAGACCGTCATCAAACCTCTCGTTCGAGCGACCCTGCTCCCGCACTATCGCGCCCTCGGCCAGCCCTACCGGACACCCGCTTGGGCGCTCCTGTTATCGCTCGCCCTCCGGGGCTGCACCAGGTCGCTGCGCGCCCGCGCGTTCAGCCGCCTCCTGTTCCAGCTCCTGATCGCCGCACGCCCACACCATCGCCCACTCGCACTCGTGGGCATGTTCCCGCTCAGGCTACCGTGCGCCCCCACGGCCACGATCCCGCTCTGTCTCCAGCTGGCCATCGCTCCTGACCATCCTCCTGCGCACCATCGCGCCCCCGCGCCCGCCCCCGCGCCCGCCCCCGCCCACGCAGGTGTGCGCGCGATTTTCCAGTTTCGCGCCCTTTTCTCGCGCGCGACCCTGATCTGGGCCCATCATACGAGCCCTAGCGCGATCGCCGGCAGGCGGTTTCTTCCTTGTCGCGTTCCCCTCCCCGCAAGCGCAGACCAGCGCGCTTGCCAGAGGGGGGACGCTCCTCGGACAGGTCTAGGGAATCTTCTCTTACAGCCCTGCAGGCAAACCCTCGTTTGTCGACTCCTCTTAGGGATCCCTCGATCCCCTTCCTTTCAGAGGGAGTGTCTGACAGCGCTGCTGTCAGTCAGCAGCCCTGGTTCGACACCCTACTCAGAGCTCTCGTGCGGGCGATTAAGCCAACACTCTCTGATTCGGGTCGCGAACCAGCGGCAGCTTCCTCCCCCCTGAAAAGGAAGAGAGGAGTCTCTCCCGTGGCTCCTCCTCCGAGGCCTATGCTGTCCCCGCGTAGATCCTTGCGCAAGGATCCTACTCCCCCTCGGACCTTCTCGCCCTCTCCTGCGGAGGAGGATTACCCCTCCTCAGGGGAGTCGGTTGAGCAGGAATACTCCCCCATTGCACCAATGGTGGATGTTCCTCCTCTTCCCGAGAGGTCTCCTCATCCCGAGGTGGAGAAGGAATTTCCCCCTTCGCTTCTAGAGTTCTGCATCCCTCCCAGGAGGGAACCTAAGGACTCTAAGACGATTCCAAAATCGTCTACTAGGATCAAACAGGAACAGCCCAGAGCCGTAGAGGATGCCCATGTTTCCCCCCCAGGAAGAGCCTCTGGGGTCCGGAGACTTAGCTGCAAGTCCGACAGGAGGCGAGCACCAGGAGTCAGAACACGCGTTCTGGCAGGTCCTGACTCTCATGAGGAACCTTAATGGGATTCCAGACCCTGAGGTCCCACCTCGTGAGGGTAAGGACACGGTCCTGGATCTACGGCACTCAGAAGCCCTCTAGAGCCAGCGCAGCATTGCCCTGGTCCCAAGGGATGAAGAGCGCCAGAGACAAGATCGAGGGCCAGCTCGCGGAGCTTGCCTCCTCCAGTAGATCCAGTGCCGGAAATAAGTTCCTCCCTCCTCCTCGTGTCCATCAGAGGAGGTACTTTGAAATCCTTGATGAGTCTTCGCTGAGCCTTCCCTTACATCACTCCGTGGAAGGACTCACAGGGGGAGTCCCTCTTGAGAGGCTCTCCAACCGGCACGTATCCTTCTCAGCCACTGAGATCCAGAGTCAGGAGAAGGTCATCAAGTGCGCTATGCAAGCCACTTCATGGCTCGACATCTGGCTGGGGTCTCTGGGCATCCTGGTGCGGTCCGAGGATCTCTCCAAGGAAAGCACCAGGAAAGCGCTGGAAACTTTTCTCCTCTCGGGCACTCGGACCATCGAGTTCCTGTCCCACCAAGTCTCGAGCTCGTGGGCCAACACGATCCTCAAACGCAGGGACGCTGTTGCCGAGAGGTTCCACCATAAGGTTCCCAGCGCCGAGTCGAGCAGGCTCAGACACTCTTCCGTCCTCGGTAAGAGCTTGTTTGAGCCTAAGGACGTGGAGCTCTCTGCCGAGAGGTGGAGGAAATCCAACCAGGATTCCCTCATCCATAGGGCCCTGACATCGAGGCCCTATAAGCCTCCGGCGGTTCAGCAGCCCCGTCCCGTCAAGGATACGAAGAAGACTACTGTAGCAGCGAAGCCCAAGGTGTCTAAGCCCTTTCCTGCCAAGGGCAGGAGGGGGAAGAAGTCCTCCAGGGGAGGCAAGAACCCTAGAGGCTCCGGCCGATGCCGGAAGCGCTAGGGTTGGCATTCCCCCCGCGTTTCCACCAGTGGGGGGATGCCTGCAGAGTTGTGCAGCAAGGTGGCAGCAACTCGGGGCGGAGGCCTGGACTGTCTCCGTGATATCCCTAGGGTATCGCGTCCCGTTCTTAGCATCTCTCCCTCCCCTGACAGTGAATCCAGTGTCGTTGAGCTCTTTTGCCATGGGATCGGCAAAAGGGCAGGGCTGAAGTCCAGACCATGTTGGAGAAGGACGCTCTCCAGGAGGTCGTGGACGGGTCCCCAGGCTTCTACAGTCGACTTTCTTGTGAGAAAGGCGTCTGGAGGCTGGAGACCAGTCATCGACCTCTCGACACTGAACGGGTCTGTCAAGCAGACTCGGTTCAGTATGGAGACAGCAGACACGGTCAGGCTTGCAGTGAGACCACGAGACTTCATGTGCCCACTGGATCTGAAGGACGCGTACTTCCAGATCCCAATCCATCCGTCTTTGAGGAAGTACCTGAGATTTTGCCTAGACAACAAGATCTACCAGTTCAAGGTGCTGTGTTTCAGTCTCTCCACAGCGCCTCAGGTGTTCACCAGAGTCTTCACCATCATCTCTTCGTGGGCTCACAGGATCGGCATCCGTCTCCTTCGTTACCTGGACGACTGGCTGATCCTGGCAGACTCTGAGACATCCCTTCTTCGCCACCGAGACAAGCTCCTCGAAGTTTGCCAGGATCTGGGGATCGTGGTAAACCTCGAGAAGTCCTCTCTGCAGCCCTCTCAGAAACTGGTATATCTAGGTATGATCAAAGACACCAATCTCCACAAAGCCTTCCCATCAGACGAAAGGATAGCAAGGCTGAGGAAGGTTGCGAAACTTTTCCTCAATCGAGAAGAACTCCCAGCCCAATCGTGGCTTCGTCTCCTCGGCCACCTCTCCTCTCTGCCCCGTCTCGTCCCCAACAGTCGCCTCAGGATGAGATCCCTTCAGTGGCGACTGAAGTTTCGGTGGAGTCAAGGACTCGACTCCCCGGACATCCTGGCCCTTCAAAAGTTCTACCAAGTCCTGGCGGGCCACTCCGTGGTGGTGATGAGCGACAACACCACGGTGGTGGCTTACATCATCAAGCAGGGAGGTACCTTTTCGGAACAGCTGTCCCATCTTGCAGTAGAGATCCTGAGATGGTCCGAAGCCCACTCGATATCACTTGCAGCTCGCTTCATTCCAGGCAAGAGGAATGTGCTCGCCGACAGTCTGAGCAGAGCGACGCAGATAGTGAGTACCGAGTGGTCTTTGGATCCTCGGATAGCTAACAAAGTCCTGACTTTGTGGGGTTCCCCGACTGTGGACCTGTTCACTACAGCGTTGAACACCAAGCTTCCACTGTACTGCTCCCCAGTCCCGGACCCCAAGGCCCTCTGGCAAGATGCCTTCCAACAACGGTGAGACAACGTCGACGTGTACGCCTTTCCCCCGTTCTGTCTGATGAGGAGGGTCCTCAACAAGACCAGAACATCGGTCAATCTCTCGATGACCTTGATAGCTCCGCTATGGCATCATGCAGAGTGGTTTCCGGACCTTCTGCAGCTCCTCACGGAGATCCCGAGGGAGCTCCCTCCACGTCACGAGCTACTCAAACAACCATACTCCAACATCTTCCACAAAGCCGTAGCTTCGCTTTGACTTCACGCCTGGAGACTATCCAGCATCTCCTCAAAGAGAGAGGATTTTCGCAACAAGTTGCGGAAAGGATGTCTGGCCACCTGCGTAGGTCATCCGCAGGAGTCTACCAGGCGAAGTGGCGAGTTTTCTGTGGTTGGTGCCGTGGAAGGGGTATCTCTCCCCTCGATGCCACTTTACCAGCAATAGCGTAGTTCCTTGTGTATCTGCGGGAAGAAATGCGCCTTTCAGTCTCGGCAGTGAAAGGCTATCGCTCAGCCTTAAGTCTTGCCTTCAGGCTCAAAGGAATGGACATTTCCTCCTCGCTGGAACTGTCTCTTCTCATACGGAGTTACGAACTTACCTGCCCTCAGTCGGAAGTGAGACCTCCTCCTTGGAACGTGGTTCGAGTCCTCAGGTCTCTTAAGAGGCCTCCCTATGAACCATTACGCCAGGCTTCTGATCGCCACCTTACCTGGAAGACGGTGTTCCTGCTAGCTTTGGCCTCGGCCAAGCGAGTCAGCAAACTGCATAGTCTCTCGTACGACGTCGCCCATTCAAGGGGATGGGGGGAGGTAACGTTCGGCTTCGTCCCTGAGTTTGTTGCTAAGACTCAGAACCCGGGAGTGCCGGACCCTAGGTTCGATTCTTTCCAGGTCTCGAGTCTTCGTTCTGTAACAGATGACCCAGACCATCTCCTACTGTGCCCAGTCAGGAGTCTGAGGTTGTATCTTAAAAGAACAGCTGCAGTCCGCCCCCAGGTGCGAGCCCTGTTTGTTAGCACCGGGGGAACGAAGAGGAGGGTCACCAGGAATACCATCTCAGCCTGGATCCGCAAGGTGATCCACCTGGCCTTGAGTTCTGACCCTCCTCCGTCACGGCGCCCTAGGGCGCATGATGTCAGGGGCGTTGCTACGTCCATGGCCTTCAAGAAGAACTTTTCGGTGACGCAGGTCCTGCAAGCTGGGGTGTGGAAGCGTCAGACCACCTTCACGGCCCACTACCTGCAAGACGTGACACACAGAAGGCTCGATACGTTTTCTATCGGCCCTGTGGTGGCTGCACAACAGCTGGTCTAACCTCAGGCTCCTAATTGGACAAGTAGCAGAGGGTTAAGGGCATTGTTACCCGGTTTTAGTCTGTGTGAATGAAAAGATCTGTCTGGCCCTTTTCTTTTCCTTGGAGAATAACAGCATCCTGGGTCCTTTGCACAGCTGACTTCAAACCTCTGCAGGTAAGCCATGCTTCCCTGTGTTCCTAGTATTAAGTTGTAATACTGTCATGTCCCCATACCCTAACGAGGTGGTATTGGGTAAGTCCTAGCCTAGATTTCCTTCTAAAGAACTCCAGGTCAACTTCCTAGGACGTGTCACTGCTCACCTTCATACACAACTTACGTAGGGCGCAGCAGCCCCTCAGCTGTCTGCGAGGCGCAGGGGCTCCAACCCTTGAGTTGCTTTATGAACTCGGGTTTGGGGCCCCTAAGGGTTAAGTCACCCCATGTAAATAGCGTGGTTTGTATTCAGTTACGGAACAAATGACAAATTCGTAGATAATTTGTATTTTTCCTAACGATACAAACCTTAGCTATTTACAGTTATGTGCCCGCCAGCCCTGTCCCCCAAGATAAGTCCTACCTCTAAGTAAAGTAAATCAATTACCGGTGTGTGTGAGGGGGGAGGGGTAGCTAGCTACCCCTCCCTACCCCCCGCTAACTAGCGGTGGGGTAGGAAACCCTCGTTAAAACTTTATGGCTCGTCATCGGCTGCGCCGAAGTAATTACCCCATGTAAATAGCTAAGGTTTGTATCGTTAGGAAAAATACAAATTATCTACGAATTTGTCATTTCTAGTTAATCTAAGACTAATCTTACTATCATGCCCATAGATTAGTTTTAAGAATCACTTTAAAATACTTCTGAATGATGAAATTTTGTATGTTCAGTATATTAGAATGGATTCTTGAAAATGGTTGAGTTTTAGTTTTAGAAAATATTCTGATATTCATATTTTCAATCTTTCCAGGATGAATCAGATGCTCTTGGTGTGGACCTCCAGTTTCAAGGTAATATAAATGAATAGACCTAGTGTTTATTATTGATGTAGGGTTGTCATTTTACTGGTAAGTGTTATGACTACAATGATGTATATTTGCTTGGTTAGTCAAACCTGCAGGCTAAATGATATTTGCTTCTCTGAAGGTCATGATGAAATAATTTTTTTAAATTATATTTTATAGGTATATAACTAAAATTTGTTCCGTAACCGAAATACAAACCACGCTATTTACATTGGGTTTACCTTTTAGCGCAGCTGAAATGACGAGCCAATAGTTTTAACGAGGGTTAATTACCCCCGCGCTAGTTAGCGGGGGGTAGGGGAAGGGTAGCTTGCTCCCCCCCCCACACACACACACACCGGTAACTTGCTTCACTTCACTTTTGGCTCGGCGATGAACAGACATGTCTGTCCTTCGTCCTCGTTGACAGCCTTTAATCTTTTTTTTCTGCTTTTTCTTTACTACAGCTTGTGTGTGTGTTTGAAGTTGACTACCGATTATTATTATCTTTACTATGCGTACGTGCCCTGGTGTTGCCGGCCGCCCTTGTGGGACCTTTATGTCGGCCTTGAATACGGATCCTCACACCCTTTGCCCTCAGTGTCGGGGCCGACGGTGTGACCAGGAAAACGTGTAGTGAGTGTAGGGAGTCGTCTGCCTCCCAGTGGGAGAGGTTTGGCCGCCGGCGTAAGAAGAAGTCCAAGAGAGACCGTTCTCCTTCGGGGGTTGCCTTGAAGGAGGAAGGTTCTCGGGACTCTTCTTTCGCCGCCCAAACCTCCTCCGGAGCTCCCCCTCGTCCGGGTCCTGAGGAGAGTCGGCCGATTGGTAGCGCAGGCCCTAGTTCTGTTTCCCGACCTTGGGTGGGGGAGAGGGCGTCGCCTCCCATAGCGGGGCGGTTTCCCCTCCTCCTCCGCGGGAGGTTATTGATAATTCATTGTCTAATGATGATCTCTTACAGATTTGGGCTTCCCTGGGGCTTAAGGGCTTGCCCTCCAGTGTCGCCTTGATTGACCTTGTCTCGTTGGGGGCCGGCGGTAGCAGAGGTAGACCCTCTGTCTATCGTCGACGTCGTGGTGGCAGAGGCCTCCGATGGGGCGGGGCAATCCTCTGCAGGTGCAGTTGAGGATGATGGTGCTGGCGGCTCTCCTCCCCCTTCCGTACATCCTTCGAAGGGGGAAGTGAGTCCTACGGGCTCTTCTGCTGTTCAGCTTCCCTCTAAGGGAAGTGCCTTGACTTAGACTCCCCTTCGGAGGACTGATGGTCCTGGTGATCTTCCCCGTGGCCGCCTTTGCCATAAGGCTCACCGTCCGCTGCGTCGCAAGGGCCTCCCTTCCCCTTATAAGGGGGTTAAGAGGCGCCTTTTTGGATCTTCTTCCTCCGAAGGGGACTCTCCTCGTCGTACTCAGCCTACAGCTCCTGCTCCTTTGGACCTCTCTGCAGACCGTTCTCCAACTCCTGCTAGAACTTCACCTTCTGGGGAACTCGTCACCCGACGGGCAACGGTCCCTTCGGGGCAAAGGGATTCTTCCCTTTCACGTGCAGTGTTAGCGCACAGGCGCTCTCCTGCTCGTCAGCGCTCTCCTACTCGTCAGCGCTCTCCTGCTCGTCAGCGCTCTCCTGCTCGTCAATGCTCTCCTGCTCGTCAGCGCTCACCTGTTCCCCGGCGCTCTCCTGATGTTCGCCCTCCTCGTCAGCGCTCTCCTGAGGACATCCTACATTCTGTGGTTCCTGAAGAGCGCTTAGCGCGCCAGCATTCTTCTGCTCGCCCTTCTGCAGTGTTAGCGCACAGGCACTCTCCTGCTCATCAGCGCTCTTTTGAGGATCATCGCCCTCCTGCTCGCCAGCGCTCTCCTGTGGTCTCTGACCATCCTGCAGTCCCTGTTGGACACCTGCGCGCCATCAGTCTCCTGAGCTCTCTCGCGATCCTCATCCTGTATCTACGCAACATCGTCCGCGTTCTCCAGCGCGTGTTTCAAAAGCACATGTTCGCCCATGCGCCTACAATCTTCCTATTAATGTTCGTGAACGCGCCGCGCCACCTGTACCTTCACAGGATCTCTCGCGTCGCCCCCTTGCTCGCCAGCGTTCACAGACGATTCTAGTATCGCCTGTTCGTCAGCGTTCTCCTACGCGTCAACGATCACCTGTTTATCGGCGATCTCCGGACCGGCCGCGTGATTTACAACCTGCGCGCACGCGTTCTCCAACGCTTCGTCGACCAGAGGTTCTGGAAGGACATGGTTCGCCATCTACTAGCTCGCCATCGCGCGATCATTCACCTGCGCGTCCTGCGCGCTATCGCTCGCCAACTCGTCACCATGCGATAACGCGCCATCGCTCACCTGCGCGTCAGCGTTCGCCAGCTCACCACCGATCGCCTGCTGATCTACGCCGCCAGCGACCTTCCTCGCCCACGCGGCAACGCGTTCCCTCACCATCGCGCCAACGCATTCGTTCGCCGACTCGGACACGCGCTCGTTCACCTGTACACCCTCGCGCCCACTCGCCTGCGCGCCCGCACGATCATTCGCCTGCGCGCCCGCGCGATCATCCGCCTGTGCGGCCGCTCGCCTGCGCGCCCGCGCGACCGTTCGCCCTCGCGCGACCGTTCGCCCTCGCGCGACCATCGTTCGCGGCGAATTTCGCAGCCAGTGGTAGCAGCAGGAACGCGTGTTCCTAGACAGCGCTCGGGATAGCCTCCATCCAAACGCAGGACTGTAGTGCTGGACAAGGAAGACACTGCGGAGAGGTTAGTGCATCATTCTTCCCCCCCTTCTTTTCAGGCAGGTACTGTGGTGTCCACTCCAAAGGATCGCCCGATCCCTTTCCCTCCAGCGAGGATTTCGGACTCTGTGTCCGTGGAACAACAGACTTGGTTTGGTCCTCTGATGCGGGCGTTAGTGAGGGTTATGAAACCAGCACTCGCCGATCAGGGTAACAAACCAACGGCTGCCGCTCCCACGCTGAAGAGAAAGAGAGGAGTGGACTTCGTGGTGACTTCCCCCAGGGCGAAGTTGGTTCCCAAGAGGTCTGTCGCGAAGCCCCCTTCTCCTGCTCGAGTGCTTTCTCCTTCTCCCGTGGACGAGGCTTTTCCGTCCTTGGGTGAGTCCAGTGAAGCGGTAGTCTTCCCCTCGACACCAAGGGGGGAGACTTCGCTTCATGGAGAGAGTCGTCTCGTGAGGAAGGGGCTCCTCGAACCTCTTTGTTGGGATCCTGTATCCCTCCCAGGAGGGAATCCAAGGACTCCAAGACCGTCCCGAAATCATCTTCGAGGATTCTCCAGGAACCCGCGGCTCCCCGGGGGAACGTCCACGCTTCACCCCAGGAAGAGATTCCTGGGACATGAGACTTAGCTGCCAGCCCGCAAGGAGGAAATCAGCAGGAATCTGAACATGCCTTCTGGCAGGTCCTGAGCCTGATAAGGCAACTTAACGGGCTTATGGACCCCGTGATCGCCCCCCGTGAAAGCAAAGACACTATCTTAGATGAAGTGTATGAGGTTCGGAAGGCCCCTAAGTCCAGTGCGGCTCTGCCCTGGTCTCGGGGTCTGAAGAGTGCCAGAGCTAGGGCTAACGCTCAGCTCGCGATTCTTGCCTCCTCCAGTCGTTCCTCTGCCAGGAACAAGCTCATCCCCCCTCCTCGTCTTCAGCAGAGGAGGTATTTCGAGATCTTGGGTGAGTCCAGCCTCGCTCTTCCTCTCCATCACTCCGTGGAGGAGCTGGCGAAGGGAGTTCCCCTTGAGAAGCTCTCTGCCCGGCAGGTGTCGTTCTCGGCGGCAGAGATCCTTAGCCACGAAAAGGTCGCTAAGTGTGCCATGCAGGCCACTTCGTGGGTGGACTTTTGGCTAGGAACTCTGGGCATCCTATTGCGCTCGGAGGACTTGTCCAAGGTGACCAATAGGAAGGTCCTGGAGACCTTCTTACTCTCGGGCACCCGCTCCATCGAGTTTTTGGCGCACCAGGTTACCACCCTGTGGGCCAACTCAGTGTTGAAGCGGCGCGATGTTGTGGCCAAGAGATTCCATCCGAAGGTCCCAGCCGTGGATGTGTGTAGGCTCCGACATGCTTCCCTTCTGGGGGAGAACCTGTTTGAGCCTCAGGACATGGAGCGAACGGCTGAGAGGTGGAGGAAATCCAGCACGGACTCCCTCCTCCATAGGGCCCTTACAGCTCGACCCTATAAACCTCCAGCTCCTCCGCAACAGCAGCAGCAGCCTCGCAAGGCTCCAAAGCAGGCACCGGCAGTTAAGAAGGTGGTGTCTAAGCCCCAGCCCTTTCCAGCCAAGGTCAAGAGGGGCGGTAAGTCCTCCAGTGAAGGCAAGACTCCTAGGGGTGGCGGCCGCGGCCGCAAGCCCTAGGGGTGGCAGTCCCCCTGCGTGTCCACCTGTGGGGGGATGCCTTCAGCGTTGCGTCCGCAGGTGGCAGCAACACGGGGCCGATGCTTGGACGGTCTCAGTGATCGGCCAAGGCTATCGTGTCCTGTTCACAACATCTCAACCTCCCCTGACAGCGAATCCAGTGTCGTTGAGCTCCTATGCCACGGGATCGGCAAAGGGGCTGGGCCTTCGGGCCGAAGTCGAGACCATGCTCGAGAAGGGTGCTCTCCAGGAGGTCGTCGACGGCTCCCCAGGCTTCTTTAGTCGACTCTTTTCTTGTAGAGAAGGCTACTGGAGGCTGGAGACCTGTCATCGACCTCTCAGCTCTGAACGGATTTGTCAAGCAAACCCGGTTCAGCATGGAGACAGCAGACACGGTCAGACTTGCAGTGAGGCCACAAGACTTCATGTGCACACTGGATCTAAAGGACGCGTACTTCCAGATCCCAATCCATCCGTCTTCCAGGAAGTACCTGAGATTTTGCCTAGACGACAAGATCTACCAGTTCAAGGTGCTGTGTTTCGGTCTCTCCACAGCTCCTCAGGTGTTCACCAGAGTGTTCACCCTGATTTCATCTTGGGCGCACAGGAACGGCATTCGCCTCCTTCGTTATCTGGACGATTGGCTGATCCTAGCAGACTCGGAGTCGACCCTTCTTCGGCACCGAGACAGGCTTCTGGATCTTTACCAGGATCTGGGGATCGTGGTAAACCTCGAGAAGTCCTCTCTGCAGCCGTCCCAACGACTGGTTTATCTAGGCATGCTAATAGACACCAATCTCCACAAAGCCTTTCCATCAGACGACCGGATAGCAAGGTTGAGTAGGGTGGCGGAACCTTTCCTCAGGCGAGAAGAGCTCCCCGCCCAGTCGTGGTTGTGTATCTTAGGTCACCTATCCTCCCTGGCTCGTCTGGTTCCAAACAGCCGCCTCAGGATGAGATCCCTACAGTGGCGGCTCAAGTCCCGGTGGAATCAAGGATCCGATTCTCCGGACATTCTGATCCCAATGGGGTCTTTGGAACAGACGGACTTGCGATGGTGGCTGGTCGACGAGAACCTGCGGAAGGGAGTGAGTCTTCTCGTCCTCCCCCCAGAATTGACTCTGTTTTCGGACGCGTCAAAAGAAGGGTGGGGGCGCACGTTCTGAGCCAGAGGGCCTCAGGCCTTTGGTCAGAATCAGAAAAGTGCCTACACATCAACCTGCTAGAATTGAAGGCCGTCTTTCTGGCTCTTCAGCAGTTCCAACGGTCCCTGGCGGGTCACTCTGTGGTGGTGATGAGCGACAACACCACGGTAGTGGCTTATATCAACAAGCAGGGAGGCACTTTTTCGCAGCAGCTATCCTATCTTGCAGTAGAGACTCTGAGGTGGACCGAAATCCACTCGATAATACTATCAGCTCGCTTCATTCCTGGCAAGAGGAATGTGCTCGCCGACAGTTTGAGCAGGGCCTCGCAGATAGTGAGTACCGAGTGGTCTTTGGATCCTCAGATAGCCAACAAAGTCCTGACTTTGTGGGGTTCCCCGACTGTGGACTTGTTCGCGACAGCATTGAACTTCAAGCTGCCCCTGTACTGCTCCCCAGTCCTGGACCCCAAGGCACTCTGGCAAGATGCTTTCCAGCAACGGTGGGACAACATCGACGTGTACGCCTTCCCACCGTTCTGTCTGATGAGAAGGGTGCTCAACAGGACCAGACTATCGGTCAACTGTTCGATGACTCTGGTAGCTCCGCTATGGCATCACGCGGAATGGTTTTCGGACCTTCTGCAGCTCCTGACGGAGCTCCCGAGGGAACTTCCTCCACGACACGAGCTTCTCAGACAACCCCACTCCGGCGTCCCTCACAAGGCCGTAGCCTCGCTTCGGCTTCACGCCTGGAGACTATCCAGCGTCTCCTTGCGAAGAGAGGCTTTTCGCAACAGGTTGCGAAGAGAATGTCTCGGCACCTGCGAAGGTCCTCTGAGGGAGTCTACCAAGCAAAGTGGAGAGTCTTTTGTGGTTGGTGTCGTGGGAGGGGTATCTCTCCACTCGATGCCGCTATTCCAGCAATAGCGGACTTCCTCGTTTATCTGCGGGAAGAAATGCGCCTTTCTGTCTCGGCAGTGAAAGGCTATCGCTCAGCCTTAAGCTTGGCCTTCAGGCTGAAGGGCGTGGATATTTCTTCATCGCTAGAACTCTCTTTACTCATACGCAGCTATGAGCTTACCTGCCCCCAGTCGGAAGTGAGACCACCTCCTTGGAACGTGGTTCGAGTCCTCAGGTCTCTTAAGAGACCTCCCTTCGAGCCATTACGCCAGGCCTCCGATCGCCACCTGTCTTGGAAGAAGGCTTTCCTACTCGCTTTGGCTTCGGACAAGCGGCTTAGTGAACTTCATGGTCTCTCGTACGACATCGCCCATTCAAGGGGATGGGGGGAGGTAACGTTCAGGTTCGTCCCTGAGTTTATTGCCAAGACTCAGAATCCTGGAGTGCCGGATCCTCGCTTCGACTCTTTCAGGATCGCGAGTCTCCGTTCTGTAACAAGCGACCCAGACCAGCTGCTACTATGTCCAGTGAGGTGTCTGAGGCACTACTTGAAGAGAACGGCTGCAGTCCGTCCTCAAGTGCGAGCTTTGTTTGTGAGCACAGGCAGGACTAAGAGGAGGGTCACCAGGAACACCATCTCTGCTTGGATTCGAAGGGTTATCCACCATGCCTTGAATCCGGACCCTCCTCCATCACGTCGCCCTCTGGCATACGATATCAGGGGTATTGCTACATCCCTGGCCTTCAAGAGAAACTTCTCTGTGACGCAGGTACTTCAAGCTGGGGTCTGGAAGCGTCAGACGACCTTCACAGCCCACTACCTGCAAGACGTGACCCACAGGAGCCTCGATACGTTTTCTATCGGCCCTGTGGTGGCTGCACAACAGCTGGTTTAACCTCAGGCTCCTTTTTGGACAAGTAGCAGTAGGTTGAGGACGTTGTTACCCGGTCTTAGTCTGCGTGAATGAAAGAGTATGTCTGACCCTTACTTCTTTCTTCATTCTCCCCTCTCTTGGGGAAGCAGCATCCTGGTCCTCGCATAGCTGACCTCGACCTCTGCAGGTAACCCATGCTTCTTTGTGCTCCTAGTATTAAGCTTAATACTCTTGCGTCTCCCATACCCTGACGAGGTGGTATTGGGAACGTCCTATCCTAGAATTCCTATCTGAAGGTCTCAAGGTCAACTTCATAGGACGAGTCACACTCTCCTCCACACACTGCTTATGTAGGCCACTCGTTCCTAGCGATGCTAGGAACTTGTGAGGTACAGGGGCTCCTTTTCTCTAGTGCTGCTCACTGAGGGATTGAGCCCCCGGGCAGCCGAAGTCAGTAAGGCTGGGGACTTTCCACCCTTCCTAAGGGATAAGTCACCCAATGTAAATAGCGTGGTTTGTATTTCGGTTACGGAACAAATGACAAATTCGAAGATATTTTGTATTTTTCCTAACCATACAAACCTTAGCTATTTACACATATGTGCCCACAATCCCTGACCCCCAAGTCAAGTCCTACCTCTAAGTGAAGTGAAGCAAGTCACCGGTGTGTGGGGGGGGAAGGGATAGCAAGCTACCCTTCCCCTACTCCCCGCTAACTAGCGCGGGGGTAATTAACCCTCGTTAAAACTATTGGCTCGTCATTTCAGCTGCGCTAAAAGGTAAACCCAATGTAAATAGCTAAGGTTTGTATGGTTAGGAAAAATACAAATTATCTTTGAATTTGTCATATTCTAGTAAGTCTGCCATTTGAAATTTTTGATAGGTGTTGAAGTTTTTACAATAAAATTTTTTCATCCTTATACAGTTTTTAAAGTAATTAACACCTGTGACAGCAGCTGTGTTTCTATACCATGGTATCTGGACTGTAATTCGTACTGGGGAGAGCTCGTACATGTATCTCAATTTGCTTGTATATAGAATAAATTTGTTCCGTAACTGGAATACAAACCACGCTATTTAATAGGGGTACAGTATTACTTTCGGCGTAGCTGAAATAACGAGCCATTAATTTTTAATGAGGGTTTACTACCCACACCGCTAGTTAGCGGGGGTAGGGGAGGGTAGCTTGCTACCCCCCCCTCACACACTTCTGCTTGAGCTCACTTTGCTCTCGGCTCGGATGGTGGTCGGATGTATCCGCTCTCATCCTTGCCGTCATATTGGCAGCCATTAATTCTTTTTTCTTTCTTTTTCTAGTTACTGTGTATGTGAAGTTGACCTCTGCAACCATGCGCACCTGCCCTGGTTTTCCTGACCGCCCCTGTAGAACGTTCATGATGGCGGTCAAGACTGATCCTCACGCCCTTTGTCCTTCTTGTAGGGGCCAACGGTGTGATAATGTCAACAAGTGTAGGGAGTGGTCTGCCTCCCAGTGGGAGAGGTTTTCGCGACGATGGAAGAAGTCCAAACGGGATATTTCTCCTTCGAAGGTTGCTTCGAAGGGAGAAAAACCCAAGGCTTCTTCTTCCGTTGCCCAAACCTCCTCCCAAGCTCCCACTCGGACGGTCTCTTTCAAGAGACCGTCTAGTGGTAGTGTAGACCAATTTATTATTAACCAACCTCGGGTCTCGAGAGATGACGTTGCTTCCCCTAGCGAAGAAGCTCCACCTCTCCCCCCGGGGAAGGACATGTCACTAACACCTCTGTTTCAGCTTTGGTCCTCCTTGGGGCTTACGGGTTCGCCCTCCATGGAGGTTTTGCTTAACTACATCTGATTGAGTGCTGCTGTCAAGCAATCATCATCACTGTCTGAGGTTAATCCTCTGTCTCTTGTCGACGTTGTGGGGTCAGAGGTGTCCAATGCAGTTTCATCCATCTCCTTTTCCACTCCAGACTCTACAGTAGCTGACGGCTTAGTTTCCCCCGTTCCTGATCAACCTACGAGGGGGAAACTAAGTCCATCGTCGATCTCTCCTGCTAGTGTTTCTCTCCCTCGGGGGAGTTCACTTACAGAGATTCCTCTTTGGAGGACAACTAAAGGTCTTGCTGATCCAACGGCTCCCAGAGGGTGCATCCGTCGGAAGGCTCGCTTTCCTCTTCACCATAGAGGCCTTCCTTCACCTGTGGTGAGGAGATGCCTCTTTGGTTCAACGTCTTCTATGCAGTCCCCCGCAGAGGAGCCTCTAGACTGATCATCCGTCACTGCACCTGCATTGGTCCTGGACCTCTGCAGATTGTTCACTATCTCTTTCGGTGGAAGGTCGTCCTTTTAAAGGACACGTTGACCTTCCACCCGACAGACCTGCTGACCTGCCGTCGCCTTTCCTGCATGGGCCTAACAAGGCTCCAACTGAACATGCTATTGCGCGCCAACAATCTACGCGCTACGCACCCACGAAACCTGACAAATGCTCATCAGTAGCTCGTCAGGCCCCATCACTACAGCGCGCTGATCTTCCTTCTCACCCAAACACAGGTCATCGTCAAGAGCATACGCTCCAACAAGAGCATGGCTCTACCACGCGCCATGCGCCAACGATCTCCTGCGCGCCAGGGCTCGTCTGCGCACTCTGCACACACTGCGCCTACCCGCCAATGATCTTCTACGCGCCAGCGACCACCTGCGCGCCAACACTCACCTGCGTGCCAACGTTCTCCTGTGCGCAAATTACGTACGCGTCATCGTTCTCCTGCGCGTCAGCGCTCTCCCGCGCGCCAACATTCTCCTGCACTTGCGCATACGCGCCCTACAATATACTCTCCTGAGCGCCATGCTGCGTACTATCCTACGCGCCAGGTAAAACCTGCATGCCAACTTTCTCCTGATAGCAGGCCTACAGACAAGTCAGCCATGCTGCCTTCACCCGCTCGTCATCCCTTACCAACGCGCCAACGGTCACCTACGCGCCAGTGCTCACCTACGTGCCAGCCTTCTCCTGCATGCATCTACAAGGATATACGCGCGTGTCATGCGCACGCTCACCAATCCTCTCTTAGGGATGCGCGCCAACATTTTCCCGCACGCCCAGCATGAATCTACTGTGCGCCCGCGCGCTAGAGGACATTCTCTTGCACGCGCCCGCCCTACGGCTGTTACAGTTGCGCGTGAACACTCTCCCGCGCACATCGTGATTCTCCTGCGCGTCTGCGCACGCGCGAATATTCTCCCGCGCTCGCCACCGGTCTCCCGCGCACGAGCCCTGATATTCTCCCTCGCGTGAGCGCCATTATTCTCTTTCGCGCGAGCGTCAATATCCTCCCGCGCGAGAGCCTACGCATCTCAAGGAACGACGTCCTGCAAGGTCGCTATCGCCTCATTCCCCTCCCTGCAAGCGCATACCACCACGCATTGTGGGAGAGGGGAAACTTCCAGAGGGGTTCAGGATCCCAAAGCTACCACAGGCAAACCCACCTATTCCAGTGACTCCTCCCAGGGATCCTTCAATCCCTTTCCCTTCAAGGGGTATGTCTGACAGTGCGTCCGGGTTCAGTGCCCTGATCAGAGCCGTAACTCGGGCTTTCAAGCCTGTCCTCTCTGAATGGGGACACGGAACCATGGCTTCCTCTACCCCACTGCCTCTCCTTCCCTTTCAGATGAAGATTTCCCGTCTCCAAGGGAATCACGTGAGGAGAGACTTTCCCCCATCACACCAATGGAGGAAACCTCTCTTTGCGCCGAGAGTTCCACACAGTCAGGGATTGGAAGGAACGTGCCACCCTTTTCAATGTTGGAGTCTTACATCCTTCCCAGGAAGGAATCCAAAGACTCCAAAACATTGCCTAAGTCCTCCACTAGGGTTAAGATGGAGCCAGCTAGCCAATCAGGGAATGTCCGTGATTCTCCCCAAGAAGTGCCTTCGGGGATAGAAGGAGACTTCGCTGCAAGTCCTACAATAGGAGGAGACCAGCAAGAGTCAGAACAGGCGTTTTGGCAAGTTCTGACTCTAATGAGGGCTCTCAACGGGTTTTCCAACCCAGAGATCCCTCCTCGAGAGGGCAAAGACACGGTCTTAGACCGAGTCTTTGGTACTCAAAAGGTACTCAAAAGCCCTCTTAAGACCAGTGCAGCCCTGCCCTGGTCTCAAGAGGTAAAGAGTACCAGGGACAAGATCTCCCAGCAACTCTCCGAGATGTCCTCAATTGTTCCGGTACCACCAACAAGCTCCTCCCACCTCCTCGCGTACAGCAGAGGAGGTACTTCGAGATCCTAGAGGAGCCTTGTCTAGCTCTTCCACTTCACCACTCGTTGGAAGAGCTAACCAGGAGAATCCCTCTTGAGAGAGACTCCAACCAGCAGGCCTCGTTCTCGGCAGCCGAGATCCTCAATCAGGAGAAGGTCATGAAGTGTGCTATGCAAGCTACTTTGTGGCTCGATATCTGGTTGGGGACCTTAGGTATCCTGATACGTTCTGAGGATTTCTCCAAGGAACGTACCAGGAAAGCTATGAAACCTTCCTTCTCTCAGGTACTCGCACGATCAAGTTTCTGGCCCACCAAGTCTCGAACTTGTGGGCAAATACCATCCTGAAACGTCGGGATGCAGTAGCTGAGAGATTCCATCAGAAAGACCCTAGCGCGAGATCAATAGGCTCAGACATTCCTCCATAGAGGGGTCTGTTCTTTTCGAGCCTAAGGATGTGGAACATGCCGCTGAGAGGTGGAGGAAGTCGCATCAAGACTCCCTCCTTTATAGGGCTTTAACATCCAAGCCCTATAAGCCTCCAGCACCACAGCAGTCCCGTCCAGCCAAGACCACTACGACGACACTAGCAGCGAAGACGATGGTGTCTAAGCCCTTTCCTGTCAAAGAAAGGAAAGGCAAAAAGTCCTCCAAGGGAGGCAAAAATCCTAGAGGGAGCAGCCGAGGCTGCAAACGCTAAGGATAGGCAGTCCCCCTGCATTTCCACCAGTGGGGGAATGCCTACGAAGTTGCTCAAACAGGTGGAAGCAACTCGGGGCTGATTCCTGGACAAGCTCCGTGATCAGTCTAGGATATCGTGTCCCGTTCATAACATCTCTACCTCCCCTGACGACGAATCCAGTGTCCTTGAACTCCCTTGCCATGGGATCGGCAAGGGGGCAAGTCCTTCAGGGAGAAGTCCAGACCCTGTTGAAGAAGGGCGCTCTCCAAGAGGTCCTCGACAGATCTCCAGGTTTCTTCAGTCGACTCTTTCTTGTAAAGAAGGCGTCTGGAGGCTGGAGACCAGTCATCGACCTCTCAGCTCTGAACAAGTTTGTCAAACAAACTCCGTTCAGCATGGAGACGGCAGACACGGTCAGACTAGCAGTAAGACCGTAAGACTTCATTTGCACACTGGACCTAAAGGACGCGTACTTCCAGATCCAAGTCTATCCGTTTTCAAGGAAGTACTTAAAATTCAGCCTGGACAACAGAAAATACCAGTTCAAGGTGCTGTGCTTCGGTCTTTCCACAGCACCATAAGTCTTCACCAGAGTGTTCACCCTAATATCATCTTGGGCACACAGGATTGGCATCTGTCTTCTCCGTTATCTGGACGACTGGTTAATCCTAGCAGACTCGGTGTCAACCCTTCTTTAACACCGAGACAAACTTCTGAGACTTTGCCAAGATCTGGGGATCATGGTGAGTCTCGAGAAGTCTTCCCTGCTTCCCACTCAAAGACTGGTATACTTAGGCATGAATATACACACCGCTCTCCACAAAGCCTTCCCATCAGACGACAAGATAGCAAGGCTGAGGAAGGTTGCAAGACCTTTTCTCAGACGAGAAGAACTTCCAGCCCAATCGTGGCTATGTCTCCTCGGTCACCTTTCATCGCTGGTCCGTCTAGTTCCCAATGGTCGCCTCAGGATGAGATCCCTCCAGTGGCAACTCAAGTCCCGGTGGAATCAAGCTTACGACTCCCCGGACACCCAGATCCCCATGGGACCTGTGGAACTGACGGACCTCCAGTGGTGGTTGGCAGACGAGAACCTACGAAAGGGAGTGGATCTTCTCGTCCTCCCCCGGATTTGATGCTGTTTTCAGACGCTTCAAAAAAAAAAGGGGGGGGGGGGCACGTGCTGCACCACACAACCTTAGGCCTCTGGTAAGAGTCAGAAAAGTACCTCCACATAAATCTAGAGATGAAGGCTGTTTTTCTAGCCCTTCAACAGTTCCAACAGTACCTGGCAAGTCGCTCTGTGGTTGTGATGAGCTACAACACCACAGTAGTGTCCTACATCAACAAATAAGGAGGTAAAGGAGGTACTTTTTCGCAGCAACTATCCCATCTAGCAGTAGAGATACTGAGATGAGCTGAAATCCACTCGATACCACTATCGGCACGCTTCATTGCGTGCAAAAGGAATGTGCTTGCCGACATTCTGAGCAGAGCATCTCAGATAGTGAGTACCGAGTGGTCTTTGGATCATCTAGTAGCCAACAAAGTCCTGACTTTGTGGGGTTCTCCGACTGTGGATCTTTTCGCAACGGCCCTGAACTTCAGGCTCCCGCTATACTGTTCCCCAGTCCCAGACCCCAAGGCTGTCTGACAAGATGCTTTCCAACAACGGTGGGACAACATCGACGTTTACGCCTTTCCCCCATTCTGTCTGATGAGGAGGGTACTCAACAAGACCAGAACATCGGTCAATCTTTCAATGACCCTCATAGCTCCGCTATGGCATCACACGGAATGGTTTCCAGACCTTCTGCAACTCCTAACGGAGCTACCAAGAGAACTCCCTCCACGACACAATCTACTCAAACAACCACACTCCAACATCTTCCACAAAGCCGTAGGTTCACTACGACTTCACACCTGGAGACTATCCAGCATCTCCTCTCTGAGAAAGGATTTTCGCAACAAGTTGCTGTCAGGATGTCTGGACACCTGCGAAAGTCTTCGGCAGCAGTCTACCAGGCAAAGTGGAAAGTCTTCTGTGGTTGGTGTCGTGGAAGGGGTATCTCTCCACTCGATGCCACTATTCCAACAATAGCGGAGTGCCTCGTGTATTTGCGGGAAGAAATGCGCCTTTCATTCTCGGCAGTGAAAGGCTATCGCTCAGCCTTAAGTCTAGCCTTCAGGCTGAAAGGAATGGACATTTCTTGATCGCTAAAACTTTTTCTACTCATGCGAAGTTATGAACTTACCTGCCCTCAGTCGGAAGTCAGACCTCCCCCATGGAACGTGGTTCGAGTTCTCTGGTCTCTTAAGAGACCTCCCTATGAACCATTACGCCAGGCATCAGATGGCCACCTAACCTGGAAGACGGTATTCCTGCTAGCTTTGGCCTCGGCCAAGCGAGTCAGCAAATTTCATGGTCTCTCGTATGAAACCACCCAGTCAAGGGGATTGGGGAGAGGTAATGTTCAGCTTCGTCCCTGAGTTTATTGCTAAGACTTAGAATCCTGGAGTGGCGGATCCTCGATTTGACTCCTTCCGCATTTCTAGTCTCCGTACTGTAACAGATGACCCAGACCATCTCTTACTATGCCCAGTAATGAGCTTGAGGCTGTACCTCAAAAGAACAGCCGCAGCCCGTCCTCATGTGCCAGGTCTATTCATCAGCACAGGAAGGACTAAGAGGAGGGTCACCAAGAACACCATCTCTGCATGGATTCGTAGGGCCATTGACCTGGCCTTGAATCCAGACCCTCCTCCATCACGTCGCCCTAGAGCTTATGATGTCAGGGGCATAGCTACATCCCTGGCCTTCAAAAGAAATTTTTCAGTGACAAAGGTTCTTCAAGTTGGGGTGTGGAAACGTCAAACAATATTCACACCCCACTACCTGCAAGACGTGACCCACAGGAGACTCGATACGTTCGCTATCGGCCCTGTGGTGGCTGCACAACAGCTGGTTTAAAACCTCAAGCTCCTTATTGAACAAGTAGCAGAAGGCTGAGAGCATTGTTATCCGGTTTTAGTCTGCATGAATGAAAAGGTTTGACTGGCCCTTATTCTTTTCTTCTTCATCCCCTCTCTTGGGGAAAGCAGCATCCTGGGTTCTCTGCATAGCTGACCTTAAACCACTGCAGGTAAACCATGCTCCCTTGTGTTCCTAGTATTAATGTTAATACTGTTACGTCCCCATACCCTGATGAGGTGGTATTGGGAAAGTCCTAGTCTACAAGTTTCCATCTAAAGAACTTCAGAACAACTTTTTAGGACAAGTCACACTTCTTCATACCTTCACACACGGCTTGCGTAGGTCGCAGACCTTGCGTAGCAAGGTTTTAGCGAGGTGCAGTGGCCCCTTATTTCTTGAGTGCTAACACACTCGGATAAGGAGCCCCTTGTCAAAGCCAAAAAGCCAGACTGGCTGGGACGTCCACCCTTCTTAATGGGTGAGTCACCCCTATTAAATAGCATGGTTTGTATTCCAGTTACGGAACAAAGGACAAATTCGTAGATAATTTGTATTTTTCCTAACTATACAAACCTTAGCTATTTAACCAATCTTGCCTGCCAGCCCTATCCCCCTTGAAGTCCTACCTCCAAGCAAAGTGAGCTCAAGCACAAATGTGTGTGAGGTGGGGGGTTAGGAAGCTACCTTCCTCTACCCCCGCTAACTAGCGGTGTGGGTATTAAACCCTTGTTAAAAATTAATGGCTCGTCATTTCAGGTACGCCGAAAGTAATACCCCTATTAAATAGCTAAGGTTTGTATAGTTAGGAAAAATGCAAATTATCTATGAATTTGTCATTTTTCCCATTAAAAATATTTAAAATACCCTTAATCCATTTCAACCCTCTAAATGACGTCTCATACTTGAAAAAAAACAAATATTGTATAAAAACATGATAGAAGGAGTATGTAAAGATATTAAAATGTTTTTTTATAGTGTACTTAAGTTGGAGATGAGACAATTTGGTCTAACGAAGATGCTGGCGGAAGGGGAAGGTAGCGGAGATTGAAGGAGGAAGATCGAAGACTTGGTTTTTGTTATCGCTACTTAACACTACGTATATAACCCTAAACTTAAATGCTACTTCACAATTTTTTTTCATCTTATTTTTTATTTGATCATTTTCGTTTATGAACAGATTTTCGGAACTTTGAAATGATCTTAGCACCTTTGGCTGGCATTATATCCTTGAGAGATTCTTTCTTCTTCAAAATTGTGCAGACTGTAGATGCTGAACGTCTTAGCAAAAAGGCCTTCACATGAGCACATTTTTCATGTTTCTTAATTATTTCACCTTTCATTTCTTTTGACATCTTCATCATCCTCTCTGCACTGTCACTAGCACTTAACTTCTTAGGAGGAATTATTAAAAGAAAGTTAGAATAAGAAATAGTATTCACAAAACACGAGGCAAGAGATCGCGAGTGTAATGAATCAGTTGGTTACTCGACAAGGTGAGCGCACAAAGTGAATGAGAGAGTGTTGGAGGCTAGACATTGGAGAACGCTGTGTCGTCACTGCTCACTACGCCATCCAGCAGCAGTGTCTCGCATTCATATCAAATTCTTGCTGGCATAACAAAGCAAAAAATTGACCGAGTGACGACTCATATCTCAGAAAACCTGTACGTTAATTCACCGGTAGGTCAAGGTATTACTGTATATTATTATTATTATTATTATTATTATTATTATTACTTTCTAAACTACAACCCTAGTTGGAAAAGCAGAATGCTATAAGCCCAAGGGCGCCAGCAGGGAAACTAGTCCAGTGAGGAAAGGATATAAGGAAAAACTACAAGAAGTTTAAGAACAATAGTAATGAATATTATTAAATTGAGAGAATGGCCCATGTTGAGAGAATGGAAAATGGCTGTCTGCTAAAGAAGGTGATGAATGCTAGAGTTGATGGGAGAAGTACAAGAGGAAGGCCAAGGTTTGGGTGGATGGATGGTGTGAAGAAAACTCTGGGTGATAGGAGGATAGATGTGAGAGAGGCAAGAGAGCGTGCTAGAAATAGGAATGAATGGCGAGCGATTGTGACACAGTTCCGGTAGGCCCTGCTGCTTCCTCCGGTGCCTTAGATGACCGCGGAGGTAGCAGCAGTAGGGGATTCAGCATTATGAAGCTTCATCTGTGGTGGATAATGTGGGAGGTTGGGCTGTGGCACCCTAGCAGTACCAGCTGAACTCGGTTGAGTCCCTGGTTAGGCTGGAGGAACGTAGAGAGTAGAGGTCCCCTTTTTTGTTTTGTTTCATTTGTTGATGTCGTGCTTTTGGTATGTGTATGTATGTATGTATAAAACTTACCCGCTGGTTATATAATGGCTAAAGCCTCTTGACGCCGGCAGCAAATTCAAAATCTCGCGGTCTATCACAGATATGCCAGGTGTACACTAGCGCCCTTGTGGTACAAAAGGTAGAACTATACCCAACCTATTCAGATTTTCTCCTGCCGCCATAGCTGGCTGTTCATTGGAAATTCTCTCTCGCTTATTACTCAATTTTGGACGTTGTTTGGTGATGTACTACGTTTTTTGAGTTTGGGGTATCGCTTTATTGATTTAGTTTTCATTTAACTCTTGAAATCTTTGTGCTGGGGTTATTTTAAATAATTTAACCTTTGTTTTTGTTACCGGTCTCTCTCTCTTAACCTTTCAATATGGCCGACCCCTTCCCTGTTATTCGGAAGTGTGTTAAAGGTTGTTGTACTCGACTTCCTAAGGCATCTGTAGATCCGCATAATATTAGCAGTAAATGTAGGGGAAAATTATGTTCTTTTGAAGATCGGTGTAATGAATGTGCTTCTTTAACCAATGAGGAATGGGTAACGTATGAACGTTATATTAAGAGATTAGAGAGGGACAGGGTTAGGCGCAGTTCTTCACGCTCTGTTGATTTAACCTTGCCTAATGTAATGAATCCTATTCCTTCTCCCGTAGTGGTAGATAAAAAACCGAAGGAACCGTCTATGAAGGATATGTTTACCGCTATCCAGGCTCTTGGTGAAAAAGTGGAAGCCTTAGCGGCGGATAGAAATCAGATTTTATCCAAAATCAATTTACTGAAAAATCATGAATCGGAAGGAAATGTGAAAAGTGTTCCGAATGTGTTCAGTGTTGTGAAGGGTTCGTCTGTTCGATCTTGTCGTTCGCCCAGCCTACGACCGCTTTCAAGCTCCTGAACCCATGGGAGAAGTAATGTCGTACGGCAAAAGGCAACGAGAGGCTTCATCAATCGTTCAGACGTTCCCTCAAGCAGTCCTGCTACCGTAGTACAGGTTGCTCACTCCCATCATAGAAAAGATGAGGGTAGTGTGTTATTGCCGTCCTCCGATGAGGGTTCGGGCAGCGAAGCCTGGCGTCGCGCATCCAGACCACTTAAAAGAAAGTCACACTCGGTCGCTCAACGTCACGATTCGCCTAAGAGTCGACCAGGCTGTAGTTCTTGGGATACACCTGAACGTTTCCCTTCTCCTGTCACTTGTACACCTGCGAAGCGCTATAACCGTGATGTAGTTGACGATGAGTTACAGTCAGATGCGGAACTGGTGCCTGTTGCCGATGTAACTAGTCATGCGCCACCGCTTCGGTCGGATTGGCTTTCGTCACCCAAAAGTGAGAAACGTGTTGTTAGCGAAATAGAAGACAATATTCCCTTAGTAAAGGAATCGTATATATCGCATTCTAGCGATCCTAAGTGGTCGATGCTTTTAGGCATGAAACACCAGCTCTCGTCGATAATGCGGTCTTATCAACCTGCGGTTGGCAGTGAGATGGGACGTCAGTCTTCGGACCCGTTGTCGCACAGGCGGCCTGTTGTCCCTGATTCTGATGTGATATCGCACAGGCGATCTCCCATTCGCAGTGCTCAACACCAGGTTGATTTGGACGAGTCTCGTCAGGGAGTTGTTTCTAAACAAAAATCTACTTACGGACGCAATGAAGATCAGCGAGGACGGGTGGACGCAATGTGTCATCGTGACGGCTCTCGGCAGTCGACTCATGATTCTATTGAGCGGAAACGTCAACAGCGTCCCACGCGACGGCTCTCGGCAGCTGACTCACGGCATAGAGCGTCAGCGTCAACGACATGCGGACGCTAGGCGTCCGCGCGACAACACACGGCAGTTAACTCTTGGCGTCGGGCGTCAGTCCATTCAACAGCAAACGGACGCTAGGTGTCCTCATGACGACACTCGGCAGTTGACTCCTAATATCGAGTGTCAGTCCATTCAACTGCAAGCAGATGCTAGGCGTCCACGTGACGACCCACAGCAGTTGACTTCTGATGTCGAGCGTCAATCCATCCAACAGCAAGCGAACGCTAAGCGTCCACGCGACGCCACACGACAGTTGACCGTTGACGTCGAACTTGAGTCCATTCTTGGCGTCACACATCAGTCGACATCGACCTCTCCTCTTCACTTTGAGGCTGTTACCCAGACTGTAGGCGAACTTAAGCGAAAGACTGTTGATCGCACATCAGAGACAATTATTGAGCATGGCAAGCGCTCCCATTCTGACACTGACGCTTCGGTTCAGGCTGCAGGAACAGCTGAACTGCCAGAAGAACCTGAAGAAATTTCTGACATTGATGAACTATTGGAAGCCGTTTCAGAAGAGGAAGAGGAAAACATTATCAACATTCGGTAGACCTTAAGAAGTTGATGTTGATTTTCACAGGCCTTTTTCCTGACCACTTTACTCCTGTGGCTCCTCGTTCTCCTCCATTGGAATTTACCTTAGGGAAGGCGACTAAGATACCCATTTACACTAAGATGGTGCTCTCACGCTCGTCTAAACGAGCCCTGAAGTTAATGGGTTTCTGGATGGAGTCAAAGAGGATTCTTGGTAAAACGGCCTTTGTGTTCCCACCTGCAGGACTTGCGTCCAAATCCAGTGTTTGGTACGAGACTGGGGAAGTTCTGGGCTTGGGAATGCCTGCGTCTGCCCAGGGAGATTTCTCTAGTCTGGTAGACTCTTCTCGTCGGCTTGCCTTGAGAAAAACGAAGGTATGGTGGTCAATGACAGAGTTTGACCATTTACTTAAAGGTTTGTTCAGAACCTTTGAAGTGTTTAATTATTTAGATTGGTCATTGGGAGCCTTAAGCAAGAAAGTCTCTGAAATGAAAACCACAGACAATACGGGTCTTGTCCATTTGATGTCCCGCATGGACAAAGGTTTCAGGGATGGCTCTAACGAGTTGGCTGCCTTGTTCACGGCTGGAGTAATTAAGAAGAGGGCTACTATTTGTTCCTTTCTCTCAGCGGGAGTCTCACCCTACCAGAGATCGGAATTACTTTTCTCCCCGCTGTCGTCTACTCTTTTTCCACAGGAGTTGGTAGGAGAGATTGCCACTGCTCTTACCCAAAAGGCCACACATGACCTTGTGACCAATATGGCCAGGAAAGCTCTACCTTCTGCGTTTTTGTCCCGTAGACCTAAGGAAAGTACTTCTGGGGTACGTCCGTCTCAGCCCTTTCGTGGCAAACCCTCCGGAATGGGTTCTTTCAGACCCAGTGGAGGGAAATCTAAGAAGAGAGGAGCCAAGACTGGCCGAGGTAGAGTTTGACTGCCCTATCCTTCAGACAGCAGTGAGGGCCAAGCTGAGTTACTTCTGGAAGGCCTGGGAGAAGAACGGGGCAGACCCCTGGTCCGTTCAGGTGTTGAAGAAAGGATACAAGATCCCATTTATTTCAGATCCTCCACTAGTCACAGATCCGGTGGATCTTTCACCCAAGTACAGGGAGGGACCAAAGAAGCAGGCCATGCAGCTTCAGGTGTCTCTGTTACTAGAGAAGCAAGCAATAGAGAGGGTGCAAGAGTTAACATCTCCTGGGTTTTACAACCGGCTGTTCCTAGTTCCCAAGAGTTCAGGGGAATGGAGACCCGTGCTGGACGTAAGTCTCCTAAATGTTTACGTCCAGAACACGACATTTACCATGGAGACTCAGAAGACAGTTCTGGCTGCGGTAAGGAAGGGGGATTGGATGGTTTCATTAGACCTCCAGGATGCCTACTTCCATATTCCAATACATCCCTCTTGCAGACGTTATCTGAGATTCATGTACCGGAACGAGGTGTTTCAATTCAGAACGTTATGTTTCAGTCTCAGCACTGCTTCTCTGTTGTTTACCAAGATCATGCTGAATGTAGCAAGCATGCTGCACTCAAGGAGAATCAGGGCCTCTCTGTACCTGGACGATTGGCTTATAAGAGCCACCTCAGCTGATGGCTGTCTGAAGGACTTATGAATGACACTGGAATTGACCAAGGAACTGGGACTCCTGGTGAGTTCGAAAAAATCGCAACTGACTCCATCCCAGAAGATTCTTTATTTGGGGATGGAGATTCACAGTCAGAGTTTTCAGGCTTTTCTGTCACCTGTGAGGATCCAGACAGCTCTCCTAAAACTTCAGGACTTTTTAACAAAGAAACGCACCTCAGTAAGAGAATGGATGAGTCTTCTAGGGACTCTCTCATCATTAGAGAAGTTCGTGACTCAAGGGAGGTCACATTTACGCCCCCTTCAGTTTCATCTCAGTTGGCATTGGGAGAAAGGGGACAGTCTCGACAACGAGAGCATTCCCATAACAGACTCCATAAAAGAGCATCTTCAGTGGTGGAACAACGAACACAGACTGAAGGAGGGTCTGTCATTACAGCAGAAATGCCCAGACCTAGTGTTGTTTTCCAACGCCTCAAACTCGGGGTGGGGAGAAACATTAGGGAAGAAAGAGATCTCGGGCCAGTGGACGAAAGAGCAGAGTACTCTCCATATAAACCAAATTGAACTTTTGGCAATACATCTGGCTCTCAGAGGCTTCGAAGAGCATATTCTGGGCAGAGTAGTCCAAATCAATGCGGACAGCACCACAGCCCTAGCGTATATAGCAAAGCAAGGGGGGACCCACTCGTGGACTCTGTACGAAATAGTGAGGCCTCTTCTTATATGGGCAGGGGAAAGGAAAGTGACATTGTTAACTCAGTTTGTTCAGGGGATCAACAATGTAAGTGCGGACTGACTCAGCAGGAAGAATCAAGATCTCCCCACAGAATGGATTTTGCACCAAGAGGTCTGCAAGAGTCTGTGGCGGTTATGGGGACGGCCTCTCGTAGACCTTTTTGCAACTGCAAAGACAAAGAGACTGGAGTGTTATTGCTCACCGGTACCGGATCCCGAAGCCATGCACATAGATGCTTTCCTAATGAATTGGTCACACATGGAAGTTTATGCATTCCCTCCGTTCAAGATCCTCTACAAAGTGATGCAGAAGTTCTTGTCCCACGAAGAAACCAGGATGACTCTAATAGCTCCGTTCTGGCCGTCAAGGAGCTGGTTTCCAGAGGTACTGGAAGGGATGATAGATTGCCCGAGAAGCCTTCCTTTAAGACCAGATCTTCTCAGACAACGCCACTGGTGTCGAAACCACCTAAACCTCCAAGCTCTACGTCTGACTGCCTTCAGACTATCGAAAAACTCGCTAGAGCTAGAGGCTTTTCGAAGAAGGCAGCCAAAGCTATTGCGAGAGCAAGGAGGCCTTCCACCATCAAGGTCTATCAGTCTAAGTGGGAGTTATTCAGAGAATGGTGTAGAGCTAACGTGGTTTCTACTTCCAGTACCTCTGTAGCTCAAATAGCAGATTTCTTCTTAGACCTTAGAAATAAACATAACTTCTCATCCTGTACAATCAAAGGTTACAGAAGTATGTTAGCTACAGTTTTTAGACACAGGAACTTAAACCTCTCCAATAATAAAGATCTACATGACCTACTTAGGTCTTTTGGTACTTCCAAGGGAAAACAATCAGAATCTCTTGCCTGGAATTTGGATGTAGTCCCTAAATTCCTCATGAGTGACAGATTTGAGCCTTTACAATTTGCGTCATTTAAACATCTAACTATGAAAACTTTGTTTCTAGTTAGTCTAGCCACTGCTAAAAGGGTGAGTGAAGTTCACGCTTTAAGCAGGAACATTGGTTTCTGAGATGGTAAAGCCATTTGCTCCTTGCAATTGGGGTTTTTGGCCTAGAATGAAAATCCTTCCCAGCCATGGCCCAAATCCTTTGAGATTCCTAACCTTTATGATGTGGTGGGAGACGAGTTGGAGAGGGTGCTTTGCCCTGTAAGAGCATTACGTCTCTATTTGGACAGAACTAAGGGTTTGAGAGGCCACTCAGATGCTTTGTGGTGTGCAGTTCGAAAACCCTCACTGCCCATGTCAAAAAATGCCTTATCTTTTTTCATTAGGCTCTTAATTAGAGAAGCTCACGCCCAGTGTGATGAATCAGATCAGAGGCTTCTCAAAGTGAAGACACATGAAGTCAGAGCGGGTAGCGACTTCAGTGGCTTTTAAACAGAACCGTTCTCTGCAAAGTTTGATGGAAACGACCTTTTGGAGGAGTAAGTCAGTATTCGCATTCCATTATTTAAAACATGTTCAGACTCTCTATGAGGACTGTTATACATTGGGTCCATTTGTAGTAGCGAATGCGGTAGTAGGTGATTGATCTACCACTACATTCCCTTTTCCTAATATCCTTTTCTTTCTCTTGGAACTTGGTTTTTTAATTTTGGTTGTATGTGGAGATTGGTCGTCAGTCTTCCGCAATCTATGGTTTGGTCAGGTGGTCAATTTGTTCCTAGAGTGTGCCCGGAACAAGGGTATTAGTTGAGGTCCTGTCATGTTATAGGTTATTGCACCGTTTGACAGCTCCTAGAGATCATCAGCCCCCTTGGTGGATTGCTGGATCTCCTAAGGATAGCAGACAAAATGAGGCAGAGTATCATTGCTGTCAGCGTCCTTATCAGGTGAGAACCTCTTAAGTTGTTTATGTAACTCTTAAGAGAATTTCCAATTATGCAGCTGTCTCTGACCCACCACCAATGGGTGTCAATCAGCCATTATATAACCATCGGGTAAGTTTTATATTTAAAAATGATATTTTCATAATAAAATAAATTTTTGAATATACTTACCCGCTGGTTATATAAGTTAAAAACCCACCCTCCTCCCCTCTAGAGATCATGGGGCATGGAAAATCTGACTAGGTTGGGTATAGTTCTACCTGTTGTACCGCGAGGGCGCCAGTGTATACCTGGCATATTTGCTACCGGCGTCAAGAGACTTAAGCCATTATATAACCAGCAGGTAAGTATATTCAAAAATTTATTTTATGAAAATATCATTTCACATGTTTTGGAATAGATGAGAAATAGGAATCAGCTAGGTTAATGTTAAACCCAACAAGGAAGATCTTCTTCAAATCTGACTTGATGGTGGTTAAAGTGCTAACTGTTAGGCCTTTGCCAAATAAGAACCTCAAGAAAGAGATGTCTATATTCGGAGACATACGAGTATGGTCTGAACTCTTAGGGAATCTGCTAGTTGTTAACGGCCGAATCATATTGGTGAATTGTCGAGTCCCTTTTGTCTGATTCGATGAAGAGATCGATTTCTGGTTCAATGTTCGCGTCTCTACGGGCTGCAAACTTCCTGTAGTCCACAAAGTCAGAGTTTTGGCTACTCTTGAGCAATCCGACACAGTGAGTTTGGATTACTTGAGTCAGTTTGGGGAACGGAATCCGGAAGGGATGGAGTTTCAACTCGAGGAGGAGAGGAAACCAACTGTTCTTGGCCAGTTAGGTGGTACTGAAGCCACTGCCCCCCGGAAGGAGCGTAGTTTGTGTAAAAGTCTCATTAGAAGATTCACTGGGGGAAATAGGTAAACCTTCTTCTAATGGTTCCTGAGTATCCACCGGAATGAAATTATGTCTAGAGACCATTCTGACTCCAGTGATTTCGTCCTGGCTAGTGAGTCTGCTCTCACATTCTGGATTCCCGCAAGGTGAGTTACTGACAGGATCCAGTTCTTTTCTGTTGGCCAGGCGAAGATAGTGACCAGGATCCGATTCAGGTAGGGTGACTTGGATCCTCCCCTGTTGACGCAGTGTACTACGTCTGTGCTGTCTGACACTACTCTGATGTGACTCGACCTCGGAGGAGAGAGTCTCTTCAGGGTCGAGAACACTGCCATGGCTTCGAGAACATTGATATGGGTCTGTTTCATGTCGGGTGACCAAGACCCCTGAAACATCTGATGTTCGGAGTAATCCCCCCATCCACTTAGAGGCGTGGCTGTATGGAATGTCTCTTGTGGAGGTGGGAATTGTAGAGGAACCGATTTGGAGAGGTTCTTCGGTTCGGACCATGGGCGTAGTCTCATTTCAAGACATGAGGGGATCTTCGAGATCTTGTCTCTTAAAGGTACTGTAGCTCTCTTTCTCCAAACTCGATTGATGTCTTTGAATTTTTGTTATTGAAGTGAATTGGAGAAGGCCGATGATACTTTCTATGGTTCTTCTGGACATCTGTTTGTGTTTGAGAAAATTCTTGATCTTGGAAGCTATTCCTCTTACCTTTTTGGAAGGGAGAGACAACGTGTGCTTCGAAAGGTCCCACTGAATGTCTAACCATTCTAAGTGGCCTGATGGTTGCAGGCGAGACTTTTGGAGATTGACCCGAAATCACAGGTTGTCGAGAAATCGAAGTACTTCCTTCGTAGCTCTGTTGCCTTCTATGGCCGACCGGGCCCAAGTGAGCCAACCGTCCAGATAAGCCATGATCTGTATCTCTTGGTTCTTGAGTTGTTCTAACACTGTCTCTCCCAGTTTCGTGAATATCCTGGGATCATTGTTGAGGCTGAAGGGCATGTCTTGAACGCAAAGTCTTTCCTGCCTAGGCAGAAATCCAGATAAGAAGAGAAGTTTCGAGCTATAGGCACATGATAATAGACGTCGGTAAGATCAACAGAGGTGGTGACGGCCCCACGGGAAAGTAAGTTCCGTACCTGAGAGATAGTCAACATCCGGAACTTGTCACAGAGAATGTAAGAGTTTATCTTTGACAAGTCCCGGTCCACTCTCAATGCCGACAAGCCTTTCTTCGGAATTGTGAACAGGCGGCCTTGGAACTTCGGTGATCGGTCCCGTTTGATTGCTTTCTTCTTGAGTAACTCTGTGGTGTACTCTTTCAGGATGGGAGTGGATTTCTGGGAGAAGGTCAATGGTGGAGGAGGAGGACCTTGTGGCCATTTCCACCTCAAATCTTTAGAGATTATGCTATGAGCCTACGGACCGAAGGTCTAATGGTCTTGAAAGTGGTAAAGTCTCTCCCCTACCGGGACCACCTCGTTGTGAGGGAGTGAACCTAGGTCCTTTCCTTCCCCGAGCCTCCTTTTTCCTAGGTCCGCCTTGATGGCGGAACTGTCTTCTACTCCTGTATCTTCCTCTCTGGTGTCCACGAAAGGAACCTGAGGGTTCGGAGCTAGGGCTGTATGCAGGCGAGGGCATCCAAACGGGGTTGGGCTGTGTACCTGGGGAATCAGTGAGGTATCCCACCTGATGAGGGGGAATCCGGATGCATAGGCGTCGAATCAGAGGAAGACTGTGATGTCGAGTGGGTAACTGACTATTGATGGCAGTGACCCCGGTTCGTTTTGTAGAGAGCAACTCTCTGCTTCTTCTTGAAGAAAGCTTGCTTTTGGTCTTCGACCTTCTTTCTGGCAGTGAGGCCCTGCCTTTCATGCAATTTTGGGTTGCTCTCGTATCATCTTGTAGAACCTTGTTCACCTCCTCCTGAGGGAAGAGGGTTTTACCCCATCAGGAGGAAACTATCAGCCTGCTCGATTCCTGTCTGATAGAGGCCTCAAACAGAACGTATTTCCCACAACTAACCCGATCAGACCACCAAACGTGTAGGTCGAATTGGAAGGGCAGAGATTGGTTCTTCATGAATATCCTAAACAAAGTCTCAGTGGGATAAATCGAGGCTAGGGTCTCCCCGAGGTGGGGTCCGGCTCTTTAAGAGCCGACATGGCCGAACCTTCTTTGTCAGCTTGAATAGTAAGACCTGTCCATTTATCCTTAATAGGCAAGGCAACAATGAGAGCAGTTGTAGATATGGCGTATTCCCCATTGTATGGGGTGAGCTTGTAATTATCGTACCCACCAGACCGACAACATCCTGGTCCAGACAGATCGGGCCTGCCCTTTAGGAAATAATACCGTTACCTTCGGTACCTTGTCTAACCTAACCAAGGCATGCTCTTTCAATCGAACGAATCCGTTGAATGGGAATTCTAGTCCCTGAGAGTAAATTCTAGGTCCTCCAGAGGGCGGACGTCTATGCCATCCAGAGTTATGGTACCATCTATATATGGGACATGTAAGGCAAATTTCTATGTGTTGTTTTTATCGAAGGAGGTTACTTCGATACGCCTGGGGCTGTAGGGGGAGTCATCCGAGTTCCTGAACGGATCCGACTCACCACCATATCTTTGAGCTCCGTCATAGCCCCTTGGCTTGCCCTAGAATGTGTTGTATCTGCTCTTTAACCCTACCCCTGGCTTTTAGTAGTCACGGTTTTATGCAAGGTAATATGAACATCAGGATCCTTTGAGGGTCCTAGGTCGGTGAAGCAGGTAATTGCAAAGCTGAAGGCTCAAAACTCATCACCACCTACCTGCCCGTCCATGGGGTCGATGTCCAACCCTAGAGAGGACACTCCAAGGAGATAGGGTCCTCTAGATGGAGCATTCCTTCCAAACCTTGATACCCAAGGGCGGAGAGCCGCTCTTGCAGGCCGGAGAGATTCATCATCATCCTGAAAGAAGTGAGGGGATTAGTGATGAAGGAGAAGACCGTTCTCCTCAATAAGCAATGCATACATTAATCCGGATCAAATTAAATCATCGCCAAAGGATACCAAAAGGAAACATATTAGAACCAACTTACATCATGGGTCAGGAGTAGGGAGGACAGCTCTTAGCAGAACGTGCATGACTCCGGGAACCATACCATGTAGACGGATCTTCTGTAAAAGAAAGGGGACATAAGTCTGGATGTTCCTTGAAACTCTGGTTAGTGATCCTATTCACAGGCTGGGATCAACCGTATAACTATAACTAATAATAATGCCTATATTTATGCATATATTTAATTATAAATATGTATAAATATGGATAAATATCCATACAACATCGTGTTCAAATAGAAATAAATTTCTACTCAGTACTTGGAACCGAACGCTAGCCCCTTCTAATGAAAAGCCAGGTCGAAACCAACCATGCCATGAGAGGCTATCTGCTGTTCCTTGAGACTCTGGTCAGTGAACAGATGAATCAATAGAATACTAATATCCAGTAACCACATAACATGTAACTATAAATCTCATCGGTAAAATATTGTTAACCCCGGTTCTGAACGTCTGAGTCAGGGGTGGCCAACCTATGGCGCATTCGCCAAAAGTGGCGCACTATACCCCAAAGATAGTAAATTGAATGACTTTTCTTTAAAATTGCTAATTATGTTCATATATTTTCATTAGGACTTTCAAGAATAGCTAATGAATATTATCAACGCAAATTCAAATTTTCATTAAAGTAAGTACAGTTTACTTTGTATTCATGTTAAATCCTTTCCTTTACAGCTAAAACAAAAGATTGGCCACCCGTGGTCTGAGTGATCTCTGTTGCCACCGGATCTCCGGTGACAAAGGTCCGTCATAGTGAAAACGTGAACATCAGAGGAAATCTAATATTAACCTCAATGCTGTACGTCTGTGTGATATCCGGTTAAGCCGGAGATTCAATGAAAAAGGACCGTAATAACGAAATTGTGATTATTCATGAAAAAGGGTTCGTACCCTGGTTCTGATCGTCTGATTGATCAAATTGTTAACTCCAGTTCTGATCGTCTGATTGATCTCTGTTTGTACCGGAGATCTGGTGACAAAGGTCTGTCATCGTGAAATCGTGACCCTCAGCGGTACGATAACATTCCTCAATACTGAATGTCTGTGTTATCTCCGGTGAAGCCGGAGATTCGATGAAAAAAGGGACCGTAATAATGTAATTGTGATCAATCATGACAAAGGTTCGTGTGCAAAAGGCCTCGGTTGGAGTCTGAGTGCCGGATTTCACCGTTGCACTCCAAATATCTGACTAGTTCTCACCCAATGAGTATCCATTATAGCGGAGTATAACTCAAGGCAGAGCTAAGGGTGCCGGCATAAAGCGACCTCAACTAATGACTCATACACTAACGTAACCTATTAATAGTGCTAGCTATATTAACAGTAACCACAACAATAAAACGTGAATATCATTAAACGTAATATCATCAACTCGGAGAACAAGAGGAGGCAGGAATAACTCGTGATCTTATAAAAACGGAAAACGGGAAATCCACCTCCCTTACTCGAGCTTAATAAAGAAAACGAGAGAAGGGGTAACTCGTAACTGTAGAAACAGAAAACGAGCACTCTATGCTCACGCTCTCAAGGTTACATGATAAAAAACTAACATCACACAATGATATAAGAAAAATAATAAATTTGATTGCTTTTTTCTTAGTAATTGTAATAACCAAGAACGAAGAATAACGACAACTTAACAAATAAACATAAAGATATAGTCTAAAACGAGCACCTTTCTGAGGCGTGTACAAAACTATAACAAAGACTAAATCGCTATTCTTCGTAGGTCCAAATTGGACTTGCTAGCAAATAAATACCATAGTAAAAACCAATAAAGGGATTTTGACGAAGGAAAAATCTATTTCTGGGGAGAGACCTGTGGCGCCCGGTGAAAAGGGTCCTTCTAATATACCTTTTCTGATAAAACCTTCCAATTATACCAGAGAAAGATAAAAGCATGGAATGCAGAGGTTACAACCCTCGCGCGAGCACCTTGTGGGTGTCGTGTATAAAGCAAAGGTGCGTGAAATCCACTATTCACAGGTTGTCTTCCATTTAGTTAATTCCTTCGTCAAAGGGATGGGCCGATACAAAGGCCCTAGCCAACCCACCAGAGCCACGCCACCCACGCCCCGACGCGAGCGCCATCTGAACAACATCCTTCTGTATTGGACACGATGGCTTGGAAAGGAAAGGGTGGGATTGTGTAAAAATAAAAGGGAAGGGTTTCACCGGGCGCCACAGGTCTCTCCCCAGAAATAGATTTTTCCTTTGTCAAAATCCCTTTTCTGGGTCGACCTGTGGCGGCCGGTGAAAATGTACCAGAGAATGCCATCCAAGCCCAACAATAACTACTAATTTAATGAGGGGAGAGAAAAAACACCATGTAAAGAAAAACATATATAATTAAGGTAAGTAAGCATAAATCATAAACTAGCCACAGGGCATAGTGAGAGTAAGGCTAAACAAACATGATAACGGGGAAGCCTCCGAGTATCAGAGTAAACATGCAACAAAACTTACATGGCTAAGAATACCCCAACTCTAAAATTACTGTAAACACAATAATAGTTACAATCATATTAACCTAATATGTAATAAGGGCTAACGAACCACCAAGGAAGCGGCGTCGTGGTGCGAGTGGCGGGTAGTAGGGAGAAGAAAAGAGATGGATGAAAGGAAGAACAAGAGATCACTGGGGAGAGATACGTCTCCCAGCTGCAACCGTTGGGTATTTAAGGGCCTGTAAGTTCTTTAGATAGTGGCGTTTGAAGACCATAGGAGATTTCCAACCCGTGTACTTTTTAAGGTCATCAAAGTCCATATTTTGGAAATAATTGATGGAGGTAGCCACTGACCGGATATCATGAGCATGGGGAAATGATCCCGGATTGGCTTGTTTAATGAAGTATAGGATCTGTTGCCTAATACCACGTATGGAAATGGTGCCTCCTTGTTCTCTGATAAACAAGGGGCCAGACGATCGGGTAGCCGTCCTGGCTAAAAAGGCCCTGAGAGTAGTGACTGGACATAGAGAAGTATCTTGGAGAAGAGGAATAATCTTCCAAGGGGACCACCTATTTTGGGGGTCTTCATTTTTAGCTAGGAACGCCCTGTCTGGAGAAAGAAGTACTTCACCTGAAGGGAGGAAATATATATTTTCTGAGTTTCGTGAGAGAGCTGCTAGTTCTGAGATTCTAGCACCCGAGGCCAAAGCTGTTAGAAATAAAGTCTTCCTAAGAAGAGTGATATAGGAGCAGGATTCGTTGTCCGTGTCGGAGGCAAGTTTGAGGACATCATTTAGAGACCAAGAGACCTTCTGTGGACGAACCGAAGGTCGAAGCCTAGCACATGCTTTTGGAATAGACGAGAAATAAGACTCCGCCAGGTTAATGTTAAACCCAACCAGGAAGACCTTCCTCAGAGCTGACTTAATGGTGGTTATAGTGCTAGCTGCTAGGCCTTTGTCAAATATGGACCTAAAGAAGGAGATGGCTAAATTAGGAGTCATAACCGAATGGTCTGAATTCTTTAAGAAATCTGCTAGTTTCTTAACTGCCGAATCATATTGGCGAATCGTAGAGTCCCTTTTGTCTGATTCTATAAAGAGGACATTATCTGGGTCGATGTTAGCATCCTTACGAGCCGCAAACTTCATGAAATCCACAAAGTTAGGGTTTAGGCTATCCTTGAGGAATCTGACACAGTCCGAGTTTGGACCACTTGGGTCAGTTTGGGGAATGGGATCCGGAAGGGACGGAGTTTCAACTCGAGGAGGAGAGGAAACCAACTGCTCTTTGGCCAGTGAGGTGCCACTAAAGCCACTGCTCCGTTGAAGGAGCGGAGTTTGTGTAAGACTTTCATCAGAAGATTCACTGGAGGGAATAAGTAGATCTTCTGCCAATGGTTCCAATCCAGGGTTAATGCATCCATGGCATAAGCCTGAGGGTCCAGGTTCGGGGTCACATAACATGGGAGTTTGTGATTGAGTTGGGTCGCGAATAGATCTACCTGGAGACCTGGAATCAGCCTGAGTATCCACCGGAAGGAGTGCATGTCCAGGGACCATTCCGATTCCAGTGGGCTCGTCCTGGATAATGAGTCTGCTATCACATTCTGGACTCCTGCTAGGTGAGTTGCTGACAGGAACCAGTCTTTGTCGGCTGCCAAGGCGAAGATAGTGACCAGGATCTGATTCAGGTTGGGTGATTTGGATCCCCCTCTGTTGAGGCAGTGGACTACGGCCGTGCTGTATGAGACTACTCTGATGTGGGTCGACCTCGGAGGAGAGATTCTCTTCAGGGTCAAGAACACCGCCATGGCTTCGAGAACATTGATATGGAACTGCTTCATGGCGGGTGACCAAGAGCTCTGAAACATCTGATGTTGGGAGTAACCCCCCCATCCACTCAGAGACGCGTCGGTATGAATTGTCACTTGTGGAGAGGGGAACTGTAGAGGAACCGATTTGGAGAGGTTCCTCCGTTCGGACCATGGTTGTAGTCTCATCTTTAAGACAGAGGGGATCTTCGAGGTCTTGTCTCTTAAAGGTATTGTCGCTCTCTTCCTCCAAACTCGATTAATGTCTTTGAGTTTGGCTTTTAATAGGAGATCGGTCAGTGAGGCAAATTGTAGAAGGCCGAGGATTCGTTCTAAAGCTCTTCTGGACACCTGTCTGTGTTTGAGAAAGTTCCTGACCTTGGAAGCTATCTCCCTTACTTTCTTGGGAGGAAGGGAGAGTCTGTGCTTTGAAAGGTCCCAACGGATGCCTAACCATTCGAAGTGGCTTGATGGTTGTAGGCGAGACTTTCGGAGATTGACTTGGAAGCCCAGTTTGGCGAGAAAGCGGAGTACCTTCGACGTAGCTCTGTTGCATTCCTGGATCGACTGGGCCCAAATGAGCCAATCGTCCAGATAGGCGATGATCTGTATCCCTTGGTGTCTGAGTTGTTCGAGCACCGTCTCTCCCAGTTTCGTGAATATCCTGGGGGCAATGCTGAGACCGAAGGGCATGACTTTGAATGCAAAGGCTTTCCTGCCGAGACGGAAGCCTAGGTAAGGAGAGAAGTTTCGAGCTACTGGAACATGATAATAGGCGTCGGTAAGATCGATAGAGGTGGTGACCGCCCCAAGGGGAAGTAAGGTCCGTACCTGAGAGATAGTCAGCATACGGAACTTGTCGCAAAGGATGTAAGAGTTGAGCTTCGACAAGTCCAGAACTACCCTCAACGCCGACGAGTCTTTCTTCGGGACTGTAAACAGGCGGCCTTGGAATTTCAGGGATCGAACCCGTTTGATTGCTTTCTTCTTGAGTAACTCTGCGGTGTACTCTTCCAGGATGGGAGTGGGTCTCTGGAAGAAGGTCACTGGCGGAGGAGGGGATCTCTGTGACCATTTCCAACCCAAGCCCCTGGATATTATGCTGTGAGCCCATGGACTGAAGGTCCAATGGTCCCGGAAGTGATAAAGTCTCCCTCCTACCGGCATCACATCATTGGGAGGGAGTGAACCTAGGGCCCCTCCCGCGTTGGCGGAACTGTCCTCTACCTCTGAAACTTCCTCTCTGGTATCCACGAAAGGAACCGGAGGATTCGTAGGCAGGGTTGTATGCAGGAGAGGACATCCAAGAGGGGTTGGGCTGTGTACCAGGGGGAGCAGTGAGGTAGACTACCTGCTGAGGGGGAGCCTGTTGTTTAGAAGTCGAGGCAGCGGAAGACTGTGGGGAGGAGTTACCCCGGACCGTCTTGTAAGGACTAAACCTCTTTTTCCTCTTGAAGAACGTCTGTTTTTGGGGTTCAAACCTCCTTTTGGCTGAGAGACCCCACCTTACCTGCAAATTTTGGTTTGCCCTCTCGCCGCGTCCTGAAGAACCTTATCAACTTCGGTCTGAGGGAAGAGGGTCTTACCCCAGCAGGAGGACGCTATCAGCCTGTTCGGTTCATGTCTGATGGAGGCCTCAGACAGAACGAACTTCCTGCAACTAACTCGAGCTGACCAGAAGTCATGGAGGTCTATTTGGTAGGACAGTAGCTGGTTCTTTGTGGCGACTCTGAACAGCGTTTCCTCTGGGTAAAGCGATGCTAGGGACTCCATGGAGGTGATGGATTGGAGGGACCTAGCTAGTCTAGTACGGGTCTCGAACTCAGTTTTGAGAAGACTCTCTATTAATCTGGGAAGCTACTCAGAGAAAAGAGTAGAGGCACAGTCCGGGTCTAGCTTCCCCACTGTGAAGGTAGACGCCGCGTCATCCCAGGTTGCAGAGGTACCCGGAATAAGCAAAGAGGTGGGGTCCGTCTCTTTCAGAGCCGGCATGGAAGAGCCTTCCTTGATGGCCTGTATAGTCAGCTCTGTGACTTTGTCTATGAGCGGCAAAGAGATGGAGGCCGCTGTCGTAAAAATAGTGTAGGCACCTTTGTGTGGGGTGAGCTTGGAGTTAATACACCTCCACTCTGATAGTGTTCTGGCCCAGATAGCCTGGGCCTGCTCTTTTGGAAATATCACCGTTTCCTTCGGTACCTTGTCCATATGGACCAATGCATGTTCCTTTAATCGTACGAAGCCATTGAACGGGAATTCTAGGCCCGGGGGGTAGAACTCCAGGTCCTCTAGAGGGCGGGTGCCTATGCCCTCCAGAGTTAGGGAACCATCTAAGAATGGGGCATGCAAGGCAAACCGCCAAGGATTGTTTTTTATCGAAGGGCGGTAGCTTCGATGCGTCTGGGGCGGAAGGGGGAGGAAGCTGAGTTCTGGCGCGGATCAGAGTAGCCATCATATCCTTAATCTCTGTCATCGCCCCAGACTGATGTTGAAGTTGTTCTCTGACCAAATCTCTGACCAGTTGGATGGGGACGAGATCGCCCCAGGGTACCTGAAAGCCACCCGTTGGTTTTGTCTTGGATTTGGTAGACTTAGACTTCTTAGGAGTCGGGGTTTTACGAGGAGCAATATGAATATCAGGAGCTGTCGAGGGTCCGGGGACCGGTGACGTTGATACTGGCAAAGCTGAAGTCTTATAAGTTCGAAGTGGCTTCACCTTGGGTCGTACGGAGGCAGAGGGATCCCGAGGAGAAGCCTTAGAGTTATCAAAACCTAGAAAGGAAGAGGTAGAAGAGGGAGTAGGAGAGAAAAGGGTTTCCACCAACTCGGCACCACTTACCTGCTCGTCCCTGGGTTCTACGTCTATATCCAGATCTGCCACGTCTAGCGGTACGAGGGGTTCGTCCTCCGCGGAAATGGTGGCCCTGACTTCTTCAATTAAGGGGGCAGCAACTTCAGGGGAGACTGCAGCAGTAGTCGAGCCTGGGAAGAGACGGGAGGCCATGTCTCCATCGAGGAGATAAGGTGCGCCCGACGGGGCATTCCTGCCGAAGCCCGACACCCAAGGACGAAGAGCAGCCCTTGCTGATCGAAGAGAGACATCATCGCCCTGAAAGATTTGCAGTGATTAGTGATGCAGGAGGGGGTTTGCTCTCCAAAATATACTGTGTATATCATATTAATGGCCAAATTAGTGTCTGCCAACGAGAAATAAGGAACAAGAGGAAAACCCACTTACATCATCGTTCAGTAGAATTGACGACAGCTCGTAACAGAGCGAGCACAAATCCGGGAACCAGACCATGTACTGGGCCTGTCCCGGTTCCCGGATAAAGGGGATGGAGCAGTGCACATGTGACCGACAGAGGTCATGCCCAACGGGGTCGTTGAACGAGGCAGGGCATCCTTCGGCAGTACAACGGACCTTCTGTAAAAGAAAGGAGACATGAGTCTAGTGTTCCTTGAAACTCTAATAAGGGGTTAAAAAACCCTATTACTATAGAGCTCCGGTACTCACTGAATTCCTCAAGCCCCAATATTGCATTTAAATAATATCTGAATATCACATTTTAAGATGATACAGCCCCATACCATTGCTGGTGCTTTTATATTCAATTGTTTGTATTTACCTAATGTCCGTTAATGACAGAAGAATAAATAACCTAAAGCAATCTGCCGACCTCTGAGGATCGGGGAAGCAGTGACATGCCCTTAAAATAAATATAAAACACAAGCCTTAGCTAAAGGCAAGGCAAATATAAGTGTGAAGTGTATGGGCGACCTCCGGTGAAGCCGAAGGGTGATGAGATGTCCTGAATAATCCAATTGTGGCTAATAATTCCATTGTGAAATTTATAAATCACAAGCCATAGCTAAAGGCTAAGGCTTAGATAATAGTAAAGCGTATTTACGATCTCCGGTGAAGCCGGAGGGAGAGAAAAGGTCCTGAATAATTATAATATGAATAATAACTCAATTGTAATAACAATGGCTATTGTATGGATTTGGCCGTGGCCTGAGACCGTAGTAAGGGCCACCGGAGGGTCGTATCTAAACAATATGAAGCCCGTCCCATATAAGTAAACAATATATAAATATAACAATAGAACTAAAGTCATTGAGAATCCCTCATGGCGGAGTAGAACTCGAGGCGGAGTGAAAAAAAGTTCATAACTACTCCCAAGCCGTAACGGATAGAGGACGGAACTCGGACCAAAAATAACGCTAACTAATGAAAAGTAACCAAAATTAAATAACTCGTAAGTTATCATACACCCGTAGGGGGAGGGAGAACCCGTTGAATGCACAAAACAGAAAACGGGAAATCCGCTCACCCACCGGAGCTAAGAAAGAAAACGAGAGAAAGGGGTAACTCGTGACTGCGAACAGAAAATGGGAACCCCAAGCTCTCGCTCTCTTGGACACAAAATCAGGACTAATAAGCACACAACACTATTATAAACGTATAAAAATAAAATAAAATTGTAACATCAAGATAAGACTACGAACGAAGAATAGCGTCTGCTAAAACCAAATTAAATGGAAAAGTCGACTGACGAACGCCCCGGTGGGGCGGGTACTAAACTATAATAAAGCTAGATGCTAAACTTGTTCGTAGACTGGACTTGCTAGCAAAAAGTACCATGGGAATAATAACCATAATAATAATGACGGTTCAAAAGGCATAAGGCCAGGGACTTAACCAAGAACCTAAGTGACAGAGTACAAAACGGGCAGACAAAGATGAATTCCCCAAACAAACAATGGCCGCCGTGAAGGGCCAGACGGGAATGATAAAACAGACTATACTGAATATAAAACAAAAGCCCGGTACTACAAAAAGCTGTCAAAACAAACTATGGTACTTAACATTGGAATGGGTGAAGATGGAGCTTCGGACATGACAAAATAAATCCACGAGTGTGAAAATAGCCGAGAGCACCAAAACAAAATTCCACAATGCCGCAGTCCTAAAAGAAGGATGTAGTTCAGATGGCGCTCGCGTCGGGGCGTGGGTGGCGTGGCTCTGGTGGGTTGGCTAGGGCCTTTGTATCGGCCCATCCCTTTGACGAAGGAATTAACTAAATGGAAGACAACCTGTGAATAGTGGATTTCACGCGCCTTTGCTTTATACACGACACCCACAAGGTGCTCGGGCGAGGGTTGTAACCTAACCTCTGCATTCCATGCTTTTATCTTTCTCTGGTATAATTGGAAGGTTTTATCAGAAAAGGTATATTAGAAGAACCCTTTTCACCGGCCGCCACAGGTCGACCCAGAAATAAATAATGATAATAAAATTGGTCATAAAACGAAGTGATATAACCTAGATGACAGAGTACCAGATGGGCAAAATTAACTTGAAAAATTACCCAAGTGAACAATACCCAAAATGGCTGCCGATATCGAGGCAGGCCAACCGCTTCCAAAACTATAATCCACAATACTGGAAAAAGAACAAATGCCCGGTACTGAAATAAACTGTCAAAACAAACTATGGTACTTAACATTGGTAAAGGGGAAGTAGCAACGTCAGTCATGTTGAATTAACGACAATCACTTGCGAAAACACTGAGCAAATCACTTATCGCCTTTGCGGGCAAGTCCAAAACAGAAGGATGACCTGGAGAGCGCGAGTAGTAGGTGTCGGTGGGGTAGCCCAACTGTATTCTCTAGGGCCTACCATGGCCCTCCCCTTTGATGAAGGGATAATCTAAATGGAAGACAGCCCGTGAATAGTGGTTTTCACACACCCTTGTTAAATACACGACACCCACAAGGTGATCGCGCGATGGTATTAACATCTGCATTCCATACTTTTATCCTTCTCTAGTATATTTGGAAGATTTATATTAGAAAAGTGTAAAGAAGGACCCTTTTCACCGGGCGTCACAGGTCTCTCCCCAGAAATAGATTTTTCCTTTGTCAAAATTCCTTTTATGAAAATATCATTTCATATACTGTATTAAGTATAAAAGCTTGAAAATAACAAGAGAAAAAAATCTTCAAAATAACAAGAGGAAGAGAAACAAGACAAAATAGGGTGCCCGAGTGTACCCTCAAGTAAGAGAACTCTAACCCAAGACAGTGGAAGACCATGGTATAGAGGCTATGGCACTACCTAAGACTAGAGAACAATGGTTTAATTTTGGAGTGTCCTTCTCCTAGAAGAGCTGCTTACCATAGCCAAAGAGTCTCTTTTACCCTTATTAAGACGAAAGTAGCCACTGAACAATAAGAATGCAGTAGTTAACCTCTTGAGAAGAAGAATTGTTTGATAATTTCAATATTGTCAAGTGTATGAGGAAAGAGGAGAATTTAAGAATAAGCTAGACTATTCTGTGTATGTACAGGCAAAAATAAAATGAGCTGTAACCAGAGAGAGGGATCCAATGTTGTACTGTCTGGCCAGTCAAAGGACGCAATAGCTCAAGCGGTAGTATCTCAACGGGTGGGAATTATAATCTAGAAGCTTTTCTTGTGACATGAGGATTAGTTTTTTTTTTTTCCTGCACAAATACAAACCATCGTTCTTTACTATTGGAGAAGGATAACAGGGAAGCTGGAAACATCAGTTAAAACTTTTAATGAGATGTAAACAACCGGCAGGTAGTTACACTGCTGGTAGTGGCGAGGCGACTGCCTTCCCTGTAGCTCACTGCAACTGCAATTGGATTTCAGCCGTCAGAGAGTACACTTGGTCCACTCTGTTGGAAACTTTGGCAATTTTTTGCTTTGGAAATTATCTTTCAAATTTAATTAAAAAATTTCTTTCTCTTTCTAACCTTGCATGTGTGTGTGTTTGTGATTACTCATCATGCTAACATGCTCCTGAGTGCTGCCAAAAACTGTGTCACCTTTATGAGTAGTGTTAAGATGGATCCTCGTAGGCTGTGCCAAGGACAAGTTTTATGTTCAACTATTGTATACGATGTAGGTTATACATAATCTATTCAAAATGTTCATGGAACATTAATAGCAAAATGAAAATAATGGCCAGAAAACAAAAAATAAAACTATATTTAAGATGTAACTTAAATATTTACAGCATTACACAAAAATCCACCAAATACTCAAAGCACCAAAACTAATGAGTATATATACAAAGTTGTTATGAAGCTGGACAAGTTGACTTTCCAAACTTCTATACAATGAGGGACAAATGGCATTGAGTAGTTTCAGATATAAAATGTAGACACGAAGAAATATGTCTTATGCTTCTAATGATGAAAGTTGATTCAGTCTTCTTTGTCTTCAAAATACTTTATTGTTGTGTAAAGTCACTAAACTCCAGAGTCACAGAGGGTATAACTGAAGAATGTCTCCAAACACGAGCGGTGTCCAATCAGGTCTCTCTCGTCTCTGCTTTCTCCTGTACGTCTTCTGTCTTATATATGCGTGGGACCAATACTCCCGAATATTCGTGATGCACTAGAGGCGTCCGGGACTAGCTCATGCAACATGACGCCACGGTACGAACCCATTCTTGAATCATCTTGCATCATATAGCTCTCGCCCGTCAGACAACTGGCGCCGAAGTAAAATCAATAACTCGTAGAAGTTAAACTCAGCGATATATTGTCTCACAAATACATTAACATATATACAAATTAATTGTTTTATTTTTACTTTAACATATATGAAATATAATTATTTTATTTTTACATCAATGTACATGAAGAAATTATCCATTTTCACAAGTTTTGTGATGCAATATACATAAATTTAACATAACATATAACTACAAGTGTGTACTGAGGCCCTGCCATGTAGTGAATGTAGGGAGTGGTCATCCTCCCAATGGGTGTTGTTCGGCAGGAAGAAGAAGGCCAAAGTGGATTCGTTGCCTTTGGGGTCTTCTTCAGAGTCCAAGAAGTCCTGGCTTGCCTTTTCTTCGACTGAAACTTCCCCTTTAGACTCTTCACCTGGCGACCAGGTAAGGGTGATGTTCAGCTAATGTTTGGGCAATCCAAGGGGCAGGGAGATCCCGTCGTTTCCCCTAGTGGAACGCGGCGCCTCCTCCCCTTGTGACTTGCCGTCTTCTTCTCTTTCCTTGCAGAGATCTGACGCCCTACACTTGTTGTTGCCTTCCTTGTGCATCCCAGGTTTCCTTTTGGAGGACAGGCTTCATCAGTTCTCACAGCTCATCACCCCAATGATGTCTTCCCCTCAGAAGGCTCCCTTTGCAGGCTCTGCCCACTGGAGGATTCTAGGTTTATTGAAAGGTCTCCAATGTAGTTGCTCTTCATACTTTGAGGTCTTCCTATGTGGAGCCTCGAGGCTTTCGGAGTCTTCCCGTTAAGCTGTTACTTAGCTTTGGCGTGATCTTTTCTCTTTGGAGGCAGATTGTAGACTGGCCTCCATGAGGCAGTCTTCTACTTTGCCTGCTGCTGTACCGTCACTTCCTGGACTTTCTGCTCCTGCTAGAACTTCCCATACCATACCCTTTGCTTTTTGATTGTTGTCTTTGAGACCTGAAAAAGGGCTTCTTCTGTTTGAGCTCCTTGCGCAAGGAATGCCCTCTCTTTCTAGGAAGCCTACATGGGCTAGAGAGTTGAGTCATGCTTTCCTGCTTTGCCCTCATCAGGTTAGAGACATTCCCAATGCCCTTCGCCTTTGTTTTCAGCCTCGCCCCGTAGATCATGCAATGCTCCAGATAGCCCCGGTGGAGGGATTGCAGTTCTTATTGTCTGTATATTTACAGATGCTCCTCATCTGCTTCTAGCCATCGCTCAACATCGTGCTCTGGGCGCTCCTTCCCTTCATGCTCGAGGTGATCTTCTTCATTACTGCCCATACACGAGCAGGTAAACCTCATTATTGAGCAAATTTTCTTAACAGAAAAGTTTTATTTTGGAGTATCCCCCTCATCCTCCCAAGTGAAGGGAAGATGGCCAAATGTATGCAGGTTCATTTCTCCTAAATGACCATACATTCAGACAACATATTCTCCACTGATACAGATTCTTTCAAGGTTGTCTTCAAATTTCTGGAAGTGACCTAACATCTAACAGTCCTTGGAAGTGGCTTAGTAATTACCACTCCCTGAAAGTGACCTAACATAAAACTTGCCTCATCTTCATGCCCAGGTCGTTAGGTTGTAAAGAGTCATCACTTTCGCTTGTCTATAGGATTGAAGGGCTTGACATATCCTGGGAAAGTAAACTAGCCAGTTAGGTAGTAGGAACTTCCTCCAAGTCTTCACATGGAGGGAAGAATTCATGAGGAGACAAGCCGAGGCCACAACCGCTAGGATGGGCAATCCTGCTGGCAGAGATGGATGCAGCTTTGGGCCGAGCCCTGGAAGGCCTCCGGGATTCATTCAGGGTTTCGCGTTCCGTTTACACAGTCTTTCCCTCCACTGACCAAGGCTTCCATCGAGCTCTTATGCAAAGGGATCCACAAAGTTGCTGGCCTCCAGGCTGTAGTCTAGACCATGATAGAGAAGGGCGCTTTCCAAGAGGTCCTTGATGACTCCGTTGAGCATGGAGACATCAGACATGGTTTGACAAGTGGTAAGACCACAGGACTCCATGTGTACACTGGACCTAAAGGACACATACTTCCAGAACCCAATCCATCTGTCTTCAAGGAAGCATCTAAGGATCATACTAGATAACAAGAAATACCAGTTCAAGGTGCTGTGCTTGTCTTTCCACAGCACCTCAGGTCTTCACGAGAGTGTTTGCCCTAGTGTCATCTTGGGTTCACAGAATTGGCAAATGTCTCCTATAATTTCTGGACGACTGGCTGATTCTAGCAGACTTGGCGGTAATCCTTGAGAAATTGTCTCTGCTTCCCTCTCAATGACTGGTATACTGTACTTAGGTATGACCATAGACACCGATCTTCAGAAAGTATTCCCATCAGACGACAGGGTATTGAGGCTGAGGAAGGTTACAAGACCATTCCTCAGACGAGAAGAACTCAAAGCCCAGAGATGGTTGTGTCTCCTCGGGCACCTATCATCCCTGGACCGTCTAGCTCCTAACAGCTGCCTTAGGATGAGATCTCTCCAATAGCAGCTAAAGTCCAACTGGAATCAGTCCAACGATTCCCCCGACATTCTAGTTCTTAGGAGACTGTTAAGAACAGATGGACCTCAGATGGTGGGTGGCAGAGGAAAATCTGCCCAAGGGCGTTGACCTTCTTGCCTTCCCCTGGACTTGATGCTCTTTTGAGATAAATAAAAAGAAAGGTGGGAGGCCCACATACTGTACTACACAGCCTCAGGCCTATAGTCAGAGTCCGAAGGCTACCAGCACATACTGTATATCTTTTAAGAGATGAAGGCATCCTTCCTAGCCCTTCAACAGTTCCAACAGTTCCTGGCGGGTCACTCGGTGGTGTGCGACAACACCACAGTAGTGGCTTACATCAACAAACAAGGTGGTACCTTTTCGCAGCCCCTATCCCATCTGGCCGTAGATATCCTGAGATGGTCAGAAGACAACTCTGTGATTCCATCAGCATGCTTCATTCCAGGCGAAAGGAATGTGCTCGCTGACAACCTGAGCAGAGTGGCTCAGATAGTGGGCACTGAGTGCTCTTTGAATCATCTACTAGCCAACAAAGTCCTGACTTTGTGGGGTTCTCCGACTGTGGACCTGTTCACAACGCCCCTGAATTTCAGGCTCCCAATATACTGCTCCCCAGTCCCTGATTACAAGGCTCTAGCAAGATGCATACCAACAACAGTGGGACAACATTGATGTTTACGCCTTTCTTTCACTCTGTATGATGAGAAGAGTATTTGACAAGATCAGAACATCGGTCAATCTCTCAATGACTCTCATAGCTTCGCTTTGGCATCAAACATAGAATGGTTCCTGGATCTTCTGCAGCTTCCCAACAGAGCTCCCAAGAGAACTCCCTCCACAAAGAGATCTACTCAAACAGCCACATGCGAATATCTTCCACAAAGCCATAGCTTCGCTACGACCTCATGCCTGGAGACTATCCAGCATCTCCTCACTCAGAGAGGATTTTCACAAATTGCGAAACGGATCGCTTGACATCTGCGACGATCAACAACATTGGTCTACCAGGCAAAGTGGATTGTCTGCTATGGTTGGTTTTGTAGAAGGGGTATCCTTCCCCTTGATGCCGCTATTCCATCAATAGCGGAGTTGTGTCTTGCCTTTCAGATGAAAGGAGTAGATATTTCCTCCTCGCTGGAACTTTTTCTTCTCATCTGAAAGTTATGAGCTTATCTGTCCCCAGTCGAGAGTGAGACCTCCTTGTTGGAACGTGGTTCGGGTCCTTCAGTTTCAGAAGGTTCCCCCTACAAACAATTATACCAGGCAACAGATTGCCGCCTCACTCTAAAGATGGTGTTCCTACTTGCTTTGGCTTTGGCCCAAAGAGTTAGTAGACTTCATGGTCTCTCGTATGACCTTGCCCATTCAAGGGAATGGGAAGAGGTAAGTTTATTGCAAACACACAAAATCCTAGATCCTACAAACAATTATACCAGGCACTGGGAAGAGGTAAGTTTATTGCAAACACACAAAATCCTAGATCCTACAAACAATTATACCAGGCACCAGATTGCCGCCTTACTCTAAAGATGGTGTTCCTACTTGCTTTGGCTTTGGCCCAAAGAGTTAGTAGGCTTCATGGTCTCTCGTATGACCTTGCCCATTCAAGGGAATGGGGAGAGGTAAGTTTATTGCACACAAAATCCTAGATCCTAGATTTTATTCTCTCTGGGTAAAGAGTCTCCATTTTGTAACCGATGACCCAGATCAACTGTTACTATGGCCAGTAAGGAGTTTGAGGTATTACCTCAAAATGACATCTGCAGCTTGCCCCCGAGTGCCAGCACTCTTCGTGAGCACAGGGAAGGTCAAGAGGAGACTCACAAAGAACACCATCTCTGCTTGGATTTGCAAGGTTATTGACCCTGTATTGAATCCCGATCCTCCTCTGACATGTAGTGCCATAGCTCAGGACGTTAGGGCGTTGGTACGTCCCTGGCATTCAAACAAAACTACAGTGGGGCACAGGTATTACAAGTGGCTGTGTGGAAGCATCAGACGACCTTCAATGCCCACTTCCTGCAAGCTGTAAGCCACAAGAATATGGAAACTTTTTCCATTGATCCTGTGGTGGCTGCACAACAATTGGTTTAACACCTCAAGCTCCTTGATGGACAAGTAGCAGAGGGTTGAGGGCAAAGGTTACCCTGGATTAGTCTGAATGAATGGCCAAGAATGACTGGCTCCTTTTTTTCATCCTTCCCTCTCGGGGAATCATCACCCAGAGTCCTCTGCAAAGCTGACCTCGACCAACTGCAGGTAAACCATTGTTCCCTTGTGTAACTTGGTATTGTTTGATTACTTGTTGCGTCCCCATACCCTACTGAGGGGGTATTGGGTATGTCTTCTTGACCTTTGAAGATTCCTATAACTCAGAAGAACTCTTACCTTGACAGTCACATTGCTAGTATCACGAGCACGTAGCTTTTGTAGGCTGAGGACTATGCATAGCACGGTTTTAGCGAGGTGTAGGGTTTCCACCAATTATGTGCAAAACACATAAAGGGAAAACTCTGGGTCAAAGCGAAAAGCCAAATTGGCAAGGACTTCCACCCTCCTAAAAGGGTAAGTCATCCCCTATAAATAGCGTTGGTATGTGTTTAGTGACAGAACAAATGACAAATTTAGTAGTAGTTTTTATTTTTCCTAACGATACAAACCTGTAGCTATTTATACAGATTGGCCTGGTAGTACCAGTCCTCCTTGAAGTCCTGGCTCCAAGCAAAGTGGGTAGTCAACCCAGGTGTGCGAGTGACCGAAGGGTAGCTACTACCCCCCCCCCCCCCTCGGTAACTAGCTGGTGGCTGGTAAACCCTTGCTGAAAATCTAATGGCTCGTCTTTCAGCTTTGCTGAAAGTACAGTAATGCCACACAACACAAAATTAATTTGTTCCGTAATGGTTTTCGTAATGGGATTTTTTCTCCTTGTGAGTTGCCTTTTACATGTAAGTAGTCTAATTCGTTCCAGGCACTAAAAAAACACCAAATTAAAGGGTTATAAAAAGGATGCACTCCACTATACAGTACTAAATGTATGACAAGTACTGTATTTGGATCATTCAATAATAACTTGACCATTGGTTACCTGTAAAAGAAATGTGCAATTAGAGTAAACAGCAAAAATAAAGTAACAAAAATGTGGAACCTTACCTTTGGAGTGAGGCATTGTCTGTGAGCGAAGTGGCGGGGCGGTAGAGGAGGATGACAAATGGCGGAAAACGTTACTAAGTGGCAGAAAACGTAAACACTTAACTTTACAAAACAGATTAATAAGTGACAGAAAACATTAACACTTTAATTTTAGGAAACACTTTTAACAAATGTCAGGAAATATTAACACTTAACTTTACGATAAACTTAAAATTAAATTTCCTTTTTTTTTTACCTTTTTCTAATTTATTTTTTTTTTTATTTTTTTTTTTTGTATTTTCTAAATTTAATTATGTATTTTCTTCATCATTGCCACTTATCTTTTGTTTTTTATCTGGCACTTGGTCTGCTTGTACCAAAGGCCTCTTTAAAAAAACGTCCTAAGAAGCTTGTTTCTGCCTGCTGGCCATATTCCTTCGCAATCACACTTAACCGCATGCCAGCCTTGTATTTCTTGACTATTTCCATCTTCGTGTCCATAGAAAGCATCTTCCTCTTCTTTCCCTGGGCATGAGCAACTTTCTTGGGACACATTGCTAATAAACTAACGTAATATCACACACAATACAATACAATAATTACGAAAGGGAAATCACAAACACTTAAGTCAATGCATACGATACCGCTGCCGAAACGAAAAGAAATACGAACGCCAATGCTTAGATGCATGATTGGTTACAGTACAGTAGATGCTGACCAATAGGAGAGCAGGATCTTATGGTGGTAACTAGCAACTGAGTAAGGAGATAACCAATGGGAGCATGGGAGGATGGTGGCGAGTTTACAGGCTGGCTGCCCAAAATTTTAGAATCAGTCTCGGACACGGTAGGGCTCTTGTACTGTACCTCTTTTTGTTGTCTGATACATTTTTCGTAATGAGAGTCAAAATTCTTCGCATCTCGTTTCGCAGAGTGAAAATTTCGTAAGCAGATTCTTTCGTGTTGAGAGGTATGACTGTAATTTCCCCTATAAATAGCTACAGGGTTGTATCGTTAGGAAAAAATACAAATTACTTCTAAATTTGTCATTTTGTATTGTGTCTATTAATGTTTATTTTTATTATACATAGAATGAAAATAAACTTTAACAGACAAATGTTTAAATTACTTTGTATAAATTTTCTTTTTCTTGTCAAATTATCAGCATTGTATATTTTAGCAAGTTTTTTTTTTTTTATTCATTTGCTTTAGTCGTAAGAATTAAATTAATTTTAATTCCAATTGTAGGGAATTATTTACCTAAATTTTGAATCATTTTAACTGATCAGCATGTTATTGTAATTTTAACTGTTATACTATATAAGTAATTTCACTTTTTATTACACCTTGGCTTTCTATCTGGAAATTATCTACTCCTAGAATATATTAAGAATCTTCATCTAAAACTGAAACCCTTTTGTAAATCTTGTACTGTATTGGGATGACCTTGAATGTCACCATGTCTCTTACAGAGCTAATCAGTGTAGTCATTATAGTTTGTATAAAATTAATGTAAATTATGAAGTTAAATTTTGACAACAAACTTATGAACTATTACTTGAGTATTGAAGTTTTGTGAACCGTAATTGGTGAAGGTTGGTATGTAATTTTTAAAGATAAATGCTTTACTAATTAATGATAATCAAACAGCGTCTACCATGTGTATTTATATTTCTTTTTTCCTTTCTTGTTTTCCTTGTGGCATAGGGATAAGGACAACAGCATTTGGTAAATAAGATAAATATTTTTGCATCTTGTTTTAGTGCAGCTTGTGCTTTCTTTCTTTCATTTTGAAAATCAAAGCTGTTTGCTGCTACATTATTTGCATGACTAAGAATTAGTAAACTTTAAGAGAAACATCTCTTAATTTACATCATTATTATTGCTAGTTTAACCAGATTTTGTCAGATTTTTTCTTTGCTTATTCTCCGTAAAATAGATAACTTTTTGGTAATGGTTTTAGTAATTTTTTTTTTCATATTAGATTCATATTTGTCCCTACACAAATACAAACTTTAATCGTTTAATTGGAGATTGATTCAAGCGCACCTGGAACTTGGCTGTTAAAATCTCTCCTTGTACAGGTGTACAGGTATGATGAACAATCACTTTGATTCTTGCTGTTGACTAACACTGATGTGCTATCAGGATCTCCTTAAACTTGGCTTTTTTAAAAAAACCTTTTGTTACTACACTTGATACAAACCCTCATTCTTTACTATAAGAGATATTCTAGCGCGAGCTGGAAAATACAGTAGAAAACCTTAACAAGGTCATGACCGGGCTGGTAGTTATCCACCTGTTAGTGGTGGAGGACTGCCGGTCGATAGCTACTGAATACCTTCAATCGAATTCTAGCCGTCGCAGTGGTGACACCGCTGCTCCTGCTTTTGTTTGACTGGCAGACTAGCCTTTCTTTATTGTGTTTTTGATTAACACTTTTTCTTTTTTCTTTGTAAGATGTGATGTCCTCTATTATGAGGAAGTGTCCCGGGGCTCCCCCGAAATCATGTGGCACATTCATGTCACCACTGGAGGTGGATCCTCATTCCCCATGCCTTTCGTGCAGAGGTCATAGATGTTCTGAAGGCTCCCCCTGCCAAGTATGTAGAGAATGGTCGCCCTCTCAGTGGGAAAAGTTCGTGAAGAGGAAGAAAAAGAAATCCAAAAAGGATTCGTTACCTCCAGGTTTGCCGTTGAAAGGTAAGGAGTCTCGGGCCTCTTCTTCGGCCTCTCGATCTCTCCCTTCAGACTCTTCCTTGCCTCTATCCTCCGGGGGGAAATCAAGGAAGAACGGCACCATTGACTTATCCCCCATTCCCCTTGGTCAGGCGGATCACGTTGCCCCTCCCACTGGGACAATTTTTTCCGCCACCGGGAATGACTCTATTACCGCTTCCATTCCAGATCACATACGAGCGGTATGGCCTGCCCTTGGACTTCCTGGTTCTCCTTCGGAGGAAGTGTGGAACCAGTTCCTCTCGGGCACAGTTTTACCTCAGGACCCTTCTGTTTTGGGACCCTTCTGTTTTGGAACCCTCGGGAATTCCGGACCTCGCCTACCTCCCGTCAACTCAGTCGGCGTCCACAGAAGTTTCAGCAGATATAGTAACTTCAGCTCCAGCAGCGCCTACTTCACACCTCGCTTGCGCTTCTACGAAACTACAACGTTGCAAGCGCAAACATCGCAGTACCTCCCCCTCCTCCTCATCATCATCATCATCATAGTCCTCGCCCTCCTCGGAGGCTAGAAGGGAGAGAGAGAAGAGGAAAAGGAGAGCTCGCTCTCCTTCGCCCAGACGTTCTCGTCGGAGAGACAGGCGACATAGGAAGAGACATCATCGTTCTCGTTCTTCCTCGCCTTCTATCTCTTCACGAAATGTCTCGCCGAGAGACTGTAAGCGCTCGTCACAAACAAAGGAGGAGCGCTTCCTCGCGTCATCGTTCTGCCTTGCGATCGACTTCCTCTCGCGAGAGATCATCTAGGCGCTTCAAGAAAAAGAGCGCTACGATATGTTCTCGCTCTTCGTCACAAGAGAGTTCTCCAAAGCGTAATAAGCGCTCCCGTTGGAGAAGCTCTTCCCACGATTTTTCATCTAATCGCGCCCGGAGCGCGAACAAGGGAAAAGCGCACTCTGAGTGCAATCCCTCTCCTTCACATATTAGTTTGAGGAGCTCAGATCGCTCTAGGAAAGGGAGAAAGAGCACTTCTCCTCACTGTCGCTACGTATCAGCAGAAAGAGAGCACTCCCGTCCTTCAACCTCCTGATCACGCAAGTCTCTGGGCATATCCGTGTGGGGTCAATCACCACGCCCTCGTGTTTCAGACAGGACAGTTCCGGTTCCCGTGCTTCCTAATGATTTACGGAATACGAGCCTCACGAGAACCTCGGAAGAAGACGCAGGGGTTCAACCCTTCTTCTCCTCAGTTGAGAGTAGAGGGAAAAGGCCAGACCGCCGATCAGTGCAACTTCTTACCTCGTTCTTCAGACCCCTCAAAAAGAGGAATCTCTACGAATCTTACTAAGACAGTAACGATAATTCGGTCACCTACGGCTAGACTATCAACTTCCAGACAAGGTCAGGCGCTTGCGGCGCCATTATCCAGCGCTCAGCCTTCCCTTGGAACAACGGCAATGGAGTCTCCTACTTCGCCGTTACCTCCAGACACTCTGACTTCTATCGCCCTACCTCGCGAGGAATTAGCGCAACCGGAAGATTCCTCGGAAGAGCAACCATCAAAGGACTCAGAGTCCTCCTATCTGAGAGCTCTAAGAACTATGTGTAATATCTCAGGCCTCGGCGATCTACATCTGTCGCCTCGACATACCGACGCTCCAGCTTTAGACAGACTATGTCGTCCTCCACCAAACCCTAAGACCAGAATCGAACTTCCCTGGTCTATTCACACTGCAGGCTGGCTGAGGAAGGTCTCGCAGGCGGTCTCGGGGGAAACGGGTTCCTTGAAGTCGCAAGGATCGCATAAACTGCTGCAATTTCCGTTTTTGGGGCAAAAGCGCTTGTACAAGGTCAGAGACACCAGCCCTTCTCCTCTGACCCTGGATCCCCTCACAGCGAGGCTCACACCTGGTTGCTCTTCAGAGAGAGACTCTTCTCTCCTAGTCTCCTTCACTGCCACAGAAGCCTCGGCAATGGAAGCAGCTTCAATGTCCCTTCTGGAGGCATTATCCTGGTTTGAAACGTGGTCAGGCACAGTCGGCTACCTTGCGAGTCACGAAGACCTATCAAACCAAAACTCCATGCAGTCTCTACAGGAAGTCTTAGCTGCTGGGGCCAAGACAATGGACTTCCTAACTGCTACAACTGCAACCATGTGGGGCAATTAGGTCCTCAAAAGGAGGGAATCAGTAGTTTCCAGACTTCATAGGAGCATCGGTAAGGCCGAGAAATCAGATTTGAGAAACTCGGACCTTCTGCAACCCCTCCTCTTTTCTAAACAAGCAGTTTCCTCTGCCTTAGATACTTGGAGGAAAGAGACGCAGGACAACGCGATGCAAAAGGCTGCCTCCCTTCGCACAATGCAACAGCAGCCAACTCCACAACCCAAAACCACAACCGCAACTCCACTCCCAGCCAAGAGCCTCAGCCGCCCCTCTTTTATAGCCAAACCTATGGGCAGAGGAAAGTCGGCTCCTCCCAAGGCTAAAGGCAGAGGGAGGAACCCTAGACAGAAGTAGGGTCACGGCTCCCCCTCGCAGTGCGTATGGGGGTGCCTGCAGGGGAGTTGGAGGAGGTGAAAGGCTATGGGGGCCATGCAATGGACCATCAATGTGCTTCGTTGGGGGTACCGCATCCCCTTCATAGGCTTTCCTCCTCCTCTAATTCCTCCCCCGATCTCATCCTCCCAGGTCCCTCGGGATCCCGGGAAACAGCAGGCCCTAGCTCGGGAGATCCAGAGCATGCTTTTAAAAGGTGCCATACAAGAGGTCTCCAACACCACCTCAGGGTTTTTCAGTCACCTCTTTCTGGTAGAGAAAGCTTCGGGAGGTTGGAGACCAGTAATCGATCTCTCTGCCTTAAATCAGTATGTGAAGCAAACTCCATTTAAAATGGAGACAGCAGCCTCCGTGATCCAAGCGGTGTGTCCAGGAGAATTTATGGTATCTGTGGACTTGAAAGATGCATATTTCCAAGTGCCGATCCATCGCGCATATCAGAAATTCCTGCGCTTTCTGGTTCAGGGTCGAATCTTCGAGTTCAAAGTCCTATGCTTCGGCCTCTCGACTGCCCCACAGGCCTTTACGAGGGTTTTCAAACTCGTTTCCTCCTGGGCTCATAAGCACGGGATACGACTGCTAAGGTACCTAGACGATTGGCTACTCCTTGCCTCGTCTAGGGAGCTAGCTCTGGATCACCTGAGAAGACTTCTAGACCTTTGCAAGGACCTGGGGATCCTTGTAAACGCAGAGAAGTCTTGTTTGATTCCAGCCCAAGTCTTAAACTATCTGGGTTTGTCCATCAACACCCAGGTAGGGAGGGTGTTCCCTTCGGAAGACAGACTTCGGAGACTGGAACAACCCATTGCCCAACTTTTGTCTCCACCGCCTCCTACAGCCAAGTCGTGGCAGAGAATTCTGGGCCATCTTTCCTCCCTGGAAAAACTAGTTCCAGGCGAAAGATCAAGAATGAGAAGTCTCCAGTGGCATCTGAAGACCCATTGGTCTCAAAAGATCGATTCCCCATTCAGTGGAGGTTCCAGCTCTGGTGATACAAGATCTTCATTGGTGGTCAAACAGAGAGAATACCCAAAAGGGCATTCCCCTCCAAGCCCCAGTCCGAAGTTAAAACTCTTTTCGGACACATCGCTACGGGGCTGGGGTTCCCACCTAGGCCCGAAATTGCATCAGGAGCTTGGTTTCCGATAGAACAAACTCTCCATATAAATCACCTGGAATCATTAGCAGCCTGGATAGGCCTAAAATACTTTGTAAAAGATCTACAAGGATGAGAGGTGGTGCTGATGAGCGACAACTCCACAGCCGTCTCGTACATCAACAAACAAGGGGTACTCTGGCAAGAGACCTCTGTCTGCTAGCGGTCCAGATTTGCCAGTGGCCGGAAGGTCACAACATTTCTCTCACAGCCAGGTTTATTCCAGGCCGGAGAAACATCGTGGTGGATCAACTGAGCAGGCATCACCAAGTGTTGAGTGGCGAATGGTCTTTGGATCCTCGAGTAGCGAAGACAGTAATAGCTTTGTGGGGTTTCCCCACTATAGACCTGTTCCCACTTCTCTGAATGCGAAACTTCCCTGCTATGGGTCCCTAGTTCCAGACCATCAGACAGCAATCCAGGACGCTCTTCAACATTCTTGGGACAACCTGGACGCATATGCCTTTCCACCCTTTTGCCTGCTCAGAAGGGTGATCAACAAATTCAGGACCTCCCGGAACTGCAAGCTAACCCTAATAGCTCCGGCATGGCCAAGCAGAGAATGGTACGCAGACCTTCTTTCCCTGCCGGTTCAGGTTCTAAGGTTTCTTCCTCCAGAACCCCTTCTGCTGATGCAGCCACACAGTGGTGTCCCCCACGGGAGAATCCCCTTCCTGAAGCTTCACGCCTGGAGGCTGTCCAGTCACTCTTCAGAAGCAGAGGCTTTTCAGGGAAGGTGGCTGAGCACATGTCCAGGCACCTGGGCCAATCTTCCACAAACCTCTACCAAGCAAGATGGAGAGTGTTTGCAGCTTGGTGTAGAGGGCGAGGCGTGTCTCCACTCGATCCCTCTCTTCCATTAGTGGCAGACTTCCTTGTGTACCTCAGGGAGGAAAAACTCCTCTCAGTCTCGGCAATTAAAGGCTATCGTTCAGCCTTAATCTGTAGACTGAGAGGGGTTGCCCTTTCCACCTCAGAAGATATCACCTTGCCCCCCAGTTGAGATTAGACCACCACCTTGGGACGTGTCCCTGGTCTTACGTTCCTTGAAGGGTCCACAATATGAGCCCTTAAATAGGACCTCTGACTACTTCCTAACCCTTAAGACCGTCTTCCTAGTAGCTCTGGCCTCGGCAAAAAGTGTCGGTGAACTACATGGTCTGTCCTACGAAGTCACCCATTCTAGAGGATGGAGGGAAGTCTCGCTCAACTTTGTGCCAGGCTTTGTGGCCAAATCTCAGAATCCTTCATCGGCCGATGAGAGGTTTAGAGAATTTCAATTTTCCAGCCTCAATAAGGTAACACAGGATAGAGACCAATTGCTACTGTGCCCAGTCAGGGCGCTAAGGAAATACCTGAAGCGCACCAGACTTTTCTGACCACGCCTCCTTCATCTCTTCCTCAGTACCAACAAGGTAAAGAAGAGAATCTCTCGCAACACCATCACTTTCTAGCTTAAGAAAGTTATTGCGAGAGCCATTCACAGAGACTCAGAGGCAGCTCAACCCATAGCCCATCAAGTTAGGGGAGTGGCTGCCTCACTCGTGATTAAGAAAATTTTTTCAGTCTCCCAAGTCTTAAGAGCTGGAGTCTGGAAACGCCAATCCACATTCACCACTCACTATTTAAACGATGTGACACATAGGTCTCTAAACACCTTTTCTATAGGGCCTATTGTGGCAGGTCAACAGGTTCTGTAGCTACCTTACCCCCTTTCAGGGGACAGTAGCCATTGGTCGAGGATTCTGTGTTACACTAGGTTTTTAGAAGGACATCCATCTATCTTCTGCTCTTCCTTCTTCCTCCCATCTGGGTATCCTAGTCCGTAACCAGTTTCAGCTGGACTCGGCAATGGAAATAAGGTATGAAACTCATCTGACTCCTCTCACAGGGTATAAGTTATACTTTTAGTCACGAGGGTTCCCCTTTTCAAGGTCGGGGGAATCCTCAGTATGAAAGGGTCCCAGTTGAATGCTCCTGACCCTCTTCATCCTGAAACATTTGTTTCCACGTAATTACAAACTTTCAGTCGTGCTAAGATTAAGGGGATCTACAAAGAAAAGTTTAAAGGGAGATTTTTTCATCAAAAGAGTCTAGTTTGAGGACTATCTTCCCTAGGAATAAGGAACTCCTCGACCACCCTGGCCTCAAGACTAAATCTCCTATAGTAAAGAATGAGGGTTTGTATCAAGTTTAGGAACAAATGACAAACTTATAACAGAGTTTGTATTTTTCCTAACATACAAACCCGAATTCTTTACACAAATCTTCCCTCCGTCACCGCCCCCTAAAAATAGTCCTAGCTAGAATCCGATTGAAGGTATTCAGTAGCTACCGACCGGCAGTCTCCCACCACTAACAGGTGGATAACTACCGGCCCAGTCGTAATGACCTTGTTAAGGTTTTCTGCCGTATTTTCCATCTTGCGCTAGAATATCTCCTATAGTAAAGAATTTGGGTTTGTATGTTAGGAAAAATACAAACTCTGTTATAAGTTTGTCATATTTCTCTTGCCAGGGTGTGACTATATGCTTGTCTATGCCAAAGGCTGACATGTGCCCCTGCCTGGGAGTGTCTGGGAAATGCGGCACTTTCGTGAGCTGCAGGAAGGTGGAGCATCACTCTTTGTGTCCTTCTTGGAGGAGGCACATTTGATGTCCGGAATTCCCCTGTAGGGAGTGGTCACCCTCATAGTGGCAGGCATATGGCAGAAGGCAAAGGAAGAAAGCGAAGCAAGTCTTTCCCTTGAGGCTCATTCTCGAGGTCAAAGAAGTCGGCTAGTCCTCTTGTTTCCTCCCCTTGTACTTTGCCTCTGGCTCTTCCCCATTGGTCTCCTCAGGAGGCAAGCCGAGGAAGAGTGGTGCTAATTTAATACTTGGACAAATTTTCGGGACCAGGAAACTCCTGTTTCTCCTAGCAAAACAAAAGAGCCTCTCTCTGGAGGAGTCATGCTTTACACATGTTCCGTTTGATGGCGCAATGCTATAACACTAGTCCTCTCTGGGATTGCAAGGCACTCCTTCCAGAGAGCACATATCCTTGGTGTTTAATCCCTCAATTGGAAATAAGCCTTCTCTCAACATTTTCTTTGACAATGAGCTTGTACCTAAGCTGCTAACTGACATTCCACCCTTGGAACAATCCTTTCATGACCAACCTCTTGACTGTTCCCCAGAAAAGAAAGTCGCGAAAGGAGAGTTTTTCTGTTTACCTGTTTGTAAGAGACATCGTCATTCATCTCCTTATGATGAGCGTGCTTGCCCTCCCATAATTACGGAACTCTTATGTGTTTTTCCTTACTCATGTGAGTACTCATTAGCAACATGTTTCTGCTTCTGATGAACATGCTGCCTCTTTTGCTCTTAAACCTTTGATGAACAACCGTGATTCGCATGCTCCTTCTCTAGCATGCTTAACAGTAGCATGCAAAAGAGCTCTTGCGACCTTATAGATTTGCCTATGGCACGCTCTCACTCTGGTGCGCTCAACACTAGCGCAAAGAGGAGTGGTGTTCGCCATCCTATGGATTCATCTGTGACACGCATAGCTATCGCACGCTTTCATGCTAGCGTGCACTCCCAAAGATGAGGGATATCTTATCATGCTTTCTGGCAAATTTTTAATCATTGCCATGCATTTGATGATGATAGACTCACTAATTTGAAGCACTCGCCTTTGTGCATAGCTCGCCGGAGCACTCTTGATGTGCTCTGGATGCACTCTCAACCTCCCTTTGCTCTCAGATATACATGGGAGAGATGATAAAATAGCGTGAAAGCACACTAATTCCACGTCCAGTGACTGTTGCTGAACGAGTTAAAAGTATTGTATTTCTGTGCGATAGGAATCAGAAGTAGGATTTCCTACACAGAAACCTCGGTCTTTGCCTAATCCTTGTCGTGCCTAAGACTTTCGCTCTTCAGAGCTTCAGATTTATTCTGTCAAGCTACACTCAAGGTTGTGGTGGGTTGTTGGTAACGTCCTTGCATGGTGATTGCCATACTATTGTTTTATGTCCTGCTCAAACTCTTTAGTTCCTTTGGTTGCTGCAATCTAACCATCCTTATGAGCTAAGGATAGGTGGTTTTAGGGAGCCTATAGGTCTATCTGTTGATTCATCAGCAGCCATAGCCTGGCCCTCCTTGGTCCTAGCTTGAGTATATAAGGTCAGTCTTTAGGGACTTGTTCTGCTTGATAGAGCAGTGTCACTGTCCCTTGCCTCTGCCATTCGTGAGTGGCCTTTAAAACCTTTGAAAACTAAGATCACGATTGACATCTTTGGTGGTAGATCATCGCCTGCAAATGCATAGGCAATTGAGATTGCCAAGAGGCATATTAACTGTAGAACATTACAGATTGTCAACAATCATGTTTGTCTATGGTCAGCCCTTTGACAGCACCGAACTGTCATTGGAGCATTTTTTTTATCTAGGCGACCACCTTCAGATCCAGTCTCCTGAAGGTGTTGCCTGCTCAAAGAGACAGAGGAACCTTGTTCATCCGTTTTTAAGCAAACCAAAAGAAGGGATAGCAAAGACTCCAAAAGGAAAACCAAGAGGTCATTTTACTCTCCAAGGTACTCTCTTAAGAGAGGTTATGACAATCCTTCTTTTCCCCATTCTTCACTTAGTAGATAGAAAAGTGGCTCGGCAAAGTGCAAAGTTTTGCCTGTGAGACCTTTTAGTTCCTCTAAGAAAATTAGTGATGGTTTTAATCCCAGATGGTGAAGCCAAGAACCCTTTACAGGTACTTTGAGGAATTGGGGGGATTGTGCTCCCTCCCTTTTGCCACTTTCGCCCCCAGCCTAGCCGTGCGAGGAAGGAGGGGAGGGTAGGGGTCATTATGATCGGTGAACCCTTCTTCCAGCTGCAGCACCATTGGGCATCATGGCAGAGACATGATGCAGAAAGTTGGGGGTTGAAAGTTCTTGACATAACATCTAGAATCGTCAAAAGCAGGGAAGGCAATGATGGATAAAAAAGTGCTTTAAGTCTTTAACCCGGGTCTCTTGACTTCTACAGCATACTGCTTCTAGTGGAGAAGTTAATGGTTAACGGATTGCAGCTGGATAAAGCATGCAGAATTACTACCAGGTTGATTACTGTACCTCAATCCCGGTGACCCACAATTAAATAAATGGCTCCGTTGGAACACTTAAATTTCTGGGCGCCGCCCCGTGTTTTGGTTCTGGGCAAGAGAACACAACAAGCAAGCAGACCTCAGGTGAATTTTGAAAATTATTAATTTTGGTGAATAAAAATGACAAAATAGAATTTTTTTTGGTTAGTAAACTATGAACAAAATGAAGTAAGAAAAAAAATTGTGAAGTTAACAAGATTGAAATTATACATCCCCAATGGAGACAATATACAAGCAGCTGCACAAGCACTTTATCAGTACACCACTCAACAAAAATGTAAGCAACCAACTTCTTGGAGAGGGGTCTTGGGCACTGATCTCATGTATTCTTCATGAGGTTATTGTCCTGTCCCTTTCCTCTCTCACTCATGAGTGACCTTTAAATTAATTCTTCCAAAATATTGGCATACACAATATTCTGATTTCCCTTTAAATTCTTTTACTAAATGGAGCAACTTGCAAATGCAGTTGATGATGGCACCTGTTCTAAAATTGTCACACAATGTATACTGTATACACAAAAATGTCCTTCTTGATGTCATGATACGAATCAGATGGCTTTACAGTAAATTGTGTGTACTCAGAGCCGTGGCAGTAAACTAGTATATTTGTTAACTGTTTCTAGTTCATAATTGATCGTTACAAAGCACCTAAAACAATTGCAGTGAGTTGACTGTTACCATCAAGTTCCCTACTGAGTGTAGGGTGTTGAACAAGCCTAAAAAGGTGCTTATGATGTGCACAAAATGGGAAATAAATATACATTAAAAATACACAGTAAAAAAAATATTTATTATTTTAATCCTAGCACCATACTGTTTTATAACAGGAGGATGAAGATCCCTCAATGGACCCATCATTGATCTCTCTTCTCTGAACAAGTGTGTTCTACAAACTCTGTTCGAGATGGAGACGGCAAGTACAGTTTGTTCTATCAGAAAGGATTATTTTGTGCTCTCTTTCGATGTCAAGAACACCCAGTATTTCCAAATATCGATCCACTAGTCAGGAAGAATCAAGTTCCCTACTGAGTGTAGGGTGTTGAACAAGCCTAAAAAGGTGCTTATGGTGTGCACAAAATGGGAAATAAATATACATTAAAAATACACAGTAAAAAAAAATATTTATTATTTTAATCCTAGCACCATACTGTTTTATAACAGGAGGATGAAGATCCCTCAATGGACCCATCATTGATCTCTCTTCTCTGAACAAGTGTGTTCTACAAACTCTGTTCGAGATGGAAACGGCAAGTACAGTTTGTTCTATCAGAAAGGATTATTTTGTGCTCTCTTTCGATGTCAAGAACACCCAGTATTTCCAAATATCGATCCACTAGTCAGGAAGAATCAAGTTCCCTACTGAGTGTAGGGTGTTGAACAAGCCTAAAAAGGTGCTTATGGTGTGCACAAAATGGGAAATAAATATACATTAAAAATACACAGTAAGAAAAAATATTTATTATTTTAATCCTAGCACCATACTGTTTTATAACAGGAGGATGAAGATCCCTCAATGGACCCATCATTGATCTCTCTTCTCTGAACAAGTGTGTTTTACAAACTCTGTTCGAGATGGAGACGGCAAGTACAGTTTGTTCTATCAGAAAGGATTATTTTGTGCTCTCTTTCGATGTCAAGAACACCCAGTATTTCCAAATATCGATCCACTAGTCAGGAAGAATGTATCTCCTCTTTATTCTAGGTGGAGTCGAGCACCAGTTCATCTTTAGCCGAACCATCGGAACGAACCTCTCTCAAGAAGCTGTTGTATCTAGGAGTCTCATCCGCATCCTTACTGACAGTGACTATATGCTTGAACTTTTCTAACAAAAGAAGGAAAGACTTAATCTTCTTTTCCAAAGGAAAGACAAAAAGGAAATGTTGCTTTTATCATCCTAAAATATAGAATCCTCTGAGTTTGAAAAAAATAAGAATTCTCCAAAGTGACCAGGACCCCGATCATTTCCAGCCACCTGAGTAATTACACTTGTTGAACCCAAAACCTTACCAATGAAGTGTTACAAAATACTGTAGTTAGTTGTCTAGGTACTAAAGAACCCTGATTCCCAGAAATATCCTCTATTTCTTGATGAGAGTCATCCTTCTGGTGAAGACTTCCTGAGAAATCCTGAGACTGAAACACAGCCACTTGAATGGGTATATTTTCAAACCATTCACAAACTGAAGGATAATCCTTGAATTTCAATGAATAGAAATGTGTAAGGACTCATCTGTTAAGTCCCTCTTAACGAGAGAATGCCTTGATGAAGTCATTGGGCTTCAGCACGGCATATCATTCCCGTGCTGAAGGCTTGTGACGGGCAAGAGGGCTCTCGAACTGGGGAATTTCTTTTCCTCAGTTTGACTCTAAATTTCTCTCATTCTTTTTCTATTACCTCTTATTGCTTATTCCTCCTTCATAATTATCAGCTGTCTCCAACCTTGCTGTCAAAACTCTTTTACCCATTTCACTGTCCAGGTTTTTTAGAGGGGACATTGTATCCATGATCGGTTTTTATTTCAAAATCAATTGTGGGAGCTGTGGTGGTCTTGCCAACTGCCCGAAAATGTTTGGACACCTAGGAGTGTCAGTATTCCCATACTGGCACGCGGAACTATCTCTTAGGAAATTTGGCCTTCGGATTCCAGGGGTTGGCGATTTTATAGAGATAGGACTCTCGGCATTCTGTCCGGTTTGCCTGCCACTATGATTAGAGTGGGGATGATTGTATTCTTGAAATGCTCTCAGTCCCATCAAGCGGGTTTGGCATACACTTGAGCCACTCTAATCATAGTGGTACCATCCCTTTGTGGTAGGGTAGGGAGTGGACATTTGGTAAGCAGCTTTCACAGGTGTCATTGGTGGAGAAATTAATTCCAGGAAAGGCTAACGGTGTCTTCTTTGGAATTTCAGACAGTCTTAATTTTTTCTCTCCCTTAAACTATATTTTTTTCCATTGTTTTTTTTTCATTGTTATTATGACCCCTTCCCTCCCCCTGAAAAAATAATTAATGAGTAAACTTAATATTCCCCGTACCCCTGGATCAAATGGCGAACCCCAGACACCGTTGACGACTTCTGCTTGTTTAAATAGGGAAAGCTCTGTTGACAACCTCGGCAATAAAAATGATTCCTCCAACAATACTTCTCTGACCAGTGTTGTTAAAGACAATTTATCGACACTGGTGGAAAATGATGCTTGTAATAACCGTAATACTTTACTCTCTGGTTCTGGCTCATTACCAGATCCAACAAAAAATCTGAAAATTCTCCACTTAAAAAACATACCAATTGGTTGTAGCTATGACATAATTCATGAAGCCTTCTGTAGATTTGGAGCAATCAAAGAAATTTTAATGGAGCTTAATGGTAGTAAAGGCTTTTGGGAAGCTTGGGTATCATTTTCAAGTTTTGAGATTGCTTTAGAAGCAAATAAAAATTTAGAGAGCATAAAAATTGACAATTGTTTGATTTCTGGGGCTTTATGTGATAAAGCACCAAGACACCTAGAGGTATATAAACCAGAAGAATGGATGGAAAAAGAAATAGAGCATAGACTTCCAGAAGTAAGAACCCCCAAGCCCCCAACATGGATAATTGCATCTGGAAAGATAGATAATTATAACTATTATAAGATTAGTAAATTTATACAAAAAAAAGTTGGATTAATTAAAAGTAAGGATATTAGTAGATACGGTAAGCAATCTGTTTTGATTAATGCAAAATCAGATACTCAAGCTCACATGCTTTGTGGCATGAAGATTGCAGAAATTGATCCTATTAAGGATATTAAACCACATATGAGCTTCAGCTATGGTAAAGGAGTAGTTTTTGATAAAGATCTATATGAATTCTCAGAACCAGAAATTCTGGACATGTGCCCTGCTAATGTTTGGAAAGTAAGTAAGATCCCTCAAACAAGCATGGTAGTTTTAACATTTGAAACCCCTGTTATACCAGATCATATAATTATTGAGAATGAAAGAGTACGTGTTCGAGAATATAAACCTAGGCCTTTACAATGCTTTAATTGTTTCAAGTACGGTCACCCTTCCCGGTACTGCAATAATACGAAGATCTGTATTAACTGTTCTTTGTTAGAACATGGCCAATGCAACAGAGATACAACCTGTGCAAACTGTAAAGATAATCATAAACCAAATGATAAAAGATGTAGAGAATACAAGAATGAAGAAGCTGCAATCTTGAAAGCAAATGCTGAACATATAAGTGTAGGTTATGCAAAGCATTTACTCAATCGGCAACTTAATTTTGCTCGCGCGGTTAAGATGCCAACAAAAGATTATAATCCACTACCCCTTACTACCACAGGGGGACCAGTGGCAGCACCTGGCCCGTCAGGTGCATCTCCCTTAGTGGTAGTAGCCCAGCCATCTGGGTCAAGTGCTCAGGCTATAAAAGCCAGAGCACAAACCTCCAAAGAGGTCAATATGGTGTCCAACACACCAAAAGTATTGTCACCGATAGGAGCATCTCCCCTAGAGGTAGTAGCCCAGCCTTCTGGGTTAAGTGCTCGAACTGTAGAAGTTCTAGCACAATCCTCCAAGGAAGCCAATGTGGCTTCCACCACCTTAAATGTATTGTCTCAGGCAGAATCTCTACCTGATTTGATGGAGATTGGAAAACAAGATCTTCCAAAGAGGAAAAGGTCCCCATCATCCTCACCTTCATCTAAGTCAGGTAAGTGCCCTACTGCTCATGATCCTAAGGTTGACTCTTATAAAGATTCTAGAAAGAAAGAAAAGAAGAGTAGTGGCCTAGTAAAGCCTTCCATCTCCAGGCCTTACATGGCTTCATCTGAAAAGTCCCAAAAGACAAATGAGACAAAGAAAAATAATAACAAAAGATAATGTCTATCATCCAGTGGAATTGCAGAGGTCTAAGTACTAGCATTGAGCAAATAAAAACTTTAACCAGGGACTCAGACACGAAGGTAATTTGCCTACAGGAAACCAAGATCGGTGACAAACCATTTAATCCTGGACTCAATTATCACCTTTGTAGATCCCCTCCTTTGCAAGCTGCAAGAGCTCAAGGTGGTACAGGTTTTATTATTCACAAATCTGTAAAATTTGAAACAATCCCACTCAATACACCACTACAGGCATGTGCAGTTAGAACTCGTATCGGGAAAAAAATTACTTTATGCTCGCTATATATTGAACCATCCTTAGAACTTTTCCTCTTAGATCATGCTGGTAATCCAAGAAGGCTTAGACTTTCTGACCTCCAAGATTTGATCAATCAGCTTCCTGCCCCTTTTATTTTAATGGGTGATTTTAATGCAAAGCATACTTTATGGGGTGGAAATGTGTGCGATAGATGGGGTAATCTTGTTGAAGAATTAATCGACAACAATGATGTAATACTAATGAATGATGGTTCTCCAACTAGGTATGATGTATTCCACAACTCTACATCAGCCATTGATTTGTCAATCTGTTCCTCATCCATTCGATTGGACTACCTTTGGTCAGTAAATGAACACCTACATGGCAGTGACCATTGGCCAATAATGTTAAATTATGTCCATAATCTTCCTTCTCAGTGTCCACCAAAATGGAAGATAGATGAGGCAGACTGGGCAGCTTATGAAAACTGTTCACACACTGATAAAGAATATGATGAATTTACATCTCCAGTGCATGCCTATCAACATCTTGAAAATATTATTGATGATAATGCTAGCAAGTTTATACCTAAAACATGCGGTTTACTTCATCGCTCTGTAGTTCCTTGGTGGAGTAAAGAATGTGCCAACGCAAGAAAAGTGACCCGAACTTGCTTCAGAAGATACTTGAGGACAAACTATTTAGCAGATAGAATAGCATATCTCAGAGCCTGTGCCAAACAAAAAAGAATTTTTAAAAAAGCAAAGAGAGCATCTTGGAAGAAATATATATCTAATATTAATACCAAAACTCCTTCAAAGGAAATATGGGACAAGATTAGAAAACTTCAAGGTAAATTCGTCCCTAAGCCTCTACCAATATTAAGGGAAAATAATAGATATATATCTGACCCCAAAGATGTAGCAGAGGTTCTTGCTAAGCACTTTGCTCATGTATCAAGTGCTGACAACTATTCCCCAGCATTTCAACAAATTAGAGCATCAACATCTGTTGTTCCTCCTGCTTCTTCAAATACTGAAGCTTTTAACCTGCCTTTTAGTATGGAGGAGATGCAAAATGCTATCTCCAGCTCTTCTTTAACTGCCCCAGGTGAGGATGGCATCCGGTATGAAATGATATCACATCTTCCAGTGGATACCAAGGAATTTTTATTAGAAACCTTTAATGGTCTATGGGCTTCCCATACATCTCCTGATTCCTGGCATACTTCAATTGTAATTCCAGGCCACAAGTCTGGTAAAGACCCAGAACTGCCATCTAGTTATAGGCCCATATCCTTGACCAGTTGCATATGCAAACTATTTGAGAGAATGATCAACAATAGACTTGTGTGGTATCTAGAATCAAAAAATCTTTTATCTAACAGACAGTTTGGTTTTAGGAAGAACCGAAGTACTCTAGACCCTTTGCTGATGTTATCAAGGGAAATTTCAAATGCTTTTTCTAACCAAAACCAGGTGGTGGGTGTCTTTTTTGACCTTGAAAAGGCATATGACACCACCTGGAGGGGTGGTATTTTAAAGCAATTGGCCTCGTGGGGTATAGGAGGACATATGTTCTCTTTTATTGAAGAATTTTTATCAAACTGCTCCATTAAAGTGAGAGTAGGGTCAGAACTATCTTCATCCTACATGCAAGAAGAAGGTGTCCCCCAAGGCAGCGTATTGAGTGTGACCTTGTTTGCTGTTGCTATTAATAGTCTCATTAGTCACATACCTCCTGGCATACAAGGATCACTATTTGTCGATGACTTTGCAATTTATTGTAGTGGATCATCTGCACTACAAGCATGCCAAAATCTTCAAATTGCAATAAATGCTGCTTCCGCATGGGCAAATTCTCGCGGATTCATGTTTTCTCCTCAGAAGACCAAAGCCATTCGCTTTACTCGTACTCGTAAAAGGGAAGAGATCCCCACCCTTTTCTTAAATGATTGTATTTTGCCATATGAGGATAGTGTCAAGTTTCTTGGAGTCATTTTCGACAAGAAAATGACATTTGGTCCCCATATAAATGACCTATCTATCAGGGTTAAGAAGTCACTGAACATTCTGAAAGTGATATCGCATTTTGATTGGGGTGCTGATAGAACAACTTTGCTTAGAATTTATACATCTTTGTGTCTGAGCAAGTTAGACTATGCATGCCAAATATATGGGTCAGCTACAAAGACTTTACTTGGAAAACTTGATATTGTTCACAATGCTGGGCTTCGCATCTGCACAGGTGCTTACAGAACATCTCCCATTGACAGTCTCTATGTTGATTCTGGCATACCTCCCCTTTCCATTCGCAGAGAGGAGTTGAGTTTGAGGTTTTTAGCTAGGTCCCTTGCTGTGAGAAACAATCCTAACTGTAAATATGTTAGGGCGCCTTTAGATCGGGCTCCTAACAGATCTAGAGTGCCTAAGCCTTTGGAAGTACAGCTGAAAAATGATGCTAGAGAAGTAGGCTTGTTAACAGCACAGATAGCAGAGGTAGGATATCCCAAGTCTCCTCCTTGGTGTAATCCACCTGTTAAAGTATGTTTTACGGCAGGAGGGAAAAATACCTTACCTAGTAGGGTAATGAAAAGTGAGTTTTTAAATCATGCTGCTCAACATCATGGGAAACATGTTTTTACAGATGGCTCCAAATCGGCTGCAGGAGTGGGAAGTGCAGCTGTGATGGGGGATATTGTTATTAGAAGGAAACTCCCATACTCTTGTTCAATTTTTACTGCTGAGCTGTACGCAATAATTCTCGCAGTCCAACATATTTTTAAAAATGGCAACCAAAATAGTTTTTATACAATTTTTACGGATTCCAATAGTGTTTTACTCTCATTAAAACAAATTATGCCAGGCCATCATCTAGTACAAGAGGTGCAGGACTGGTTAGTACTTCTGCAATCTAGGAAGAGTATCAGTGTTCACTTCTGTTGGGTCCCTGCCCATGTTGGGGTGGATGGGAATGAACAAGTTGATAAGGCAGCAAAGGAAGCTTCAGGGCTAAGTAATCCATCCCCCTTGAGTATTCCTTACAAAGATCTTAAAAGTGAGATTCATCTTTACTGTAAAAATAAGTGGCAAGCTCGATGGTCTGAACTGACCACCAATACAAAATTGAAACAAATCCACCCATTGGTGGATAAATGGTCATGTTGTAATTCTACAAGTAGAAGGGATACCATTATTTTAACTAGGCTGCGTATTGGCCATACACATGCAACGCACAATTATTTAATGAAGAGTGGGGAAGGGAGACAGGCCCCTCTTTGTAATACCTGTCAAGTGACAATGGATGTTAAACATATTTTAGTCGATTGTCCTGTTTTTAATCTCCAGAGGAGGACACATTTACTCCAGGACAAACCGTTAAGAGATATACTGGGGGAAAACTGTAATACCCTGAACTTGAGAAAATTTATACAAAGTATTGGGTTATATTACGAGCTATGATTGATTTTATTAATTTATTTATTTATTTTACCCTTTTAATCCCTATTTATTTCACATCTAGATTTTATTGTATGAAAGTGTTACGATTTGTATTAAAGGTTAAAATGATACTAAATGGTGTGAGTGTACAGATATGATTGAATGATTTTCGTTATATAGCGCTGAATGGCCTTTGATGCCCCAGTGCTTGGCTTAATGCCTAAATCCCATATTCAATTCAATTCAATTCATCTGTTAAGTCTGCCAAAAACATTAAGCTCCTTCCCTTAATGCCCCCATGCCTATGGAATGGTTTGCGATCGAAAACTTGTTGAGAACTGTAAATTTGTTTAAAATTGAAATGTTTAGAACTGGTCTCCATCTTCCTGATGCTTTGGGTACGAGGAATAACTGGTTGAAAAACCCCTTGGGATGGATTCTAGACCTCTTTGATTACATTCTTCTCTAGGAGTTTTGCAGTCTTTACTTCTTAAACATAGTCATTTTCTGAATTGCTGGAATAACTTGGAAAAGATATTGCTTCTTTGGGCAAGGGAGGATTGAAGGACAGAGGAATTTGATAGTCCGCTCTTACCATGGGCAGTACGATAGTTTGGGATGAAGGCTTTTTCATGTATGATATAAGAGGGATAGCCTTACTCCTACTTGGATCTGTTGGAAAAGACCATTAGATCATTTTACTATAAGCTTGATGAATTATGATGGCATTTTGACTGGAACTTCAGTTAAGCAAAGTCCGATGGTCTACCACTTATAAAAGGGATTTTGACGAAGGAAAAATCTATTTCTGGGGAGAGACCTGTGGCGCCCGGTGAAAAGAGTCCTTCTTATATATCTTTTCTGATAAAACCTTCCAATTATACCAGAGAAAGATGAAAGCATGGAATGCTGAGGTTACAACCCTCGCGCGAGCACCTTTTGGGTGTCGTGTATAAAGCAAAGGCGCGTGAAATCCACTATTCACAGGTTGTCTTCCATTTAGTTAATTCCATCGTCAAAGGGATGGGCCGATACAAAGGCCCTAGCCAACCACCAGCGCCACACCACCCACGCCACGTCGCGAGCGCCATCTGAACAACATCCTTCTTTTTGGACTGGTTAGAGTTGCTACAGGACAATAATGTAGAGAGAAACTATGGTTTTATGAAAGCATTCTCAAAGCGTCACTTTGTATCGTCGCGTCCACTTATCCTACCATCTTACTGATTTTATCCTTATGTACTTTGACTTGAAATAGAGGAAGAAATAAAGAATGTCTCTGCAAATCAGACTGTGTCCAAACCATATAGAAACACACTTGTTCCTTACACCTATCCTCAAAATTTACAATTACCCTTGCAACTTTGGAAAACTTATCTGAAATAGTTTTATGTAAAGTCAGATAATCCCAAAAACTGGAGATCTTGATGACCTGCAAACTTCTCTTCTATAAGTCAAAATAACTCCTTCTATGGACTCTACAAAAGAGAGGTTTCAAGAATACTCCACCACTTTATTACTAACAAACGACATTTCTTCAGTCAACCAGCTTGAAAACCCTGTAATCAAAGTTTTATCTATACTAATGATAAGTTTAAGAGAATTAACTAGGTTTAATGAATAACAAGGTTATTAAATTGATCTGTTTTATGAATTACAGTACACATCACTTTTGTGGGTGGAAAGGCTTCAACACTAAATGCAAAGCAGAATATAGTCAGCCCTCCATATCCACTGTTTCTTTCTTAGTGATTTTGCTTTTTCGCAACACAGAGAACCTTATAATGTGGTGTGACGAATTCAAACACCCCACACTCCTTTGCACCCCTCTCACTCCACTTCCTTTTCCGCCCAGCACATCATCCCACTTCATGCTGACTTGGCCTCAGTCTTACATTGTTTCTGCTTGCGTGTGTATCGCCCGCTTCAGTCCTTTTCGAGCAGAATTTGTCTTCATGTAAGAAAGTGATGTATTTGTATACAGTAGTGCATACTCCTGTACAGTGTTTATATTTACCTGGTAATGTACTGTAGATGTGCGATTCCCTATAGTAATGCGCAAGAGATGACGTATCAGGAGTTGAATCATCTTCAAGGCTGCGTAGAACTTTGTACAAAAATGATTAGTGGTCTTTGTATGAAATATGTACACTTAGTTAATCTTGAATACAGTATTATTGTGTACGTAGTGTACCATACATTATTAATAATGTATAGTATTGTTTATTAACTGTACTGTACATACATTACTACTGTACTGTAATCTACAAAATGTAAATGTAGGCTATGTGTGTGTTAAGCTGTCAAACAGTGCGAGTCGTCTGAACAAAAACAGTTAAGCTGTACTGTACGGATACAGTAGTACTGTACATAGATTATAGTAGTACTGTACTATACTGTATACATTATACAGTAGTATCAGCAACTGTTAGAAACAACAGTGTTTTGTTGTTATAAGTGTCCCGATGACTACTGTAGTGTTACGTAATGTACTGTACTGTACTCTACCGTAGCCTTACCGTGTATAGTACGTGGTTTACATGTGTGCACATGTACTGTACACATACTGAAATGTGTCCATTCATTTACACAATATTTATGCTGTGATAGAAATCAAGTAAAAAACAATATTAATCTGTACTTGGTGTATTTAGTTGACTGCACGTAGGTAATGGGCAGTGAGGAGGGCAGCAAGTATTTGTGGATTCTTGGTCTTTTCGCCTATCTCCGTTACCTAACCAACGTGAATAAATAGGGCGGACTATAAGTAACTTTTCTTTGCAAGTTTATTGACAATGAAAATTTGGAGAGGCTGAGGGGTATAATTCATGTTAGATTTACCAATATCCGGATCCGGTGATGTTGAAGAATGAGCAGAATCACAACTTACCTTAAGTACCTAATTTGGATGTTTTCAGATGTCTCATAAGAATTGAAAAAGAGTTACTGTACCTCATTTAGTTGACTTCTTCCTCTGTACAGTATTATTTTCTTCAACTTCCTTAACTGGTCAGTTCTTCTAAAAGGGTAACGACAGGCCGTCCTTTTTTTTTCTTATTTTTTTTTTTTACCTTGAAAGGTAACTTTTGCACCTGGCCTAAGCAATTTACTCGTCTCAGCAGTAGAGGTACTTGCACCTACGTTCATGCCGCTAAGGATTAGTCAATATTTGCTTGTTTGTGCTTGTTGCCTAAACCGCATTAGACCAATGCTTACTGCCAGCCGAAACATAATGCAATCGATCAGCTTTTGCAGAAACTTTGAATACTTTACTGTATAAAGGTATACTCTGTTCCACAGGAACTACACAATATGCCACGCCATTAATATATGAATAAAGTGGTTCAGGTACGAGTGCTTACTTTAGCAAGCTGTGGAATACAGTATTAGGATTCAGGCTACCAACTCTGTCTTCTACCTTAGAATCTATTGGCCATTAAGAGCAGACAGGATCATGGAAGTGGGAGGGTTATGTAGCAGAAGGAACTGAAGTAATACGAGAGTGCAATGCTCGTAGAGGCGATTGACTCTTGTTATGCACGCTGCACCATCAGAATTATTACTGACTAGTGCACTATAACTACTAAGAAAATCTGAAGGGTTTAGGCAAGGTTTTGAAAGTGAGCAGGTCAGGCCATAATCTTTGCCTTTGTGTGAAGGCTTTTGTCTTCTAGGTTTAACAAATGAAACCAAAGAGGAAAAGAGCTTATGAAGCTCATTACTATCAAAACCCAAAAGCTTGTTAATAGCTTGAGTGGCATTATCATCCTCCACTGTAATCAGCTGACCTAGTCTTCTCTGGATGTTCCCTCTAAACTAAACTTATAGCTTCCTTTTACATTTGGAACACTAACTTAATCTGATTGCCTACTCTCTGAGCATAGATCTCCATAAGCAGTTAATCTGATCACCTACCATCTGACCATACTTCTCCATAAGGGGAACAGTAAACCCTCACAATGATTATGTAAATCATAATACTGCCACTGACCGGAGACATAAAAAGAAGGAGGATCATGGTTGCCCAGTAATATCTTCATTGAATAACTTACACAGGAATTACTAATAAATACAGAAGGAATCCCTAATGATCACTAATAATTCTCTAATACTCACAGTATCTCAATCTGGAGCAGGTAATCGCTGACCCAGTAATGTGAGATGTATAAGAGAACTGAAAAGTCGAAGCTTCTGTGGTGTACCCAAAATGAGGTTATTGACAGTAACTACTAGATTGCCTCAGTGCTGTAAAAGAGGCCTAAATCTGTTAAAGGGAAAGAAATCCTGATATTTTGTGAATAGAACTTACCTGGCAGTTATATATGTATAGCTATAGTCTTTGACGTCCGGCAGAATTTTTCAAAACTCGCGGCAACCGCCGTGTGGTGGTTGTGCGGTTAGTTGGTTAACAACCCTTACAGGGTGGTACTTAGAATCATTCCCGTTTTCTGTTCCTCAGATCATCTCTGCCGGTTGGACTGACAACATCGTTGGTCCGCCATTGGAGTTTTTCGTTCGCTTTCCCTGTGTCGCTGTACCGGACTTATTTTTTGGTGAAGTACACTGACCTAGGTTTTCGGCAATCGCATTTGTGATTATTCTTTGACTATTTGTTTGTTTACGATGACTGATAAACTTAATTTTCGTGTTTGTGTGAATGAGGAATGCAAGGTGAAGTAGACCCTCACACTGTTTGTTTGGGGTGCAGGGGTTTTGAATGTGCGCTTGATAAAAGGTGCAAAGAATGTGAGGTTTTAAGCGAGAAGGAATGGTTGGGTATGAAACGCTATGTGCGTAAGTTAGAGTTAGATAAAGCCAGGAGGGCTTCGAGATCTAAATCTAAGTCTGCTAGTGAGGTTAGCATAGATATTTCCTTTGATCCCTTAATTTATTCTTCTGTAGAAGTTGAACATTCTCCTGAGGTAGTAGCTCCTGTCCCTGCTACAGTAACGGTAACTAGGGATGACCCTGAGTACACCAGGATGGCGGCCGAATTGAAACTCTTAAAGACCAGCTTTCATCCTTAAAAGGTAAGAGTGGAAGTGTAATTAGTGCTTGTGAAAGTGCAGTGGAGGTGGCGACTGATCGAACCTGTCACGTCCCTAGGTCTAGACCTCTACCAAGCTCCCAGGACCAAGGGAGAAGGTAGGTCGACGGCCGCAAGGGAGTGAGAGGTACGTATTCTCGGTCAGCCGTCACCTCAGGCAGTCCTGTTGCTTTTTCCCAGGCTGCTCATGACCGCCACGGAAAAGGCGTGTCGGAAGTGATGGTGTCTTCCCCAACCCCTCTCCTAGATGCAGATGGCAGTATGAGGCTTCGAGACTGACCAAGAAGAGGTGGAAACAAGCTGACCAGACCCGTTCTCGCTCTCCCCTATCAAGTAGCCCGGAACCTTTTTCTTCCGAGGATGACTGAGACGTCGTTCCAGCGAAAAGGTCAAAGCCTAGAGATGGAAGGAAGGAGAGTTCTCCTCTTCTTTTAAGTGACGAGAGACCGTCGAGAGATCCTTCTCCTACGACCAGCATTACTCGGCAGCCATCGCCTTCAGAATCGCAGGACCCAGCAGCAGTCGCGAAGTCTTTCATGACGGTGATGCAGAAACAACTGTTTTCTCTAGTGCAAGCTTTTAGCTGCCCTCCCCCCCAGTTGGGCAGGCACAAGGACGACTCTTTACCGATTAAGAAATCGGCCTCCAAGAGTGAGCGGAGTTCCTCTCCCTTGCAGGACAAACAGCGTCACTCCTCTCCCAGGGAACCGTGGCGCGATTCGTCAAGCGTGCGACACCGCGCTTCTTCTTCCTCAACTCGCCGCCAGGACGCTTGCGGTTCTCGTCATCAGGACACTACCGTCTCTCGTTTGCGACGTCAGGATGCATCCAGCCTGCCTCTCCAGGACGCTTCTGTTTCACGACACCAGGACGCGTGCAGCTCTCGGCGCCAAGACGCATCCTCCTCCCGCCTCAAGGACACTTCTAGCACGCGATGCCAGGCCGCCTCCAGCATGCGGCGCCAGGACGCACGTGCCTCTCGGTGTCAGGCCGCATTCAGCCCTCGCCAACAGGACGCATCTGACGATTTACTTTTCTCGGATACAGGTGAACTATTGGAAGGAAGTGATCTTTATGCTAGTCGGATGGATACTGATTGGCATGTGAAAGGAACCTCCGACTTAGTTCCTTCAGCCCAAAGAGAGACAGAGTTGGAAGTGGGGCTAGATCTAGAGGATATTTCAGAGGATGAAGATAAGTCTGCTAATGCGGCTGCAGATTATAAGGTTCTCTCTCGCTCCCGCCTTGAGCTTTATGGGGAGGATTTTCAACCTGCTGCTCCATGTTCTCCCCAGTCGCAGTTTAGCAGGAAGAAGGCCAAAAAGCAGTCGGCTTTCATTAAAATGAAAATGTCCATCTTGGCTAGGAAGGCTCTCGCTAGACTTGATGACTGGCTGAAGGAGTGTAGGCAAGCGGTAAAGACCACCTTCTCGTTTCCACCAGCTCGACTTGCATCTAAGGCGGGCATGTGGTACGAGACTGGAGAAGTTCTGGGCCTGGGAGTGCCTGCCTCCTCCCAGAGGGACTTCTCTGGCATTGTTGACTCTTCTAGAAGACATGCCCTTAACTCGGCGAAGGTAATGTGGTCTATGTCTGAGCTTGACCACCTCGTCAAGGGAATTTTCCGAGCCTTCGAAGTCTTCAGTTTTTTGGACTGGTCTCTGGGTACGCTGGCCAGGAAAACAGAACGGTTAGAAGAAACAGAAGACTTTAATAGTATTATGGTCTGCATGGACAAGGCTCTTAGGGATGGGTCAAATGAGTTGGCTTCCCTATTTTCTGCTGGAGTTTTAAAGAAGAGGGCCCTTTTATGTTCATTCACTTCCAGAGCAGTTACGGTCGCGCAGAAGGCTGAGCTCCTTTCCAGGAATTCTTTCCTGGAATTCCTGGAAAGACAGAAGTACACAGCGAGGGATTGGTTAAGTTTGCTGGGAACCCTCTCCTCGCTCGAACAGTTTGTCTCTCTGGGAAGACTGCACCTCAGACCTCTTCAACACTTCCTATCAAGGGTGTGGGATAGGAAGACACTCTGTCTCTGTTCGAAACAGCAAAAGAGCTCCTTCTGTGGTCGAAGGAGAACAACATAGAACTTCTAACAAGATTCGTGCAGGGACAGAAGAATGTAAGGGTAGACATGCTCAGCAGGAAAGGGCAAGTTCTTCCCATGGAATGGACCCTCAACCATCAGGGGTGTCAGAGTCTGTGGAAGTTATGGGGGAGGCGTTTAATAGACCTCTTCGCCTCCAACCAAAACAAATGGATCCCCAACTACTGCTCCCTAGTCCCGGACGAAGAGGCAATAGCAGTAGACGCCTTCTTGATGGACTGGATGGGGATGGACACCTATGCGTTCCCCTCGTTCAAGATCATCAATCTGGTCGTCAGGAAATTCGCTCTCCTCGAATCAGGAAGAATGATCCTGGTAGCTCCATTCTGGCCAGCAAGAGAATGGTTCACGGGTGTTGGACATGTTAGTGAACTTTCCAAGAAGCCTTCCTCCAAGTCCAAAGCTTCTCAAACAGCCCCACTTCGAGAGGTATCATCAAAACCCCCTCGCTCTACAACTGACTGCCTTCAGACTATCGAGAAGCTTGTCAGAGCAAGAGGTTTTTCTGCGCAAGCTGCAAGAGCTATCGCCAGAGCGAGGAGGGTCTCTTCGCAGAGAGTCTACCAATCGAAGTGGGAAACCTTTAGAGCATGGTGTAAGCAGCACAAAGTTTCCTCAACCACTACCTCTGTGAGCCAAATAGCTGATTTTTTGTCGTCCCTGAGACAAGACTCTAAACTGGCCGTATCCACTATTAAAGGGTACAGGAGTATGCTTTCAGCTGTCTGTAGGCACAGAAGCATAGACTTAACTCAGGATAGAGACTTGCAAGATCTCTTGAAGTCTTTTGAAACAACTAAGCAGGCTCAGTTAAGACCCCTAGCTTGGAATTTGGATGTGGTTCTGAGGTTCCTATGCAGCAAGAGGTTCGAACCCATCTCACAAGTGTCCCTTAGAGATGTTACTAAGAAAACCCTCTTCCTGATGGCTCTGGCCACAGCAAAAAGGGTCAGCGAGGTTCACGCTATTGAGAAGCAGGTGGGCTTTAACCAGGATGGAGCAGTATGTGCGTTGAGGATCGACTTTCTTGCTAAGAATGAGAATCCATCGAAACCCTGGCCGAAAACGTTTGAGGTTCCTAACCTCACTAATGTGGTGGGTCAAGAGCAGGAGAGGCTCCTCTGCCCAGTTAGAGCCCTCAGGGAATATTTATCTCGTACTAAGAATGTTAGAGGTGCATCCAATTTTTTATGGTGCTCAGTGAAAGATCCGCTAAAGCCCCTCTCAAAGAATGCATTATCATTTTTCTTGAGGGAAACAATAAGAGAAGCTCACCTCTTGTGTGAGGAGGAGAACTTCGGTCTTTTAAAAGTAAGGGCTCACGAGGTGAGAGCCATTGCTACTTCATTGGCATATCGTAAGAATATGTCAGTTAGACAGATTATGGACGCAATGTTCTGGAGAAGCAACTCTGTGTTCGCCTCTCATTACCTCAGAGAGGTAAGAGTAGATTATGAAAGGTGTTACACCTTGGGCCCATACGTAGCTACTGCTTCTGTATTGGACAAAGGAGTTACTACCTCCCCTCAACCTTAACTTTTGTATGCCTGTGTTTGGGTTTTGGTTTTTATGGTTGTCTGAGGACTCTTGACTTGTGGTACAGTGCTCTCAGTCTAGTTAGATAGTAATATCTATTCTGCAAGGTTAGGTGGTTAGTTTGAGTATGGTTGCAGTTTTTAAAAACAGGGGCATAGGTAGGGCTGAAGTCTAGTCAAGTTGTTGGTCTCACCCCGTTTGACAGACATGATTGAGTTGTTTCAGCATGACAGGTCCACACCTGGCTGACACTCCTAAGGGAAAGCGACTCAAGAGGCAGGAACCTTCGAAGTCAGCTACCCTAGCAGGTAAGAAATCAAGGTGTTTTTTTCCTACAACTTATTGTTGTTTTCCCAACGATGTTAGCTGTCTGTCACCCTCCTCCAAATGTGTGAATCAGCTATATATATGTAACTGCCAGGTAAGTTCTATTCATTAAAATGGAGTTTTTATGATAAAACAAACTTTTATGAATACTTACCTGGTAGTTATATATATATAACTTAAGTCCCACCCTCCTCCCCTCAGGAGACAGGTCGGGCAAAGATGATCTGAGGAACAGAAAACGGGAATGATTCCAAGTACCACCCCGTAAGGGTTGTTAACCACCTAACCGCACAACCACCACACGGCGGTTGCCGCGAGTTTTGAAAAATTCTGGCGGAGGAGAGACTATAGCTATATATATATATATATATATATATATATATATATATATATATATATATATATATATATATATAAAAACTACCAAGTAAGTATTCATAAAACTTTGTTTTATCATAAAAACTAGGCTTTGAGAGAGAAGCTTTATGAGCATCTTCGGAGTTTTGTAGAAATGATTACTTGAGTGTAGAAGTACTCACATTTAGATTCCCCAGAATTTTCCATGCTTAATAATATACTATTATTTAGAGTGCAGCTGTAATGAAATCCCAATTAATGCTGGGTTTTAATCCTGATATTTTCTCTTGGTAAGCAGCCTGTACATTCAATTATATGTTGCTTTTTTGAATGTACAGTAGGCATGATTTTATATCATTTCCATTTATGTTGCGCTGAAATGCTTGACAAAATATCAAGTTCTTTGATGACAACTTCTGCTTTTTTACCTCATTAATGTAATATTTAAAGTCTGCTATATGAGGCTGCATTGTTTGCATTCAAAAGCAGATCCTCATTCATTTTATATTGTATCTTTTTCTTGAGAATTTAAATTTTGCGCAATTGTTATAGCGGCTTGTGACTAGATATTGCTATTTGTCATTCTTATGCCAAGCAACTAACACATTTTCACTATTGTTGAGAATAACTGTGAGTTTCCAAAAATTATTTATTTTATTTATGATTTATGTTATCAAGTCTGTTTTAGAGCTTTCATGTTTGCACATCCTTCTGATTAACCATTGCTTTATTCCTTTCCCCTTCCATTAAAGTTTTCTTATCAGAACTATCTCACAGTTCTGGCTACTCATACTTAGTTGATGATTGTGAACTATGATGTTAAGTCTCGTCAAAACAAAATTCACTTCTTGTACCTTATGCATGCTTCTTGAAAACTGTTGAAGAAATGCTAATTGATTGAAAGATCCTATTCCGAGATTAGTATTTTTTATAACCTTAAGCTGATTTCATGGAGTTTCTTATAGTTTATTTATAATTATGTTATTGATTTAATATATTGAAGAGCTTAATGAAAACAGTCTTTTAGATGTACTGATATCAATTCTCTGTCTTTTTTTAAAGAAAAATTGTCTCTAAAGAGTACAGTATCTACAATCGGGTGGTCAGATAATAGATTATTGTTCCGTAACCAAAATACAAACCACGCTATTTACATAGGGTATTACTTTCGGCGTAGCTGAATGACGAGCCATTAGATTTTTAACAAGGGTTAACTACCCTCTTTCTAGTTAGCGAGGGGGTAGGGGAGGGGTAGCTGGCTACCCCTCCCCCCTCACACACCGGTGAACTGATTCACTTCACTTTCTTACAGCTCGTGTGTTTGGAAATTGGCCTCTCTTTATCATATGGAAGTGCCCTGGACTACCCGACCGCCCTTGTGGGATGTTCATGTCGGCGGTCGAGACGGACCCCCACACCTTGTGTCCGTACTGCAGAGGTCAGCGGTGTGCTAGGGATAAAACTTGTAGTGAGTGTAGGGAGTGGTCTACCTCCCAGTGGGAGAGGTTTTCCCGGCGACGTAAGAAGAAGTCTAAGCGTGACCTTTCTCCTTCAAGGGCTTCCTTGAAGGAGGAAGGTTCCAAGGACTCTTCTTCCGTTGCCCGAACCTTCTCCGAAGCTCCCACTCGATCGGTCTCTCGTGAGAGGCCGTCGAGTGGTAGCGTAGGCCTTTCTTTTGTTGACCAACCTCGGGGTTCGGGAGAGGGATTTGCCTCCCATAGCGAGGCAGCTCCTCCTCCTCCGGGGGAGGATATTGATATTGATGACTCTGTTGCTAACAATGATCTTTTGCAGCTTTGGGCTTCCTTGGGGCTTAAGGGCTCGCCCTCCAGGGAAGCCCTGTTTGACCTGATCCAGTTGGGTGCAGCTGTCAAACAGTCGCCGGTAATAGCAGAGGTAGATCCTCTGTCTATTGTCGACGTTGTTGTGGCAGAGGCTTCCGACGGGTCGGGTCAAACCCCTGCTGTTGTTGCGGATGTTGCTGAAGGCTCAGTTCTCCCCTCCGAACATCCTTCGAGGGAGGAGCTGGGTCCAACAGTCTCTCCTGCGGGTGATTCTCCCCCTCGGGGGTGTTCACTGACAGAAACTCCTCTTCGGAGGACCGACGATGGTGTTGCTGCCCCTCGAGGTCGTCTTCGCCGTAAGGCTCACCCTCCTCTTTGCCGTAGAGGCCTTCCTTCCCCTTACAAGGGAGTTAGGAGGCGCCTCTTCGGTTCATCGCCTTCGACGTCCCCCGCAGAGGTTCCTCCTCGACGTGAGCAGACCGTTGCAGCTGCATCGCTAGACCTCTCAGCAGATCGTTCGCGATCTCCTACGCCTGCCAGACCTGCTAGTCTTCCTTCTCCGTTCCTGGACGCAGATGCGCAGTGGGCGCCAACGCACCCCGTTTTCCAACGGGCACCGGTCCCTTCGGGGCAAAAAGGCTTATCTCACAATGTGAGTAAGTCCCTTAAGTGCCAGGTTTTGCCTGCGCGCCCACGATCTCCTGCGTGCGCGCCCTCCTGCTGTAGCTGTGGACCAGATATCTTCGGACTCAACGCGCCAGCGATCTCCTGTAGCTGAGTCATCTCGCCGTAGATCTCCTGCTAGCCAGTGCTCCCCTGCGCGCCAGCGCTCTCCTGCTCGTCAGGGATCTCCCGTGCGCCAGTGCTCTCCTGCTCGCCAGCGCACATCTGCGCGCCCTGTTCCTGCTGCGCACCTTGCGCGCCCACGTTCTCCTGAGCGCCCACGATCGCCTACTCGCCAGCGCACATCTGCGCGTCCTTTTCTGATGTGCGCAATGCGCGCCAACGTTCGCTCTCGCGCTCACGATCTCCGGATCTGGGCGCAGGCAAGGAGATTATTCCTTCGCCAAACTCCCACGTTCGCCTGATCGCCAGCGCACATCTGCGTGACCTGTTCCTGATGCGTGCCATGCGCGCAAACGTTAGCCCGTGCGCCCACGATCTCTGGATCTGGGCGCAGGCAAGGATATTATTCCTTCGCCTCCTCGCCGACGATCTCCTGCGCACCCTCAAAACTCGCCCACGCGCCAGCCATCGCGCGCACTCACCTGTGCTCACTTCTAGACTGGTACAAGTCTGTGCGCGCCCACGAGAAGTCTCCTGTGTGCGCCCACAAGCGTTCGCCCTTGCGCGCCACTACACCTTCTGGTCCTGTGCCCCAGCTGATATCTCCTGACCGCGCAACTACGCGCCAACGATCTCCTGCGCGCCCGCGTGATCCTTCGCCTGTGCGCAAGCGCGCCCGCGCGCCCATACTTCAGATTGCCGAAGGTCTCCTACACGACCACGAGCTAACTCGCCTGTGCGCAGTCGGTCGCCTTCTCGCCCTACGTGCCATCGCTCGCCAACACGCCATCGCTCCCCTGCGCGCCGTCGTTCTCCCGGCCGCCAGCGCTCACCCTTACAACCGCGTACACCCTCACCTGCGCACCCACGCGCACTTTCACCTGCGCGCTCACGCGCTCACTCGCCCGTGCGCCCACGCGCTCACTCGCCCGTGCGCCCACGCGCTCACTCGCCCGTGCGCCCACGCGCTCACTCGCCCGTGCGCCCACGCGCTCACTCGCCCGTGCGCCCACGCGCTCACTCGCCCGTGCGCCCACGCGCTCACTCGCCCGTGCGCCCACGCGCTCACTCGCCCGTGCGCCCACGCGCTCACTCGCCCGTGCGCCCACGCGCTCACTCGCCAACGCGCTCACTCGCCCACGCGCCCACGCGCTCACTCGCCCACGCGCCCACTCGCCCGTGCGCCCACGCGCTCACTCGCCCGTGCGCCCACGCGCTCACGCGCTCATTCGCCCGTGCGCCCACGCGCTCACTCGCCCGTGCGCCCACGCGCTCACTCGCCCGTGCACCCACGCGCACCCGCGCTTTCATCTCCGCGCGCCCCGCGCATATGCGCCAACGTTCGCCCGTGCGCGAACCCGCGATTTTACCATCGCGCGGGTGCCAGCGCGATCTCAACCGCGATTCCCGCCGGGTTTCGCAGCACGGGCAACCTTGCGAGTCTTCTGGAGCGCGTACTTCCAGATCATCGTCTTCAGACCGCCGAAGGTCTCCTACGCGCCGACGCACTAACTCGCCTGTGCGCAGTCGGTCGCCTTCTCGCCCTTTGCGCCATCGCTCCCCTGCGCGCCGTCGTTCTCCTGGCCGCCAGCGCTTACCCTTACAACCGCGCGCACCCTCACCTGCTCACCCACGTGCACTTTCACCTGCGCGCACCCGCGCTTTCATCTCCGCGCGCATGTGCGCTAACGTTCGCCCGCGCGCGAGTGCCAGCGCAATCTCGAACGTGATTCCCGCCGGGTTTCGCAGCACGGGCAACCTTGCGAGTCTTCTGGAGCGCGTACTTCCAGATCATCGTCTTCACGATCTCCACCTCGTAAGCGCAGAAAAGCGCACTTGCAGGAGGAGGAAGAATCTTCAGAGAGGTCTAGGCAACACTCTTCTTCTTTTCAGGCAGGCCCTGTGGTGTCTACTCCTAAGGATCGCCCGATCCCCTTCCCTCCAGCGGGAGTCACCGACACTGCGTCTGTCAGCCGTCAGCCTTGGTTTGGGTTCCTGATCAAAGCGGTCGTCCAGGCTGTTAAGCTGGCCCTCGCTGATCTGGGCCTCAAACCAACGGCAGCCTCGTCTCCGCTGAAGAGAAGGAGAGGATTAGACTTCGTGGTGACTTCTCCGAGGGTTAAACTGGCTCCCAAGAAGTCCGGCAGGAAGGCCCCTTCCCCCTCTCAGACATTTTCTCCTTCTTCTGTGGACGAAGCCTCTCCGTCTTCAGGAGAATCCAGCAAGGTGAGACATTCTCCCACGGCACCAATGGGAGGAACCCCACCTCGAGTAGGAGAATCGTCTCGTGTGGGAGCAGAGAGGAGCCCTCAGACTTCTTTACTGGAGTCCTGTATTCCTCCTAGGAGGGAGCCCAAGGACTCGAAGACCGTCCCAAAGTCTTCATCCCGGATTCGACCAGAGCCAGCAAGACCCCAGGAGAATGTCCACGTGTCCCCCCAAGTAGAAAAGCTGGGGACAGGAGACTGCTGCCAGTCCACAAAGAGGAGAGCTGCATGAGTCGGAGCATGCCTTCTGGCAGGTCCTGAATCTGATGAGGCAACTCAACAGGTTCGAGGATCCGGAGACCGCCCCTCGCGAAGGTAAGGATACGGTCCTGGACCAAGTCTACGGCACTCAAAAACCTCCGAAGGCCAGTGCGGCTCTGCCCTGGTCTCAGGGGGTGAAGAGTGCCAGAGACAAGGTTGAGAGCCAGCTCTCCGAACTCGCCTCCTCCAGCCGTTCCTCTGCCGGTAACAAACTCCTCCCACCTCCTCGTGTACAACAGAGGAGGTACTTTGAGATCATGGGTGAGTCCTTAGCTCTTCCCCTCCACCATTCTGTGGAAGAGTTTTCCAGGGGAATTTCTCTTGAGAAACTCTCCGCCCGGCAGGTGACATTCTCGGTTACAGAGATCTTGAGCCAGGAGAAAGTCGCAAAGTGTGCCATGCAGGCCACTTTGTGGCTGGATGTCTGACTGGGGTCTCTGGGCATCCTGTTGCGATCCGAGGACTTGTCCAAGGAGAGCACCAGGAAGGCCATGGAAACTTTCCTCCTCTCGGGCACAAGCACCATCGATTTCCGGCTCACCAAGTTTCGAACTTGTGGGCAAACTCGATCTTGAAGCATTGAGATGCAGTGACCGAGAGGTTCCACTCGAAGGTCCCAGCCGTGGATGTCTGCAAGCTCAGACACTCTTCCATCCTTGGAAAGAGCCTGTTTGAGCCCAAGGATGTGGAACGGACAGCTGAGAGGTGGAGGAAATCGAATCACGATTCTCTCCTCCAAAGGGCTCTTACATCCAGACCCTACAAGCCTCCAGCACCTCAACAACAACAGCCTCGTCAGTCTAGGACATCAAAACCGGCTCCGGCAGCAAAGGCGTCCAAACAGCAGCCCTTTCCGGTCAAAGACAGGAAGGGCGGAAAGTCCTCCAGGGGAGGCAAGAATCCTAGAGGGAGCGGCCGAGGCCGCAAACGCTAGGATTGGCAATCCCCCTGCATGTCCACCAGTGGGGGGATGCCTGCAAAGTTGCGCGTTCAGGTGGCAGCAACTCGGGGTCGATTCCTGGACGATCTCCGTGATCAGCCAAGGGTATCGCGTCCCGTTCATAACATCTCTACCTCCCCTGACAGCGAATCCAGTGTCGTTGAGCTACTATGCCATGGGATCGGCAAAGGGGCTAGGCCTTCGGGCAGAAGTCGAGACCATGCTCAAGAAGGATGCGCTCTAAGAGGAAGTACTTGAGATTCAGCCTAAACAACAAGATCTACCAGTTCAAGGTGCTGTGTTTTGGTCTCTCCACAGCACCACAGGTGTTCACCAGAATGTTCACCCTGATATCTTTTGTGGGCACACAGGATCGGCATCCGTCTCCTTCGCTATCTGGACGACTGGCTGATCCTGGCAAACTCGGAGTTGACCCTTCTTCGACACCGAGACAAGCTTCTGGGACTTTGCCAAGATCTAGGGATCATGGTAAATCTCAAGAAGTCTTCTCTGCTTCCATCTTAACGACTGGTATATCTAGGGATGATATTGGACACCAATCTCCACAAAGCCTTTCCATCAGACGACAGGATAGCAAGGCTGAGGAGGGTCGCAGAGCCTTTCCTCAGACGAGAAGAGCTTCCAGCCCAATCTTGGTTACGTCTCCTAGGTCACCTGCCCTCCTTGGCCCGTCTAGTTCCAAATGGCCGCCTCAGGATAAGATTCCTGCAATGGCGGCTCAAGTCCCGGTGGAATCAAGGCTACGATTCCCCGGACATTCTGGTCCCTATGGGGCCTGCGGAACTGACGGACCTGCAGTGGTGGGTGACCGACGGAAACCTTCGAAAGGGAGTGGTTCTTCTCGTCCTCCCCCCGGATTTGATGCTGTTCTCGGACGCGTCAAAAGAAGGGTGGGGGCCCCACGTTCTGAACCACAGGATCTCAGGCCTATGGTCAGAATCAGAAAAGTACCTCCACATCAATCTGCTAGAAATGAAGGCTGTATATCTGGCCCTTCAACAGTTCCAACAGACCCTGGCGGGTCACTCTGTGGTGGTGATGAGCGACAACACCACAGTAGTGGCTTATATCAACAAGCAGGGAGGTACCTTTTCACAACAGCTATCCCATCTTACAGTTGAGATTTTGAGATGGACCGAAGTCCACTCGATACCACTATCAGCTCGCTTCATTCCGGGCAAAAGCTATGTGCTCGCCAACAGTCTGAGCAGAGCTTCGCAGATAGTGAATACCGAGTGGTCTTGGATCCTCTAGTAGCCAACAAAGTCCTGACTTTGTGGGGTTCCCCGACAGTGGACCTGTTTGCGACAGCCTTGAACTTCAAGCTGCCGCTGTACTGCTCCCCAGTCCCGGACCCCAAAGCACTCTGGCAAGATGCCTTCCAACAACGGTGGGACAACATTGACGTCTATGCCTTCCCACCGTTCTGTCTGATGAGAAGGGTGCTCAACAAGACCAGACTATCGGTCAACCTGTCAATGACCTTGATAGCTCCGCTATGGCATCATGCAGAGGGGTTCCCGGACCTTCTGCAGCTCCTGACGGAACTCCCGAGAGAACTCCCCCCACGACACGGGCTACTCAGGCAACCACACTGCAACATCTTCCACAAAGCCATAGCATCGCTTCGACTTCACGCCTGGAGACTATCCAGCATCTCCTCACAGAGAGAGGCTTTTCGCAACAAGTTGCGGAGAGGATGTCTCGACACCTGCGAAAGTCATCTGCAGGGGTCTACCAGGCGAAGTGGAGAGTCTTCTGTGGTTGGTGTCGTGGGAGGGGTATCTCTCCCATCGATGCCACTATTCCAGCAACAGCGGAGTTTCTTGTATATTTGCGGGAGGAAATGCGCCTTTCGGTCTCGGCGGTGAAAGGCTATCGCTCAGCCTTAAGCCTGGCCTTCAGGCTGAAAGGAATAGACATTTCTTCCTCGCTGGAACTTTCTTTGCTCCTACGAAGCTTTGAACTTACCTGCCCTCAGTCGGAAGTGAGACCTCCTCCATGGAATGTGGTTCGGATTCTCAGGGCTCTTAAGAGATCTCCGTTCGAACCATTACGCCAGGCTTCTGATCGTCACCTGACTTGGAAGACGGTGTTCCTGCTCGCTCTGGCTTCAGCCAAGCGTGTCAGTGAACTTCATGGGGTCTCGTACGACGTCGCCCATTCAAGGGGATGAGGGTAGGTAACGTTTGGGTTCGTCCCTGAGTTTGT